>NC_092776.1:67862814-68229480 GCF_047496795.1 Chiloscyllium punctatum | reverse complement strand
AAATAAACGCAATTTAATGCAACAGGCGTTCCTTGCTTCCTGTCGTGTTCCAGGCAGAGAGTATCAAGGCGAACACCAGGAAAGGCGAAGGGAGTAGGCAGGGAGTGCAGGAATCCCCTATGGCCATCCCTCTCGAAAATAAGTATACCGTTTTGGATACTGATTTTGTGGTGTTGGGAAATGAGTGTCAGGAAATGACCGTTCAGGGGAAAGCAGCAGTAGCCAGCTTAGTTGCATTACGACTGGTTCTGGGGAGCAATGGGAAAGGATAAAGGTAAACAGTGTTTTAGAAATAAGAGATTCTGTGGCCTCAAACGGCAAACCAGGATGGTGTGTTGCCTCTCAGTTGTCAGTGTCCAGGATGTCTCTGAGTGTCTGCTGGAGCTGGGGTGGGGTGGGGGTGGGGGGAGGTGTGAGCTGTTAGAAGTCATTGTGCAAGGTGGCACAAATGACACAGGTAGACATAGGAATGTGATCCTTCAGAGTGATTACTGAAAGCTCGAAGAAAAGTTAAAAAACAGGACCTTGACAGTGCCCTGAGCCAGTGTAGGTAAGAACAGGAAGATATGGCGGATAAGTATGTGACAAAAGAATTAGTGCAGGGGGACGGATTCATATTTTTAGATCATTGGGAGCTTTTCTGTGACAGAGTTGACCTGTTCAAGAGGGACTGGTGGCACATGCACTGGACAGGGGACCAATATCTTCGCAGACAGTTTTGCTCGTGCTACAAGGGAGTGTTTAAACGAGATTGGCCGGAGGTGGTATCCTCAAGAGCAGGGAGGCAAGTGTGAGGCTGGAAGGAAATACAGTATTCAGAAATAGTACGTTGAAGAGACAGATCAAGCTGGAACACGATAGGGAGCAAGGCATGCCTGTTGATTAAATTGTATTTATTTCAATGTGAAAGGGCTGACAGGTAAGGCCAATGAATTCAGGGTGTGGATATATTCGGCACTGGATAGTCTAGCTATTACAGAAACATGGCTGAGGGATGGGTAGCACTGACAGCTTAATGTACCAGGATAAATGCATTAGGAGGGACAGAGATGGTGGAAAGAGGGAGGGGAGTAGCATTCCTAATAGAGGGGTGTAGAAAGCACTGATCAGAGATAAAATAGCTGATGAATCATCCAGTGAGGCTTTGTGGGTGGAACTAAGAAATAAGAAGCGGATGGTGACTTTATTGGGGTTGTAATATAGGCCCCCAAAAAGTCAGCAGGAATTACAGTAACAAAAATATCTAGAGTGTTTGGGGAGACTTGCAGGGAACATTCGGGTTGTCATAATAGGGGTTTTAATTTTTATAACACAGACTGGAGTTGCCAGAGCATTAAGGAATTTGATGGAATGGAATCAATTAAGTGCGTCAGGAAAGTTTCCTCCAGCAGTATATAGAGGGTCCTAATCGGGAAATAAAGCAGGATAGGTGAGTGAGGTGACAGTAGATGTGCACCTTGGGACCAGTGACCATAGTTCTATTAATTTTAAAATAGTTAGGGAGGGGGAAGAAATATTTCCACACATTCAAGTTCTAAATTGGGGCAACGTTAACTTTGATGGACTCAGACAGGAGGTTGCAGAGGTTGATCGGTGTAGTCTGTTTGCAAGCAAAGGGACCTCCAGCAAGTGGGAGCTTAAGCTCTATATGTTCCTGTGAGGATGAAAGGAACGTTGACAGGAATGAGGAACACTGGATAACAAGAAATGTTTAGGCTTTGACCAAACAAAATGTGGAGGCGTGGCTCAGGTAGGGGCAGCTTGGATCACGGCAATCCCTAGAGGTGTACAGGGGATATAGGAGTTTACTGAAGAAGGAAATCAGGAGGGAGAAAAGGGGGTATGAGATAACCTTGACCGAGAAGATCAGGGTGAATCCAAAGAGGCACTTTAAGTATATTAAAGGAAAATCATTAACTAAAGAGAGAATAAGACCCCTCAAAGACCAAAGTGGACATGCATGTGTAGTATCATAAGAGATAGGCGATGTCCTCAACAAATATTTGTCCTGTATATTTACAGTGGAGAAACACATGAATATATGGGAATTTGGGGAAATTAGTGGTGATATATAAGGGACAGTCTGTATCACAGTAGAGGAGATAATTGATGTACTAGAATCTTTGAAGTTGGAGAAATCTCATGGTCCTTACCAGATGTATCCAAGAACAGTGAAAGGGGCTAGAGAAGAATTTTCGGGGGCCGTGGCTGATAATTTTGATCATCAGTTACCACAGGTGAGATCCCCGAAGACTGAAGGATAGCAAATGTGCACTTAATCAAGAAGGACTGAAAAACTAAAGCCTGGGAAATACAGACCAGTCAGCTTTACATCTGTGGTAGGTAAATTACTTGAGAAGATTCTGAAGGATAAGGTGTACATGCATTCGGAAAACAGGGTTTGATTAGGAATAGTAAGCATGGCTTTTTGAGTGGAAGTTCATGCCTGAAGAATTTGTTAAATTTCATTGATGACGTGACCAGGAAGTTTGCCTAGGGCGGGCCAGTAGACATCCAAACGTGTGGTGCTGGACAAGAATAGAAGGTCAGGCAGCATTGGAGGGGAAGGAAAATCGACGTTTTGGGCATATGCCTATCATCAGGGATGTCCAAGGTTTCGATACTCCTGCTTCTTGAATGCTGCCTGACCAGCTAGGCATTTCCGGTGCCACACTTTGCAACTCTGATCTCCAGCATCTGCAGTGCTCACTTTCTCCAAGGGTGGGAGATCTGGTCTATATGGACTTCAGTTACACCAGAACAGGATAAGGCTTTTCAGCACCTGGAGTATGATATACAGTTACAGGAGGAGGCCAATCAGCCCTCAAGGCAATAGAACTAGAGCCATTCCAGATCATGCAGCAACACGATCAGGCTATTCAGCTCCTTGAAGTCAATAACACAGGAAATGGAAGAGGCAACAAAGTGACTAGACTATGGGGTACAATGGAATAACACCAGGCAATATTGCCTGTAAAGCCTTCCCTTCCCTTCAATAAGGTCAGGGCTGATCTATCCCGGCATTAATTTCTCTTCCCTGCCCAATTCTTTGCAGCCCTCAACTCCCTGATGTGTCAAGATCCATTAACACCATTCTGCTACCCCAAACATTTCAGAGATGTAGCGTCTGGGATAGAGAGGCCAGAATAGTCACTACCCTCTGAGAGAAGGAAACAGTCCCCACGGATTTACCTTGATCTTTGACATGAACAAAATATATGAGCACAGTATCAGAGTGACTGACCCTGACATCACGGCAGGGTGTGACTGAGGAAGGTGTCAAGGAAAATGAATAACATTGAACCTAATGGTAATCAGTTGTAAACTCCCAAGTGGTTGGGCCATTCAGGACACCATGTGGCTGGTGCAGATCAATCATCTCAGTCCCTAGATATCTATGTTGGCGATCTTCAGGGTAGCTTCCTCGGCACAAACATCTTCAGCTGGTTCATCAACGTCTTACCCTCCGTCCAAGTGAGGATGCTCAGAAAATATCGCATAAAGCATCAAAATCGGGTCAACATTCAAGCTCATGCTGTTAACGTCTAGGTAACATTAATGTAACAGTACTACTGGACCCTGAACATTTCCAAAGAACTAAAAAAGTGCAGCTCATTCTGTACCTCAAGCTGGTGTCACAGAAAGGTGAGAACGCCTTTCAGCCCATTGAAGCTATTGGATAAGAAGAGGCACAGCCCATTTACTATCTCTTACCTATTGCACAAGAAGAGTTTTTTAAAAAAACTACAAATGTTGGAATGCAGGAGGCTGGAAGAACACAACAGGCCAGGCAGCATCAGGAGAAGAAGTCCACTCCTTGGGCATAAGCTTTCTTTATGACTTGGGGTGGGGGTAACGATGTGTACAGATAAAGAGTCGAGGTGCAAGAGTAGGAGGAGGCGGTGTGGTGAGGTGGGGAACACAGGTAGAGGGTACCACCGGGTTGGTCAATGGGAGGAATGAATCTAGTTGAGAGCTGGAAGATGGGTTGGTCAGAGGAAAGGAAGAGGGAGAGGCTGGGAAGGGAGTTGAGGTACTGGAAGGGAGGTTACTAGAAATTGGAAAACTCAGTGTTGAGTCTCCCGTGCTGTAGGCTACACCGGTGGAATATGAAGTGTTGTTCCTCCAGTTTGTGCTTTGGTTCGTTGTGGCAATGGAAGAGGTCAAGGAATACCATGTCGGAAATTGAGTGGGAGGGGGAATTGAAATCGGAGGTGATTGGGAGGTCCGATCAGCCGTTACAGGCCCAGCTGAGATGCTCAGCAAAGCATTCCATTTAGTTTACATTTGGTCTCCCTGATATAGAGAAGACCACATCAGTAGCACCATATACAGTTAACTAGGTTGGATTCCATCACCTGACACATCTTCCACAAGGACCAATCACTTCGCTAATTTTGGGTCGTGCCACACTCCCCACCAAACCCGCCAATCCTCACTGGCAACTGACCCTGCAGATGAAAAAAAAATGCATCACCTGCTGGCACACCAACTCCCTCATCTCATTCAAGGCCCCAAACAGTCCTTCCACGTTAAACATAGGTCACATGCCTCTCCTTCAAACTAGTTTACTGCATCAGGTGCACCTGATGTGGTCTTCTCTACATCGGGGAGAGCAATGTAAACTAAGGGCTCATTTTGCAGAGCATCACGACCCTGCCCACAGCGGCCGACCTGAACTCCCAGGCACCACCCATTTCAATTCCCCTTCCCAATTCCTTTCCAACATGACCTCCTTGGCCTCCTCTGTTGCCACAGTGAGTCAGACCGCAAATTGGACGAAAAACATCTTACCTTCTGCCTGGTTAGCCTACAACCTGGAGGATTCAACATTGGGTTCTCCAATTTGGAATAACTTTCCCAACCATGGCCCTACTCCCTTTCGAGCCCCACCTTCTCCCTTCCATTTCACCAAATGACCCCGCCTTCGAGCTCCCAACCGGATTCATCCCTCCCATTGACCAACCAGGTTGCACCCACCACTTATGTCCACCTATCTGCTACCTCACCATCCTGCTGCTCTCCCCACCCCATCCACTCCCTTCCCTCTTTATCTGCAGTTCCCCCTACCCCCACTCGCAGTCCTGAAGAACGGGTATACTTGAAGTGTTGACTTCTCCACCTCCTGATGCGGCCTGGCTTACTGTTTCTTCCAGCCTCCTGTTTGTCTATTATTACACAGGAAGAGAAGGAATCTAGTCAGCACAACACGCAGGTAAGCAGCTACCACGGGTCACCTAATAATGGGCCTCTTCCCTGGAACGAGGAAGAGGACATTCAGCCACCCGAGACATTGACAAATGAACAGAAGAGGCCATTCAGCTCGTCTAAACTGTTACACTGAAATAGGAGGATGTAATTGATGCTGCAAAACCACAAACTAATGAAGCAGAGACTGCACAGACAGATTGCTCCATGTTGTGCCTCCTGGCTCCTTTGCTAATGTTTCACGCGTGTTGCATTAACATGGTTTGCTGATGGTAAGAAAGCACAGCGGATGGTTTGTGGCACATCTCAAGGAGGCATCTTCCATCTTCGAGAAGACAGGGCTAGTCTTCTGTCTGGAGGTCAGAAGCTTTTGAGAATGACCAACCCTGTCAGAATGTGGCTGCTGACAAGTTTGTGAACAACATGATGCTCAGTGCAGGGTCTCACTCTAACCGTGCATTGAGACGAAGATAGTTTGTTCAGAGCCTGGAGCTGTCTTTCAACGAACATGGGGGCTCCACAGGGACATGTAAACTATCACAGAGTCATAGAGTTCAACAGGCCCTTTCGCCCAAACTGGTCCATTCAGACTAAAATGTCCATTCATGCTAGCTCCATTTTCCCGGACTTGGCTCATGTCCTTCTTAACATTCCCTATCATATATTTGTCCAAATGAGAAAACATATATTGCGGGAAACACGTAATATTTCACGGTATCAATGCTTAGTTTTGAAAATAATGAATATTGGTCCATAACGCTCAAGTTTTATTGCAATCACTTTTTATTCTTTTTTTACATTTCAGATTAAGTACTCATTTTCTTCACACTCTCTTCGTGGTACCTTCAATGCAGGGATTACTCTGGTGTATTGCCTTTATTCTGTCTCATTGTGGCAAGGAGATCATTCCTCATAAAGGAGAGAAAATCTGTTCACAGTTCCCAAGTACTGTCTCAATATCACTTTACAAATTCAGTAAGGTGTCTTCACACTTATTCTTCCATCATTTTGCAATGAAGGACACTATACATTTACTGGGCTGATTATCTACTGCTCCGTATTAATTCGTGACTATTGACCAAGGACATCCACCTCCTTTTCACCAAGAACACTTGCCATCATCTCGCCTTCTCATAAATACAAACGGAGAAGGATGGTATGTTTTGCCAAATCATTTTGTTGCCTTGAAACACGCTATGCTTTCAGCACAGCCACGCCAACAACAACACGACTATTGCCATTGGAGATGGTTGCAGATGCTGCGGAGGTGATGGCCTAGGTGTATTTTCTCTGGAATAATAACCCAGAGACTCAGGTGATAACCAAGACCCTGGTTTCGAATCCCACCACGGCAAATGTTGGAATTTGCATTCAATAATATATCAGGAATTGGGAATCTAATGAAACCATTGTGTTTGTCCTACCTGGCACACTAATGCACTTCAGAGAAGGAAATCTACTGTCTTCACCCGGGGTACTTACATGTGACTCTAGACCCACAGCACTGTGGTTAACACACAGTTGTCGTTTGAAATGGCCAAGGCAGCCGCTCAGTTATATCACTCACTAAAATTTTCAAATAAATGAAACCGGGCGGACCACAGCACTGACTGCTTACAGCCCACAGGCTGCAGTCGGTCAAGAAGGCAGCTCAGCTACACCTTCTCAAGGACAATCAGGAAAGAAATTAAATACTGGCCCAACATCCCATTACTGAATAAAAGAAGATTATGACACTCAAGGAAGAGAGACAAAGGAACATAACTCACTTCAAACTGGAACGTTGATGTACGCCTCACATGGGCATGCATTTCAGTAATATGGGAACAGGAGAAAAATAAATAAGATTAGTCTGGATTTTTATTTCCTCTCCAGCTGATCATCAACAATCCCTCTGTTAGTTTCTTTCTCTCTACCTCTCTCTTTCTCTATCTATTCAACTCACTCCTTCTCCCTTTCACAACAGCCATCCCTGTCATCAACATCCAACGCACTATTTCCCAGCTGCATTCAGTTCTGATCTATGGTGACTGGACGCAAAATGTCACTTGTATTTTTCTCTCGACATGAGGCTGCTAAATCTGTTCACTTTCTCTGGCACTTACTCGTTCCTTTTGTTTCTAATCTCTAGCAGCATTCTTTTTTTTTGCCTCTACCTTTCATGGAATGCCTGCATCATTGACAGGGCAGCATTTATGGACCTCACCAAATGCCTTTTACTGTGAGGCCATTCCTTAAGGTACTGTGTCTGACGTCAGTCTTAATGCAGCTCAGGCAATAATGCGAGATTTCTTCACCAAAGGACAACAGTGAAATAAATAAAATTTTTGACAAAGTGCTGGTGGGATTATACTAGTACAATTCACTTTTATTTCCAGTTCTTGTCATTTGAATTTATGTTCTCTCATCATCTGTGATAGGATTTGAAACAGTGTCCATAGTGTAGTTACCTGGGCCACTGAATTACGTGGCCAGCGACATTACTACTCTGACACAGTGTCCCTGTCATGAATTTGCTTCACACACAAGAACAGGATTTTGATGGAAACATTTGCAACAGAAAGAGTGATTAGAAGAGAATAGGAACCGTAAAGTCTGACTTTTACCAAGGTATAGATAATGGTTTATTTTGCACTCGCACTGACGTCAAGATGGAGTCTGGCGATACCATGGAGCTGGGAGTGGGTAGCTTCGGTGATGGAGAGAATACCAAGACATAAATCAATTCGGGGAAAATAGGCACTTTGTGATTGTGAACAGTCTTGTTTTCAGATGTTTGTGTGTGCGGGGGTGGGGGCGGTTCTGGAATTTGTGGCTAATGAATGCATTTGCATTTGAAACTGAAGACAATAGTTTCAGTATTTACTAAATATAGATAACAGAAATAGCACTGAAGTTCACCATGGGATTAATAAATCGATAGTGATGGGGAGACTTACCAGGAACACCAACAATAGCGAGCATGGGATAGTAACCAGTCTGAATAATCAGCAGTACACCTAATATCCGATCTGGTAAAATGTGCCAATACCAGGAAAGATACAAAAGACCCCAAGATAAACTCCTGTCCAATGTTGCAGCATTCCAGTCTACTTTTCTTAGATTCTGAACTATTGATGCGTCATTCCAGTCGACTGTTCTCAGATTCTGATCCATTGTTGGAATATTCCAGTCTAATGCTCTCAGATTGTGATCCACTGTTGAAACATTCTATTTACTGTTCTCAGCTTCTGGCCCATTGTTGGAACATTCCAGTCTATGATTCTCAGATTCTGATGTTTCCTTTCCCTGTCGCTGCAACTGCTGATCCTTGTCAGTCTTGCTGGTGATACATCTGCTGCAATAATGGGATAAAGCATTGGATGAAGCCCCGTACAAATTGAAGAGGAAAACCATCCAGTGACATAATTAGGATCCATGGAGAGTGACATCAATCACAGTCATTGAACAAACAGATCCAGATAACTCCTTTTGGAATGCGACCTTCAGTTCAAAATAACAACTGGATTGAATTGAATGTTGATATCGCTGGCTAATGGTCACATCTCCCAATTCCATTTGCTCTCGTGAAGTTAATTGTGAGAGAGAATTATGGACGTTTTCTTATCGCGGGTTAGATGATTCTGCTGTGTTATTCATTTGCAATGCTGTAACCACCTGAACGCTCCACCATGACCATCCACAAAACAAAATCACAATCTAGATGTGGTTTCCATGCTCGTCTCTCCTTGACTAGAACAGGCGCCAAGCAACAGATTCTCAGTGGACATATTTGCCCTGACCATACACAGGAATTGTGGATCTGCCTGGACATTCAACTCGTGACGATGCTGAATCTTCAACACACAATATGATTAAGCACTGTTTTTTGTCAATTAACAAACACCTTAATATTGGCTTCAAAGCGGTAAGACTTACATTTTTGGAATTCAGTCCAAATTCAGATGTGGCATGATCTCACAAAGTCCTTTTACAGGGTTATGTTGTCCTTGGTTTTTTTGAAAGAGGGTCAGAATTTGTCAGAATTTTGAAAGGTTCGTTGGGGTCCTTTTGTTTATACCTAACAGATAATGCCTCATCCAAGAAGCCTTTCAAGTCTCTAAAAAGTACCCTGTATAATCAAAAGGACCTGTTCAGCTCCCTAGCTGGACAGGTTGGATCAGTTCGGGATTAGTTGAGTCACAGTCACTGGACGCTCTCTACCTTCTTCTGCCCTTCTGACATTATAACCTGCAAGCAGTTGTGTCAATTTTATTGTTGGTGCTAAGGGGTTTTGTTTATTGGAATTGTTGCAAGTACATTGAACAGCATCCTTACATCCGGATAGCCAGTCAGGTTCGGATACGATACGTTATTCAGGTATTCTCTTTTCGGTTCCTTATGTTTCATTTGGTAATTTGGCAAATAAATGTCATTTGTTTAAAACTCGGCAGTCTGAACTGCTAATTCACTCTGGGAATATCAGCTATACACTAACCTTCAACAAGTAGCAAATTTACCGTCCGGCTACCTGCTTAAAATGTTTTGAGGGGTCGTGTCTGGTCCATAACAGATGAGGGGCCTTCGCAGAATTTAGACAGCGAGTGGCAGGTGATATTGTCTCTTATTTCGTGTGTTGATTTGGTGAGTAAACAGACCTTCAGATAGCAATGGTTCCTGCAGGAACCAAGCTTGTTTTGGAGGTGGAGAAAGTGACCTTGGGGGTTTAACAAAATGCACATAAGTCAAAGCCTCGGGAATTAGAAGACAAAGGGAGTTAAAGCTATCGTTTAATGTGAAGAAAGATGAGATGATTGCAGCAGTAGCTCAGCATTCCAGTTTACTGGAAATTCCATCAGGATCTGTGGAGATGACTAAACTTCAATCGCAAAAGAGGCAGCTTGAGTTGGAAGCAGAGGTGAAGCAGTTTGAGCTACGACTAAAATCAGAAGAGGAAGAAAGATAACGAATAGGTTTAACAGGGGAAAGAGAAAAAAATAAATCGCTTCAGCAGGAGAGAAAGAAAAAGAGGGAGCAATTGAGCTTCAAAGGTGGACACTTAGAATGGAAAGTCAGCTGAAAAGGATGAGGATGAAGGCTGAAGGTCAGCTTAGCGAGGAACAGACTGAAGATGGATAAACCCATGGTCGTCCAAAGCCTGGTGAGAAATGTGTTCCAGTATATTCACAGCTGGCCTAAATGAATGAGTAGGAAAGTGACTAAAGAATTTCAGTGGCCAATGACCATGTAGGTTTTGTTGACCCAAACAAAACTTGTAGGTAGAGCTAGTGAGGTATGTGCAACACTATCAGAGGAGGGATCTGGGGAGTATGAGGAGAGGAAAATATACATATGAGCATGTGCCAAAAGCCTACAGACAACGTGAGGAATTTAAGGAAGGATCCTGGTCGAACCCATATTGAGTTTGAAAGAATCAAACAAAGTAATTTTGATAAATGTATAAGAGCTATAAAAAGAGAGCAAACCTACAATGTTCTGAGAGAGACAATTACTTTGGAGGAGTTTAAGCTTTCACATAGTGCAAACTCATTTGGAAGATACTAGAGTAATAAAGGCAAGACTGGCAGCTGAAGAGGCTGATGATTATGACTAGTGATTATTGTTGTAAAACTTGTTTTGGCTTCCAGAGTCAATTTCAGTCCATGATGGATCGAAATTGGGGCAAAGAGAAATCCCCACGTAGAAAGGGAGACGTAGATCTCGGTGAAGGCAATAGTTGAAGGAGGCAGAGAAGAGTTTTTTTAAAAACTCCGGTGTTTTCATTGCAACAAATTGGGCACATGAAATCACTGTTTTGGTGGGTTCAGAAAAAAAACACAGACGTAGGAAAAAGGAGTAAATCTGGGAGTTTTGATGGAGCGGTAACAGAATGCACAGTGGAAACTAGAAAGCTGCATCAGAGTGTATAATCTGATTGGAGGTTCGTTACGGAGGGAGAGCCAGATCTGCTTCTAAAATATACCTGCAAAGGGAAAATTTATTCACATAGGGAAATTAAAGAGGATGCAATATACACAAGAGACACAGGATCCTCTGTGAATAGATAAGGAGATATGTACTCCTGAAGGAATATTTCCAGAAAATGTACTGCGAAAGGCAATTCACCATGAGACAAAATGTGCAAAATCATGTAAAATGAGCATAGCGTGTCCAGAAAAGTGTGGGGAAATTGCGGTAGATGTATTGGACAAACTCTCAGCTCCAGGAATATAATTTGTCCTTGCGGAAAATATAGCTGATTCAGTGGTAGGCTTATTGCTACTCTCGTTGAAAAGCCAATGGATACGCAGGCAACTGAATCAATGTAGGAGTCTTATCCTTGAAATTTTCCTGATTGTGGGTAACAAGTTCCCAATGTCACGAGTTGAAACAGAAAATACCAAAAATGTAAAGATAAGGAAGCTTAGGTGGCATGAACAGATACTTTTTTCCATCAGAAAGTTGAGACAAAACAGGAGCAAATAGGTGAGCATGTTAATAGTTTTTGCTCAGCTAAACTAATTGAGTCACAGCAGAAAGATAAAAGTTTAAAGCAGTTGTATCAAAAAGCACATACGTTAGGAATTTGGAATGTATCCCTGAGCTTTATTACCTTAAAAATGATGTCCAAATGAGGAAATAGAGTCTATCATATATTCAAGGAGATGAGAAATGGGAAGAGATTCATCAAATCATATTGCCAATGGTGTGCAGAAAGGAGGTGATGCAAATGGTGCATGAGTTACCACCGAGAAGTCAGTTAGGAGTGAGGAACAAAAATACAGACTGAATACAGAGACATTTTACTGGCCTGGAATGCAACAGGATGCAGTTGAATCTTGCCAGATGCATCATACATGTCAGGTAATTGGAAAAACACAAGCGATACTAAGACCTGCACCTTACTTAACTATTCTGGCATTTGAGGAACCTCTTACAGGAGTCTTAATTGATTGGCTAGGTCCCAGACCACAATCAAAAGAGTGGGCATCAGCATTTTTATAACAATAATGGATGCATCGACTAGATTTCCAGAGGCCATCCCAAGGTACAGTATCACAGCTAAAAGAATTGCAAAGGAATTACATTTAAAAAAAATAGATACCAATGAAGATACAGTGAGATCAAGGTTCAAAGTTCACATCTAATTAATCACGATAATGTCTTAGGAATGAAGCAATTCAAATCTACTGCAAACCATCCACAATTGCAAGGAGCGCTAGAAAGGTGACATTAAGCATTAAATACCATGTTGAGGGTTTATAATCAGGATTATCCAGATGATTAGTGTCGGGGAATTCCATTTGCACTTTTTATGATCAGGGATACCCCAAATTAACAGAGCAAATTCGTTCCATTGGAATTATTTTTGGGGCATTAAGTGAGGGGACAATAAAAATTGATTAAGGAGAAAATAGTAAATTAGAGTTCAAAGGCCACACACTGGGACTTGGTCTCAAAATTTAAGGAACGATTAATAGCGCTGGGGAGTTGGCTCGACAGCATTTAAAAGAAATGCAACATGCAATAAAACAGGAATGGGACAGGAATTTTAAAAAATTGTAATTTTGTGATCGGGGATAAGATATTACTGTTACTTCCAGTTATAGGTGAACCTTCAAAAGCAAGGTTTAATAGACCTTATCAAATACAACGGATATTAAGTGAGGATAACTACTTGATAGGGACTCCAGAAAGAAAGAAATCTCACAGCGTATGTCATGTGAATATGCTCAAAAGGTACTTTGACAGGTAAGGACAGCCAGAGAACAAGGTGTTAATGATTACAGCACAGAAGGAAAAAACAACTTCAGAGGATTCTGATTCGAACATTCCTCAAATTAAAGTAGACAATTAGGTAGTTGCTTGCAAATGTGTTGCTGGAAAAGCGCAGCAGGTCAGGCAGCATCAAAGGAGAAGGAGAATCGACGTTCCGTGCATAAGCCCTTGTTCAGGAATGAGGAGGGTGTGACAAGCAGGCTAAATTAAAAGATAGGGAGGAGGGACTTGGGAGAGGGGCATTGGGAATGCGATAGGTGGAAGGAGGTTATGGTGACGGTGATAGACCGGACAGGGGGTGGGGGCGGAGAGTTCGAGAAGAAGATTGCAGGTCAAGAAGGCGGTGCTGAGTCTGAGGGTTAGGACTGAGAAAAGATGGGGGGAGGGGAAATGTGGAAGAAGGAGAAATCTGCATTCATCCCTTGTGGTGGGAGGGTTCCTAGGCGGAAGATGAGTCGCTCTTCCTCCAGGCGTCGTGCTGCCATGATCTGGCAATGGAGGAGGCCAAGGATCTGCACATCCTTGGTGGAGTGGGAGGGGGAGTTAAAGTGTTGAGCCACGGGGTGGTTGCGTTGGTTGGTGCGGGTGTGCCAGAGGTGTTGTCTGAAACGTTCTGCAAGTAGGCAGCCTGTCACCCCAATGTATAGTATGCTACATCGGTTGCAGCGGATGCAGTAAATGATGTGTGTGGAGGTGCAGGTGAATTTCTGATGGATATTTAAGGATCCATTGGGGCCATGGAGGGAAGCGAAGGGGGAGGTGTGGGCGAGGTTTTGCATTTTTTGCAGTTGCAGGGGAAGGTGCCAGGAGTGGAGGTTGGGTTGGTGGGGGGTGTAGATCTGACAAGGGTGTCGTGGTGGGAGTGGTCTTTCTGGTACGCTGACAGAGGTGGGGAGGGAAATATATCCTTGGTGGTGGGGTCCCTTTGGAGGTGGCGGAAATGACGAAGGATGATCCGATGTTACTGGAGGTTGGTGGGATGGCAGGAGTGGACTAGTGGGGCTCTGTCCTGGTGGCGATTGGAGGGGTGGGGTTCAAGGGCAGAGGAGCGGGAAGTGGAGGAGATGCGGTGGAGAGCATCGTCAATCACGTCTGAGGGGAAATTGCAGTGTTTGAAGAAGGAGGCCATCTGGGTTGTTCGGTATTGGAATTGGTCCTCCTGGGAGCAGATGCAGTGAAGGCGAACGAATTGGGAATATACCCCCACCTTTTCCTCCGCTACATTGATGACTGTATCGGCGCTACCTCGTGCTCCCACGAGAAGGTTAAACAGTTCATCCACTTTACTAATACCTTCCACCCCGACCTCAAATTTACCTGGACAGTCTCAGTCTCCTCCCTTCACTTCCTAGACGACTTTATCTCTATCTTGGACGACCGACTCAGCACGGACGTATACTATAAACCGACTGACTCCCATAGCTATCTAGATTACACCTCTTCCCACCCTGCCCCCTGTAAAAACCGCCATCCCACGTTTCATTCCAGCTCCAACTCTGACATCTTCCTGGCAATGAGGAAAATTACTCAACTATATGCAGTCCCTGAATAGGACAATAATTACAATCTGACCAATTACCATCCCCTCAATCCCATCACGACAGTCACATTGGTGGGGATACTTTTCGATAGAGCTGTCAAGTAGCACCGAAATAATCAGGTCAGTATGGTTTCCGATAGGTTCCCATGTGGAGATGGTGCTGTAGTGGACATATCATTGGATAACGAATCCAGACCAGGTCAATGCTCTGGCAGCTGATGGAAGTTAAAAATAATTAATAAAATATCGAGACCTGAAATCTGGTGTCAGTAACAGTGATCTTGTGTCCAATGTTGATTGTTCACATCGATCTCCTTCCCCAATGTACTTTCTGGAAGTGAATCTCCCGTGCTTTCTTGGCCTAAAAGTGACTCCAGACACACAGGCATGGTCTCTGAATCGGCCAAGTGAGACACTCAATTGTATCAAACTAGTCTGAGGTCTTAAAGGATAAA
The DNA here is from genome assembly GCF_047496795.1 of Chiloscyllium punctatum. NCBI lineage: Eukaryota > Metazoa > Chordata > Chondrichthyes > Orectolobiformes > Hemiscylliidae > Chiloscyllium > Chiloscyllium punctatum. The sequence goes on along the minus strand of NC_092776.1, from coordinate 68,214,519 downwards.
ACCTGACAGAACATCTGGCATCAACCTCGTTATCAGAAACGGAGTGGGAAACACAGTTCTGTTGACCCTGCATAGACTCCTTCCTAACATCTGAAAGTTTGTGACAACATTTACAGAGCTTTCCCACAGACTGCACAGAATCATCGAGAGAAGAGGAGGTCATTTAACACATTGAGCTTTCCCCATGCTAGTTCATGGCCGAACATTTCCTCAATGCAGTTTCCCCACACAATGTTCATATCCCAAAATATGTCTAAACATTATGAAATATAGTGCCTTCGGCCCATCAATATATAGGGAGTTCTCAGATAACGCTTGTATATGAAGTATGATTTGACTGCAATGCGATTCGTGAACTATTTTCGATAAAGTGAAATATCATCTCTGCTTCCAATCTCTCACACCCTGTCAGAGTTTTATATATCTCACCGAGATATCCACCCATCTTGCTAAAGCCCATGGAATACAGGCCGAGTCACCCCAAACTCTGCTCCCACAACTAACCTGTCATCCCATCAGTCTGGTCATCCTTCACTGCACTCCCTCAATGTCAGATTTTCCCTTTATAAGGTAAGGACACCAAAACTGCACACAACACAGCACAATGTTCGAGTTGGGGTCCCACCAAGGCTCTGTATAGTTGCCGTAAATGACCCTTACTCTTGAATTCTAAATCCCCCTGAAATGAAAGTGAATAAATCACTTATCTTCCTACCTGCTTTCTGCTCCTGCAATATTGCTTTCAGTGACTGGTATACAGGGAGAGCCAGATTCTTTTCAATTTTACAGCTCCCTACTTGCTGAGTCTATGTACACTGTATACAGCGTGCCAATGCCTTTCCCAGTATTGACTTCCATGTTCAGAACTCACTGCCCTACATGGACACGGAAGGCTGCGCAGAAATAAACTAAAATGCAGCTAAAGTTCATTTATTTATCTATTTTTTTTCAACCAACCACTTTTCAAATGATAGGCTGTCATTCAACTGATCCCATCAAAGTACACAACCTGTCATCTCTGCCATTACTCTCCATCTGCCAGGTATTTGCCCAGACACTCCACTTTGGAACCATTTTTACATCCTCCTCATTCACTCACAAGCTGACATCATTTAGTGCTGTCAGCAGACTTGGGAGTTTTGCAATTGAGCCACTCAACCAAAAATATGATGTGTATTAGGAATTGCTGGATGCCAAATCTCGATCCTTGTTATAGCCTTCAAGCCTTCCATTAAAAAAACATGGTTTTGTTCCTACTCACTGTTTCCTGCCAGCTCTCCCATTCTAAAACCATCACCATATATTAGCCCCAGTCCCATAGCATTCGAATTTGCACAATAGGCTTGGGGCTTTATCAAAAAATCTTTCTGAGATTCCAACCGTATTGCGTTGATACCTTCTCCATAATTTTGCTCAAATATGATTCCTATTTCAGAAACCTCTGTTGACTTTGTCTATGCCTATTAATTTCAGGCCAATATTTTCTCTAAAACTTTTTAGTTGCTAATTTCATTGTATTCCCTTTTTCTCACCAGACTAAAGTTCCCTAGTATTGCGAGGAAACTTTATTATATTTTTGTATTCCGTGAAGGCATAACTGAAGTATTTCCTCCATTGATCTGCTATTTCCCTATCCTCAATTATCTGGTATCAGACTGTAAGAAAGCTGCACCTTTATCTCTTAATTTTGCCATGACGTATTTTCAAAAGATATTACAAGTTCACTCATATACACATTAGCCCAACTTTCCAACACAAAACCCATCGCTGTGAATCTTATGGCATTTCAAATGCATAACCATGTAATTTCAAATGTTTTTGAGGTTACCATGACAATTCCCCTCTCACGAAGTGCTTCCCAGACCCCAGCACACTTTGGGTGAAAAACAGTCCTGAAATCCTCACTAAGCCTCAAACTCTTCACTTTAAAAGTGTGCCCCTTTGATTAAAATGACCATCTGTTATCTATCCATCCCATCCATGTCCCTGGTAATCTTATCCTCCTGATCCACGTCCCCCTGAGCCTTCTCTGCTCCAAACTAAACAACCCGAGTTTATCCAGGCTCTCTCCATAGCTGATATGCTCCATCACAGGGAAAATCCTGGTGAATCTCCTCTGCACCCCCTCCAGTGCAATCACATCCTTCCTGTAATGTAGCTCCCAGAACGACACACAGTATTCCATCTTGGCTAATGAAAGCTCTTATAATCTATGCTTCAATGTGTGAAGGCTGTGTTTACGCTACCGTATGCTTTCTCAAATTGTGTGTTACCCTGTCCAGCCACATTGAGGGATGTGTGGAGAAGCACCCTCTCAGCTTCCTAGTGTGCTGCCATTCATTGAGTCCTCTCCTGCCTGGTTCCTTCTTCCAAAGTGCATGACCTCATATTTATCAGGGTTACATTCCATCTGCCATTGATGTGACCATTTGACCATTCTATCTGTATCTTCCTGCAACATAAGGCCTTCCTCCTCACTGCCAACTAACCGGCCAATCTTTGTATCAAACACAAAGTTACTTATGACACCCCCACACCTCGTCCATATTCACAGCTGCATCCTTTATGATAATGTTTAAAATCACAAAACATCAGCTTATTTATTTGGAGGCTCGTGTCCAATGGTGTACCACGGGGATCAGTGCTGTGTCTCTTAATATTTGTGATTCGGAGGTGATGGTGTTGGACTGGGGTGGACAAAGTTAAAAATTGCATAACACCAGGTTATTCTCCAAAAGGTTTATTCGGTGGCACGAGCGTTCGAAGTGCTTCATCAAAGCGCACAACCACCTGATGAAGAAGCAGCGCTTCGAAAGCTCGTGCCTCCAAATAAACCTTTTGGCGAAAAACCTGGTGTTATGCAATCTTTAACTTTGTCCACCCCAGTCCAACACCAACACCTCCGAATCACAAATATTAAGAGACAGCACTGATCCTTGTGGTACACCACTGGACACTAGCCTCCAAACACAAACAAACTTCTACCACCACCTTCTGTCTCCGACCACGAAAGTTGATTTGGTTGCATCTTGGCAAATCACGAATGAGTCCTACCTGTTCCCTGGTTATTCTGTTCCGCTGGACACTCTGATAGAATATCTGGAGATTCTCACTAATCTTGCCTGCCAGTAGGTTTCCGTGCCCCTGTGTTAATTAGTCCCTTCCAAGTGATGAATTTCCTCCTTATTGCAGATTTAACTGGCCTTTCCCAGATCCTGCCATTATTTGCCCTTAATGTGGATTAGAAAACGAGGGAAGAGTTCTCTTTATTTCCAACTTGTCATATGTTTTGAGAATTTTCAAAATTTCACTGTGACCCAGCTCTCATTCTTTGAAACTCTGGAGAACACAGGCCGAGTTTCCTCATCAGGTAATCTCACCATCTGAGGGATTAATCTGGGGAATGTCCATTGAACTTCCTCTGTGGTCAGTATATTCTTTCTCAGATTCGGTCACCAAGACTGTGCACAATACTCCAGGTATAGTCCTATCAACACGCTGTGAAACTGCTTCAATATGTCTTTACATCAATGTTCTGACTCTCTTATATGAAAGCAAACCAAACTTTAACTTTCCACTTACATATCTTCCTCCAAATACCCTTCACATTCATTGCATTTATGGACTCACTGAGATCTTATAGAAACCCTTGCAAAAATCCAATATCTGCAATTTTTTCTGTTCCGCATTATCTATGTTGTACGAAACAACTTCAAACAATTCCGAAGTTTATCAAGTATGATTTCTCTACCAGAAATGCATGCTGATTCTCTCCAATGTTGCTGTTAATTTCTAAATATCAAAAATGTCATCCTGTGTAATAGATTCCAACAGTTTCCCGACAAATGTCAAGTTAATCGGTCTGCAGTTCTCCACACTACGTCTTCTTCCTTTTGTAGCTGTTTGGATCCCTTCCATTCATCTATAGTGCTTGGTTCACGTTTATCCACAATAGTCTCTGGCCTCTGCAGAATGTAGAGGAAAACAAAACACAGTCATCGACAGTGCAATTAATACTACTGTTGGTGATTTATTGCTGACGTTTTGATGAGAAGTACAGCTGTTTCGTTAGACTTAGCAAAGCTCAATCCAGCTATATCTTCAAGTACTACCATGTTACTGATATGAATTGACTTTATGTCTTTAGCTTCAGAAGGCCGATATGGTCACTTGGAATTACTGGGTAATTTTTTTTGGATGTTACTCCATGGAGACAGATGCAAAGTAACTGGTTATTTTCTTGGCCAATTCCCTGTTCTCCACAATAACCTCTCCTCTCCCAATTCCAAATTTCCACACTTGACCTTGCTTTTATTTTGTTTCCTTTGAAATATAGATCGTTGATTTCTGCAGTCTTTGTGTTCCTGTTTGTTAGCAGGTATGCTCTCTCTTTGATTTCCTTATCTGTTTCATCGCCTTTCTTTTCTGGATCGTAAACTTCTAAGAATTCAGTGGTTTCCACAATATCTGGAATTCTTCTGAAGTCACTTCCTATGATTAATATTTTTTTCTAATTTGTGATGTTAACCATCATTGAGTCACTTTCTCACTTTTTGGTGTTTGTACCTGAAATAAATAGCCGTATTTTTCAGACTTTGCATTATTTCTAAAACCTCCTGGTCCTCACCAGATATATTCAGGAACACTGCAGGAGGATAGATAAGAAATTGCGGGAGCCCTGGTTGGTTCTTTTCCATCATCGCTGGTCAGGTCCCAGATGACTGGAGGGTAGCGAATGCTGTGCCCTTCTTCAAGGAAGGCTACAAAGGTAAAGCTGAGAACTAAAGACCAGAAAACCTAAAATCTAGTGGGTAAGTTACTTGAGAAGATTCGGAGAAATTGGGTATACATGCATTTGGAAAGACAGGGCGTGATTCGGAATATGATTAGAATGGTGCTGGAAAAGCAGGGAAGGTCAGGCAGCATCCGAGGAGCAAGTAAATCGATGTTTCGGGCAAATGCCCTTCATGAAATTCAGCACGTCTTTGTGCATGGGAGATCATGACTCGGAAATTGATTGGAGTTTCTTGATGAAGTGACCATCAACTTTGAGGAGGACAGGATGGTATACATTGTCTATATGGATTCCAGTAAGGCCTCAATAAGGTTCAACATGTTCCGCTGCTCTGGAAGGTTAAATCACATGGAATTGAGGGGGAGCTGGCAATTTAGGTACAAAATTGGATTGGTGTTAGGAAGCAGAGGATAATACTGGAAGAATGCTGGTCAGACTGGAGGACTGTGACTACTGGAATGCCTCAGGGGTTGGTGCTGGGACCACTGCATATTACATATGTCTATGATTTAGATGAGAATGTACAGGCATGATTTGTAAGTTTGAAGATGACATTATAATAGGCAGCATCATGGCGAGTGAGGAAGGTTTTCATAACTTTCAGAAATTGCAGCAGCACTTTGATCAGCTGGGGAAGTGGGCTGAGAAATGGCAAATGGATTTTAATAAAGTGTAAGTTCTTGCATTTTAGAAATTCAAATCAAGGTTGGAGTTTCATGGTGAATGGTTGGGTCCTTAGGAATGTAGTGGAACAGAGCGACCTCGGAATTCAGATGGATGGTTCTCTGGAAGTTGATTCAGAGGTAGACAGTGCAGTGAAGAGAGCTTTTGGTACATTGGTCTTAATCAGTGTATTTCACTGAGTGTCAAAATTAGGGAGTTATGTTGCAGTTATACAGGACGCTGCTGAGGCCATATTGGTAGTGTTACGTTCAGTTTTGTTCACTTTGCTATAGGGCGGATGTTATTAAACTGGAAAGAATGCAGAAAAAAATTATAAGGATATTGCCAAGGACTCAATGGACTGAGTTATCGGGAGAGGTTGGGCAAGCTAGGCCATCTTAATTTTGTGTGTGTCTGAAACTGAGGGAGGATCATACTGAAGTCTGTAAGATCATGACAGGCATGGATAGACTGAATGTACCCTGTCTTTTTTTACCCCAAGGTTGGGCAATCTCAGATCAGTTTAAAGTCAAAGGAGAAAGAATAAAAGGGAATCTGAGCAACAAACTTTTTACACACAGGGGCTGGGACGCATAAGGGATGAGCTGTCAGGGGAAGTGACTGATTAACAACATTTAAAATGCATTTGGATAAATACACGGATAGGAAAGGATTAGAAGGATACGGGGCAATGGCAGGGAAATGGCGTGAGCATGCATGGACATTTTGTTTAGACAGTTTGGGCCGAAGGGCCTGTCTCCGTGCTTTCGCACTCTATGACCCTAACAACCATTGCTTGTCTCCCACGGAATGTTATATTGTACTTTCCAAATTAACTGGAGTTTTCTTGACCCTCGAGCCTTCAGTCTTCCATGATGTTTAACTAGAAAGTTCAAGCATTCTCTATTGTGCGTATACGCCGTGTGAAATGCACTTTATTGATGTCATTATTCCTTAAAAGCTGCTTCATTACAAGGTTATTAATTCGTCATTTGGACCAGACAATACCAAATCCAAAGTAACCTGCCCTATAGTTTTTTTCACAACATACACTTGAACTTACGGAATTTATTTTTCAAACATGAGCAGTCACTTAGTTAACGCAGTCCAGATGCAATTTGAGACCATCCAATAAAACTGTATCATGATACTTGCATATCTAATATGATGCTCAGATTTTCTGCAAGCGTTTTGGTTTGATATATCACACACCAATATTTGCTTCTCCTTGCTATCTGTAATCTCTACCTAAACTGATTCTGTGGAAGCTGCGGGACAGGTTTGTGTTGTTTTTAGTGACGGACTTGGACAAGACATTCGGGGAGCCTCACCTGGACGCTGAGATGATCTGAAGAAATGTCCTGCAATACAGGATAAGCATTGATATCCTCCCCGCTCTGTCAGGATAAGAGTTACCGTATACTCTCTGCTCGCTCACACTCACTGTATATCTGTTATAGCACCTTCCCCCGAACAAGATTCATGCTCTATCTCCAAATAAGGCTCAGGCATTACCACTCTCACTATTGAATTCAATAACTTTCTTCCTCACTTTCTCTGTCACCTACGCAATGCGCCCTACACTAATAATACTATAAGGATTCAAAACTGTCGACTGACTAATTCCAGACACCTTACAATTCCCCCCAACTAGTATGAGACGCAGAGGACAGGGACGGCTCGTATGGAGATTTTGAAACATCCATGTCCCACCGACCGATTACGGAGCAATGTTCAATGAAAGACAATTCTCACTTTAAATCCACTGGCAGTTCCAATGACAGTCCTTTCACTTCCAAAAAAAGGACACAGATGCCTCACTGCACAGAGACTCAGACACACAAATACACAGAACTATTGGTAATCACCCCAATATGCGAACACGCACAATACTTACAAGGAGATAGGCATATACACAGGTAGAAACGCACAGAGACATATACAGTCACATACAAATAGACACAAAGACAGTTAAGAAACACACAGGCTGATACACAGACAGACAGACATAGACACACAAACACACAGATAACAAGCACATGGAGACGCACATACACACACACACACACACACAAACACACATACGCACACGTATATACACACACACACGCACACACATGCAGACGCAAACACACAAACACACGCAGTCCCAGAGGAACAGAAACTAGTGTCGTTAAGACGCAAATCGATATGCTTTGGATTTGTAAGGATATCAAGAATTCTAGGGAGAAGGCAGAAGAGTAAGATTGAGGTACATATAAAAATAATATCACAGAATTTTATACTCGATGGGTCGAATGGCCACATTCTGCTCCTTGCTTTAATGTTCTTGTGGTGTAATGCTACCTGAGACAGCAACAGAGGCTGGATTTGATACATATTTGAATGGAAAGGGTCAGCGGGAATGTGGGACAGGTTTGAAGTCCAGAATGCTTTATGTTTATTCCTAATTATTGTGTCCTTATGTCTGAAAGAAGTGGTGATTTGATGTTAGGTTAACACGGTTTAAAATAACGGGTCTCACAATGAAATAAGGACGTCCCTTTCACTTTACTGTTGTGCTATCTGTGGTGTACTCATCCCCAGGGAGCAGTGAATACTCGGTTATTGAAGATGTTCAACGCTGAGCTTGACTGATCTTTGCTGGACAGGAGAGTCAATGTTTATTGGGAACAGACCAGATACGGATAGTCAGACATATCCGGATTAGTTATGAGCATTCTGAATAGTGCAGCCAAAAGGCCAACTGTTGCCTCTACCCAATGCGCTGTGCCCTCAATCCACACTTGAGTCTATTACAGAGATATACTTCGACCCCTACCCCATGTGTTGTTCCCTCAATCTACCCGTCGAGGCTGTTAGAGAGATGTACTGCTGCCCCTACCCCATGTGTTGTTTCCTCTATCCACCCCTCAAGGTTATCACAGAGATATACTGCTGCCCCTACCCCATGTCTTGTTCCTTCAATCCACCCCTCGCGGCTGTTACAGAGATATATTGCTGCACCTATCCCATGTGTTTTCGCTCAATTCACCTCTCGATGCTGTTACAAGGTAGGGGACCACCCCTTTCAGTCAGGCAAGATCGTTACAATGAGACGGGAGAAGACCATTCTGCCCCTCGAAGGAGTTACACAGGAATAGAGAATGAAGTAATTCAGCACTTTGAGTACATTACACAGACCAGGAGGAGACGATTCAACCCACCTTAGGTGCTACACAGGAAAGGGAAGCTGTCACTAACAGGAAATAGAGAGTAGAGGTAAATATTTATTTTCAGGTTGCAAAGCTGCAACTAGTGTAGTTCTCTAGAGATCACTGTGGGATCATCAATGACAAATAATCTGTATCAAAGATCTGGTGGAAGGGAACTGAATGGCACAAAGCTCAATTAGCGCATCACCAAGATGATCGTTAAAGATGTCGTCAAATGGAGGTACTGAGTCTGAAACGTGATACAGACAGGGAAGGTGAGTGAGCAAACCTTCAGCAGAAAGAACATAAGGTGAGTTGACCACTTTGGCATAAAGGATAAAACAATGGCGAACAATTTAAATGGAGAGAGATTGCAGAACTCTGTGACACAGGCCGTTTCCATGTTCCTGGGAGGTGAATCATATGAAGTCAGTTTGCAGATGCAGCAAGTGATTTGGAAGGTAAGTGGAATGATACTGTTTCTGGCAAAGGTTATCACGTTTAATGAGGAATGTTTTACTGCATCTGAACGGGGCATTGTTGAGACCACATCGAATACACTGTGTGCAGTTTTGATCGCCTAAACGTAAAAAAAGATATAATTCTTTCAGAAGATTTTCATGGATGTTTCCCTTCACACATTCCTGGAAGGAAGGCCTTTTGTTATGGGGGTTATCAGTTTTGATCTGAGATGAGAAATCTTCTTGAACCATGCATGAATTTCTGAAAGGTGTTTCAGCTGGATGCATGTTTCCTCTTGTTAAGGAATTTAAAGTTGGAGAACAATTTTAAGAATAAGATGTATTGATATCAATATACGTATTATATAGACATCGACCGATATTTACAAATTACACAGTCGCATATAAACATGTTATCAGATGATAAAGCAGGGACTTTTTTTCCTAATGAAAGACACTGTGTACAACAACAGCGATGATGCACCTTCATATCGTCCATTAACATCCGATCCAGAGAATGCTCCAGGAGAGCACACATGGCCCACCTTGATGTTCAGTTGACGTTATTGTATGGTTCAACACAGAGAGGGAGAAAAATGTTCCCTGCCAGAGAAGCAGCAGCTGATTGATCCCTCCCTCTTACTTTGTCCAACGGATAGCAAAATGGAAGACAATAAAATCCCTGAGTTATCTTCACCACTTGTGAAGGATTCCTACTGAGGACTCATTGGAATCTCTCCACTGCTGGAAGCAAAGGGAGTTCAGCCAAATCCAACTATTCCACAAATAAATCCCATTACCAGCAGCTTGTGTGAGCAGAATAATTTCAAAGTCAGTAGAACATTTGGGACACTCTATCTTTTAACATTTGTTGTGAGTTCAACTTCCTGCATTTCACATTTTTCTCAAAAATGACCCAGTCTGAGTCCTATACAATTGGCCATAACTCTAAACTGGCTACATTTAAAATTTGTTGTAACCAGTGGAGGAGTGGGACTGGAAAAGTACACAGTGACCCTCTAACATTTGTCGGAACACGAATGAGAAATTCTTATTGGACTGTGTATGTGGGAATTCCCTTTATCAAACTTTTGTGGTGCCTGGATGTTTGCATTTGTTCAAAGTTGTGCTGTATTCAAACATTTGACAGACAAACGCATGTGAGAAAATTGTATGCAGACAGAAAAGTGCTGCTGAAACCACAATCAGAGCAGTTACAATCTTAGGGCCTTGTGGAGCAGTGACAACGTGTCTAATGACCCACTCCTGCTCCTCGGTCCTATGTTCCTATGTTCAATTCAGCCCCTCAAACCTCCTACACTGGTGCTGACGGGGGCATCTTGCACCAAATACCAGTAACACAGGATCTCATTCATTCCCAAAAGACTGTCACACATAGTTTGGTGTGGATTGTACCTAAGAGACAATGGGGACTCCAGATGTTCGAGAATTAAGTGTAGATAAAGCATGATAGTGGAGAAGGCACAGTAAGTCAGGCAGCATCTGAGGAGCAAGACAGTCAACGTTTCAGGCAGGGCCCTTCTTCAGAACTGCGAAGGAGTAAATGGGTCTGACAAATAAATGGGTGGTGACGGTGAGGCTAGGAGAAAGGTTGGTGATAGGTGAGCGAAGCTGGAAGGTGTTACTGAGAAGTCGGTGGGGAGTTGGAGCGGATCGGTGGAAAGGAAGATGGACAGGTAGGTTCCCACGAGAGGGCGGATCTGAGTCGGAAGGTAGGATCTGGGATCTGGGTCGTCGAGGGGAGATTTGCAAATTAGTCAGTTCAATGTTCATGCCATGTGTTTGTCGGCTCCCGAGACAGAAGATGAGGTGTTCCTGGCGACATCCTGGTATATCTCTTCTGAACCCTCTTCAGCTTAATAATCTCCTTCCAATAACAGAACTGAACATAGTACTGTAAAAGAGGCTTCATCAATGTCCTGCACTATCTCAGCATGACTTCTCAACTGCTAACCACAAAAGTCTGAGCAAAGAAGTAACCTTAAACACCTTGTCTATAAGTGCCACAAACTTCTGTGAATTCGATCTGCACCTGTGGGTCCCTCTTTTCTACAACGCTACAAACGCACTACTATTAATTGTACAAGACCTCCTGCTTTTTATTTCACCAAATTGCAATACCTCGCATTTATCCAAGTTAAACTGAATTGCCACACCTCAGCCCAGTGAGTGATATTACTGCCCCCTCACCCTCCTGCTTCAGGTTCAAAAGACCCTCCCCTCTCCAGAAGGCCTACAAACACAGGCCTTGAGTTTCCCAAAGACGAAGAGCTTGATTTGCTTTGTGCAAGCAGAGGGAGGAGAGGGTAAGAAGAGACTGGAAAGTAAACCGATGCCTTGTATCACTTAATAATTTCAGGAAGAGGGAAGCCACATGTGAGAGTTGGAAATAGTGGCTAGTGTTTTTGGCCAGAAATTGTGCTCTTTCCTCATCTCTGGTGTGCAGTATTGATATCTATTCGAGATTCCACATAGTGCAGAGTGTTTCTGCACGATTGCTTGCCCTAATATTGAATATTACAGATAATAGCTATGTACGCTGGAAATCATAGCCAATCAATTAAAGAAGTTCATTGTTCATCTCGATGGCAGAGCACATGCACTCATCATCCTATAGTTCAGGCTAATATGTTTTATTTGTTTAACAATGAGAACTGTTGCCTGTGTTTTTCAGTAGTGTTAATCAGAATGTAATATGTCCATATCGAGCTGAAAACTCACACTTAAAATATGACTCAAATTCTCGGCATGGTTTAAGCCTTGTGTCGTTGGTCGCACCCCTGCCCCTGGGTCAGAGCTCTGAATTTGATTCCCTTCCATGAACTTGTGGTAGTGTCACTTTCTCTGGAACAGATGAACTCGAATCTGTTGTGGGGGTGTGTCACAGTATGTTCAAAGAAAGCTGATGAACAAACCCACAGTATAATCATGTTGCAGCTTTAGGGGCTATTGTTGAGTGGTGGTAATGCCCCGACATCTGAGCCTAAAGGTTCACATCCCACAGAGATGTTTCATTATATGTCTGACACGTGGATTAAAATGATTTTTGAAATGTGACTTGATGGAGTCCATGCAACGACTGCACAAAACACTTCATAGGACAAACAGGGAGACAGCTAACGATCCGTATCCATGAACACCAACTAACCATGAAACGACACGACCAGCTATCCTTAGTAGTCACATACGCAGATGACAAGCAATATGAGTTCGACTGGGACCACACTACTATTATAGGACAAGACAAACAAGAACAGCCAGGGAATTCCTAGACGCATGGCACTCATCCACAGATTCTATCAACAAACAGATCGACTTGGACACAATATACCGGCCACTGAAGCGGACAGCTTGACCCAACAACCAGAAGCGGCGGATACATTTCACTATAAATGCCGGATGAAACATCACAGAAGCACTTAACAGGAGGCCCCCAAGCACTGAGGATGTCACCTAGACAGGAGACGAAACATCTGCAACATAAATTCCCAGCTCGGTGAACAGAATCACAACAATTATACACAGAATCAAAGACAAACCACCCTCCACCACCACGTAGTCTCCTGCCAGTAAACAGTTGTACACAGAAACACACACACACACAACCCTAAACCACCAAGTTGTTTCCTGCTCTTGATCAGATATACACAGAAACACACACACAATCCCCCTCTACTACTCTGTCTCCTGCCATTAAACAGAAATACATAGCAATGGACACACAAAACCCTCTAACAACACACTGTCTCCCGCAATTCAACTGATATATAAGTAAAACACACACACACAACCATCCACCGCCGCCCTCTCTCCGACCATTAAACAGGGATATACAGAAACACATACACAAACCTGCACCAACACCAGTCTCCTGTAATTAAACAGTTATAGACAGAAACACAAGCACACAACCTTCCACCACCACCCTGTCTCCTGCCATTAAACAGATATATGAAAACACACACACAACCCTCCACCGCCGCCCTGTCTCCCGCCACTAAACAGGAATATGCAGAAACATACACACCAACCTGCACCAATACCTGTCTCTTGCTATTAAATAGTTATAGACAGAAACAAAAGCACACAATCTTCCACCACTATCCTGTCTCCTGCCATTCAACAAATACATGCAGAAACACACACACACTACCCTCCATTAGCACGCTGTCTACTTCAATTAAATAGATATACATGGAAACACACACACACACAACCCTCCACCAAAACCATGTTTCCTGCCATTAATCAGATATACACTAAAACACACAACACAGCCCTCCACCACCACGTTGTCTCATGCTATTATGCAGCTATACACAGAAACACACACACACACAACCCTCCACTAACACCCTGCCTACGGTCCGTAAACAGATATACGCAGAAACACATACAAAACTCTAAACCACCTTTCTGGCTCCTGCCATGAAACAAATATAACAGAAACACACACACACACAAGCCTCCACGAACATCCTATCTGCTGCCATTACACAGATATACACACAAAAACACACGCACGCACAATCCTTGACAGCCAATTTGTTTCCTGTCTTTAAACAGATATACACAGAAACGCACACACAACCCTCCACGACCACCCTGTCTCCTGAAAATAATCAGATATACACAGAAAAACACACACACAACCTTCCACCGTCGCCCTGCCTCCCGCCATTAAACTGGGATATGCAGAAACACATACACACCAACCAGCACGAAAACCTGTCTCTCGTTATTAAACAGAGAAAGGCAGAAACACAAGCACTCAACCTTCCACCACCACCACCCTGTCTCCTGCCATGAAACAAATATATGCAGAAACACACACACACACACACACACACACTCACTCACAACCCTCTACCATCACGCCGTCACCTTCCATTAAACAGCTTTTTTTGCAGCAGAGAGGGCAGGACTGGTCGGAAGTGAAGTCGGAACACAAAGCCAGTCAGTCAGGTAAGTACTTGTTATTTGAGTGAAGAAGGAAGCCGAGACAATACACGTGTCGTGTCTCCCACCCTCTCTCCTCCTCTAACCGAAAAAAACGTAAGCTCCTTGATGTTCTTGTTTTGGGGACTTAGTGTAGAGTTATGGCAGCGCAGGCAGTGGAATGTTTCTCGTGTAGGATGGTTGAGGTAGAGGGTGACCACCGATGCTCCTGCCGACTTCATCTGCAGGAAGTGCAACCAGCTCCAGCTCCTCACAGACCGCGTTCGGGAACTGGGGCTGGAGTTGGCTGAACTGATCCTTCTTCGAGAGGCTGAGAGGGTGATAGATGGAATCTACAGGGACATAGTTACACCAGAGAACAGAGGTAGCTGGGTAACAGTTAGAAGTGGGAGGGGGAGGAAGCAGGCAGTGCAGGGATCCCCTGTGGCCGTTCACCCCATCAATAAGTATACCGCTTTGGATACTGTTGGGGAAACGGCCTAGCAGGGGTAAGCTGCAGTGACTGGGTCTCTGGCACGAGGTCCGGCTGTGAAGCTCAGAAGGGAAAGGGGGAGAGGAGGAGAGCGCTAGTTACAGGAGACTCTGCAGTTATAGGGCCAGACAGGCGGTTCTGTGGATATGGGCGAGACTCAGTTGGTTTGTTGCCTCCCGGGTGCCAGGGTCCGAGAAGTCTTCGGAATCCTTAAGGGGGAGGGTGTGCAGCCAGAAGTTGTGGTGCATTTTTGCACCAACGACATAGGTAGGAAGAGAGGTTGGGAGGTCATTCAGGAGCTCAGGGAGTTAGGCTGGAAGCTAAAAGCTAGGACGGACAGAGTCGTCATCTCTGGATTGTTGTCGGTGCCACGTGACAGTGAGGTAAGGAATAGGGAGAGAGTGCAGTTGAACACGTGGCTGCAAGGATGGTGTAGGAGGGTGGGCTTCAGGTATTTGGACAATTGGACTGCATTCTGGGGAAGGTGGGACCTGTACAAGCAGGACGGGTTGCACTTGAACCAGAAGGGCACCAATATCCTAGGTATGCTAGAACTCTTTGGGGGGACCGCCGTTAAACTAATTTGGCAGGGGGATGGGATCCGTCCTTGTAGTCCTGCAAGTAAGTTAGCTGATTTTCAGGATATCCAAGAATGTAGGGAGGCTGTGGAGAAGGTAGCACTGACACGGAATACTTGCGGACACAAAGATGGGTTCAAGTGTGTATACTTCGACGCGAGGAGTATCAGAAATAAGGTGGGTGAACTTCAGGCGTGGATTGGTGCTTGGGACTACGATGTTGTGGCCATCACGGAAACATGGATAGAAGAGAGACAAGAATGGTTGTTGGAGGTTCCTGGTTACAGATGTTTCAGTAAGATTAGAGGGGGTGTGGCGTTGTTAATTGGAAATGGTATAATGGCTGCAGAAAGGCAGTTCGAGGGGGATCTGCCTTTGGAGGTAGTATGGGCTGAAGTCAGAAATAGGAAAGGACCAGTCACCTTGTTGCGTGTTTACTATAGGCCCCCCAATAGCAGCAGAGACGTGGAGAAACAGATTGGGAAACAGATTTTGGAAAGGTGCAGAAGCCACAGGGTAGTAGTCATGGGCGATTTCAACTTCCCAAATATAAATTGGAAGCTCTTTCGATCAAGTAGATTGGACGGGTCGGTGTTTGTGCAGTGTGTCCAGGAAGCTTTTCTAACTCAGTATGTAGATTGTCCGACCAGAGGGGTGGCCATATTGGATTTGGTACTTGGTAACGAACCGGGACAAGTGATGGGCTTATTAGTGGGTGAGCATTTTGGAGATGGTGACCACAATTCTGTGACTTTCACCTTGGTTATGGAGAGAAATAGGTGCATGCAAAAGGGTAGATTATACAATTGGGGCAAGGGTAAATATGATGCTGCAACAGGATCTGAGGAGCATAATTTGGGAGCATAGGATGTCAGGGAAGGATGTCGTTGAAATGTGGAACTTTTTCAAGGAACAGATACGACGTGTCCTTGATATGTATGTACCTGTCAGACAGGAAAGAGATGGTCGTGTGAGGGAGCCTTGGTTGACAAGGGAGGTTGAATATCTAGTAAAGATGAAGAAGGAGGCTTACATAAGGTTGAGGAAACAAGGTTCAGACAGAGAGTTGGAGGAATACAGGATAGCCAGGAGGGAGCTGAAGAAAGGGATTAAGAAAGCTAAGAGAGGGCATGAAAAATCTTTGGCCGGTCGGATCAAGGATAACACCAAGGCATTTTATGCGTATGTGAGAAACATGAGAATGACGAGAACGAGGGTAGGTCCGATCAAGGTCAGTCGTGGTAGGCTGTTTATTGAGTCAGAAGAGATAGGAGAGGTCTTGAATGAGTACTTTTCTTCAGTATTTACAAATGAGAGGGACCGTATTGTTGATGAGGAGAGTATGAAATGTACTGGTAAGCTGGAGGAGATATTTGTTAGGAAGGAATATGTGTTGGGCATTTTGAAAAACTTGAGGATAGACAAGTCCCCCGGGCCTGACGGGATATATCCTAGGATTATGTGGGAACAAGAGAGGAAATTGCAGAGCCGTTGGCAATGCTCTTTTCGTCTTCACTGTCAACGGGGGTGGTACCAGGGGACTGGATAGTGACGAATATTGTGCCCCTGTACAAAAAAAGGGAATAGAGATCACTCCGGGAATTACGGGCCAGTTAGTCTTACTTCGGTGGTCGGCAAAGTAATGGAAAGGGTACTGAGGGATAGGATTTATGAGCATCTGGAAAGACATAGCTTGATTAGGGACAGCCAGCACGGATTTGTGAAAGGTAGGTCTTGCCTTACAAGTCTTATTGAATTCTTTGAGGAGGTGACCAAGGCTGTGGATGAGGGTAGAGCAGTGGATGTAGTGTACATGGATTTTAGTAAGGCACTTGATAAGGTTCCCCATGGTAGGCTTATGCGGAAAGTCAGGAGGCATGAGTTAGTGGGAAATTTGGCCAGTTGGATAGAGAACTGGCTAACCAGTCGAAGTCAGAAAGTGGTGGTAGATGGTAAATATTCAGCCTGGACCACGGTTACAAGTGGAGTTCCGCAGGGATCAGTTCTGGGTCCTCTGCTGTTTGTAATTTTTATTAATGACTTGGAAGAGGGAGTCGAAGGGTTGGGTCAGTAAATTTGCAGACGATACGAAGATTGGTTGAGTTGTGGATAGTGAGGTGGGCTGTTGTCGACTGTAAAGGGACTTAGATATGGTGCAGAGCTGGGCTGAGGAGTGGCAGTTGGAGTTCAACCCTGTCAAGTGTGAGGTTGTCCATTTTGGAAGGACAAATAGGAATGCGGAATACAGGGTTAACGGTTAGGTTCTTAGTAAGGTGGAGGAGCAGAGGTATCTTGGGGTCTATGTTCATAGATCTTTGAAAGTTGCCACTCAGGTGGATAGAGCTTGTAAGAAGGCCTATGGTGTATTAGCTTTCATTAGCAGTGGGATTGAATTCAGGAGTCGTTAGGTGATATTGCAGCTGTACAGCATCTTGGTAAGGCCACATTTGGAGTACTGTGTGCAGTTCTGGTCGCCTCACTTTAGGAAAGATGTGGAAGCTTTGGAGAGGGTGCAGAGGAGATTTACCAGGATGTTGCCTGGAATGGAGAATAGGTAGTACGAGGATAGGTTGAGAGTGCTGGACCTTTTCTCATTGGAACGGCGAAGGTAGAGGGGTGACTTGATAGAGGTTTATAAGATGATCATGGGAATTGATAGTGTAGACAGTCAAAGACTTTTTCCCCGGGTACAACAGTATTACAAGGGACATAAATTTAAGGTGAAGGGTGGAAGGTATAGGACGGATTTCAGGGGTAGGTTCTTTACCCAAAGAGTGGTGGGGGCATGGAATACGCTGCCTGTGGGAGTGGCAGAGTCAGAATGATTGGTGAAATTTAAGGCGGTAATTGGATAGGTACATGGATAGGTGCTTAAGCAAGGACAAATGATCGGCAAATGGGCCGAAGGGCCTGTTCTGTTCTGTATTGTTCTATGTTCTATGTTCTAGATATACACCGAAACACACACACAAAACCCTCCACCACACCCTGTTTCCTGCGATTAATCAGACATACATTGAAGCACGCAACACAACCCTCCATCACCACGCTATCTCCCACTATTAAGCAGATATACACAGAAACACACACAAACACAACCCTCCACTAACACCCTACCTCCTGTCAATAAAGAGATATACACAGAAACACATAAAACTAAACCACCTCCGTCTCCTGCCATTAAACAGATATACATGGAAACACGCACACACAAGCCTCCATGAACAACCTGTCGGCTGCCGTTTTACACACACACACACACACACACTTTCCGGCGCTTAAGCAGGTATAAATAGACTCACACATCTCGACTCCATCACCCTGACCCCTGCCATTGAGCAGATATACACAGTAAAGCACCCACAATCCTCGACTCCATCACCCTGTCTCCTGTCATTAAATAGATATACACAGAAACAAACACACACAAACTCTCGACCACCACCCTGACTCCTGCCATTAAACAGATATACACAGAAACACGCACACAACCTTCCACGAACACCCTGCCTACTGCGCTTAAACAGATATTCACAGAAACGCTCATGCATACACAACCCTCTGCCACCATTCTGTCTCCTGCCAGTAAGCACATAGACACAGAAACACAGACACTCTACATTCTACCACCACACTGTCTCTTGCCATTAAATAGATATACACAGAAACACACACAGATATCACCCTCCTCCACCACTGTGTCCTGAAATTAAACAGATACATACAGAAACCTGCACACATATTTCCAGCACCACCCTGTCTCCTGTCATTAAACAGTTATAGCTGAAAATGTGTTGCTGGAAAAGCATAGCAGGTCAGGCAGCATCCAAGGAGAAGTAGAATCGACGTTTCAGGCATGAGCCCTTCTTCAGTAAAGCGATTGCTGCTCATGCCCGAAACGTCGATTCTCCTGATCCTTGGATGCTGCCTGACCTGCTGCGCTTTTCCAGCAACACAATTTCAGCTCTGATCTCCAGCATCTGCAATCCTCACTTTCTCCATTAAACAGTTATACACAGAAACACGCATACACACTACCCTCCACCACCACTCTGTGCCCAGCCCTTAAATAGATGAATATAGAAACACGCACACAACACTCCACGAACACCCTGCCTCCTGCCATTAAACAGCTACACACAGAAATACACCCACAACCCTCCATCACCACCCTGTCTCCTACTATTAAACAAATAGACACAGAAACACGCACACACAACCCTACATCACCACCTTGTCTCCTGGCATTAAACAGATATGCACAGAAACACACACACAGCACTCCACCAGCACGCTGTTCTCCTGCCAATGAGCAGATATATACAGAAATACGCACACAAAACCATCGACCACCAGCCTGCCTCTTGCCTTGAAACAGATATACATACAGAAACACACACACATATAGAACACTCCACCACCATCCAGTTTGCTGCCATTAGTCAGATACACACTCACACACTCACACTTCCCCAATCACACTCACACCTCACACTTCCCCAATCACACTCACACCTCTCCAATCACACTCACACCTCACACCTCCCCAATCACACACTCACCTCCCCAATCACGCACTCTCCGATGATTAAACAGAAACTCACCCAACTCGACACCAACACCCTGTCTCCTGCCATTACACAAACACATACATACACACACACCCCTTGAACAGCAATTGGTTTACTGTCATTTAGCAATTAAACAGATATTTACAGAAACATACAGACAGCTCTCCATCACCACCCAGTCTCCTGTCAAACAGATATGCACAAAAACACGCACACCCATTCCTCCAACACCACACTGTCTCCTGCTATTAAAAAAGAGATACACATTAACACACACACAACACTTCACTACCACATTGTTTTCTGCCATTAAACAAATATACACAGAAACACACACAACCCTCCCTATCTGCATTCATTAAACATTTGCATACAGAAATACACACTCACTAACCTCCAAAACCACCGTCTGCTGCAATTAAACAGACATTTTCAGAAATATCCAGATAAGCCTCCACCACCACACTGTCTCCTGTCACTAAACAGATATTCCTGTCACAAAACACACACACACCACCCTCCAAAACAACCCTGTCTCCTGCCACTAAACAGATATACATAGAAATACACACACAACCGTACACCACCACTTTGTTTTCTGCCATTAAGCAGATATGCACAGATACGCATGCACAACCATCAACCGCCACCATGTCTCCTGCCATGAAACAGACGTACTCAGAAACAAACACATACCATCCTCCACCAACAGCCTGTCTCCTGCAATTAAACAGGTATACACAGAAACACACACTTAGAGAACCCTCCAACACTACCCTGCTTGCTGCCACAAATCAATTATACACAGAAACACACACGACCTTCCACTACCATCCTGTCTCCTGCCATTAAACAGCGATACATAGAAACACACACACGACCCTACACCAACAAGTTGCTTTCTACCATTGGTCACATGTACACAGAAACACATACAAACCTCCACTACCTCCCTGTACCCTGAAATTCAATAGATATCTACAGAAACACACACAGTCAACCCTCCAGTACCACCCTGTCACCCGACATGAAACCGATGTATGCAGAAGCATACACACACAACCCTCCACCACCACTTTATTTCATGCCATTAAGTAGATATACACACAAACACGCACACTAGACTCCACCACTTCCCTGTCTCCTGCCACTAAACAGATATACATATAAACACACACACATATACAGAACCCTTCACCACCACCCTGTTTGCTGCCATTAATCAGATATACATATAAACACACACACACACAACCCTCCACCATCACACACTCTCTGGCGATTAAGCAGATAGAAACAGAACCAGAAACACATCTCAACACCATCACCCTGTCTCCTGCGTTTAAACAGACATGCACAGAAAAACACACACACAAACTTCCACCACAACTCTGTCTCCTGCCATTAAACAGGTAAACGTAGAAATTCACAAACACACAACGGTTAGCCTCCAATTGTTTCCTGCCATTAAACAGATATGCACAGTAACGCACACACAGACACAGAACCCCCGAACAACATCTTGTTGCCTGCCATTAAGCAGATATACACAGAAACACACGCACAACCTTCAACCGCCACCATGCCTCCTGCCATGAAGCAGATATAATCAGAAACAAACACATGCCACCCTCCACCACCACCCTGTCTCCTGCCAGTAAGCACACAGACACAGACACTCTACCCTGCAACAACACCCTGTCTCCTGCCATTGCATAGATATACGCAGAAACACACACACAACAAAAAAACACACAGATAATGACACACACACACACACCAAACTGTCTCGTGCCATTAAGCACATATGCACAGAACCGCACATGCAAACTCACTAAAACCTCCTTTACCACCCTGTCTCCAGTCATCAAATAGTTATACACGGAAACACACACACACAACCTTCCACGAACACCCTTAAACTGCCCTTAAACAGATATACACAAAAACGCACATACAGGCTCAACACTCCACCACCACCCTGTCTCCTGCTATTAAACAGATATATGCAGAAACACACACACACGCACAATATTCCATGAACAACGTGCCTCCTGATATTAAGCAGATATATGCAGGAACACACAGACAACCGTCCATGACCACCCTATCACCTGCCATTGAACAGATATACACAGAAACACACACCACCACCCTGTCTCCAGCCATTAGGCACACATACACAGAAACACACACACAACCCTCTACCACCACCCTGTTCTCCTGCCATTGAGCAGATATACACAGAAATACACACGCACAACCCTCTACCACACCCTGTCTCCAGCCCTTAAATAGATATACACAGAATTGCACACACCCCTCCACGATAACCCTATCTGCTGCCATTAAACAGAGATACACAGAAACACACACACAACGCTCCACCACCACCCTATTCTCTATCCATTGAGCAGACATACACAGAAATACACACACAACCTTCGACCACCACCAGTCAGTCTCCTGTCATTAAACAGATATGTACAGAAAACACACACAACCCTGCACCACCACCCGATCACCGACCATTAATCAGACATACACAGACAACTCTCTATCAACACTCTGTTTCCAGGCATTAAACAGGTATATACAGAATTGGCTGGCTGACAGAAAGCAGAGAGTGTCTGTAGATGGAATGTATTCTGCCTGGACGACAGTGTTAAGTGGGGCCCCGCAGGGGTCTGTACTTGGGCCTCTGCTCTTTGTAGTATTTATAAATGACTTGGATGAGGAGGTTGAGGTGTGGGTTTGTAAATTTTCAGATGACATAAAGTTTGGAGGTGTCGTTGATAATATAGACGACAATGCAGGCTGCAGCGTGACATAGAATGCAGAGCTGGGCTGAGAAATGGCAGATTGAGTTCAACCTGGATAAATGCAAAGTGATGCATTTTGGATAGTGGAACTCGAATGATGAATATAGGATTAAAGACAGGATTCTTGACGGTATGGAGCAACAGAGGGATCTTAGTGTGCAAGTACATGTATTCCTCAAATTTGCCACACAAGTGGATAGGGTTTTTAAGAAAGCATATGGTGTTTTGGCCTTCATTAACAGGGAGATAGAGTTTAAGAGCCGTGAGGTTTTGCTGCAGTTCTACAAGTCCCTGGTGAGGCAATACTTGGAATATTGTGTCCAGTCCTGGTCGTCCTACTATAGGAAAGATACAGAGGCTTGGGAGAGCGTGCAAAGAAGGTTACCAGAGTGCTGCTTGGACTGGAGGGCTTGCTTTATGTAGAAAGGTTGAATATGCTCGGACGTTTCTCTCTGGAGAGAAGGAGGAAGAGAGGTGACCAGACAGAGGTGTACAAAATAATGAGAGGAACAGATAGTCAATAGCCAGAGAATTTTCCCCACGGCAGGAATGACTGGCATTAGAACCCATAGTTTAAAATATTAGGAGGAAGGAATAAAGGAGATGTCAGAGGTATATTTTTAAAAAGTTGTGAATGCATGAAATGGGTTACCAGTGGTAGTGGTGGAAGCAGAGTCATTGGGGACATTTAAGCAACTGCTGGACATGCACATGCATAGCAGTGAGTTGAGGTTGTTACTATATTCTACATTAGGATTAAATCTCGGCAAAACATCGTGGGTCAAAGGAACTGTTCTGTGCTGTACGTTCTATGTTCTATGTTCTCTGAAAAGTGTGAGTCGTCCTCTGACAAACTAATGCCAACTGCAAAAGACGTTTAAAGATTTCATTGAGTTGCAAAGTTGTCAGCACTATAAGTATGTTTTGGTCATTGTTTTTTTTTCCTTGATGGGTTGAAGCTTACCCCACTTCCAACGTTACTGCTAAAATTGCTGTAAATATTTTACTCAAGGAGATTATTACCAGCTTTGATATTTGCTTTTGTCTACGTTCTGACAATGCCCCCCATTTTATTGGAGATATAAATGAGGAATGATGTTCTCAGTTTGGTATCCACCACCAACTTCATTGTGCTTATTGCCCACAGGCTGCAGAGTTCATGGAGCATGGTGACCAGAGTCTGAAAACTAAACTTACCAAATGGACTTCTGATACAGGTCTTTCCTGGGTGAGGTTGGTGACTCTGGTCTTGTTCCACCTACAGTAAACTCCTGTGGGGAAACCTCGCTTGTCCCCAGCCGAAATCATCCGAAGTCGAGCTGTAATCTCACATTGCAATGATGTCTCCTCCCGTATTCATTTCGAACACATGACTGAGGATATGTCCTCCTGTGTTCTTTCTTTGTCAAACGTTTTGGGAGATCTTCACTCTAAGGTCGGTGCTGCTCCCCTCCCTCAACAATATCCCAATTGTTGAATTTCCCAACTCTTTTATTCTCATCATGATTCGGACAAGCTGCAGCCACCAACCTCAATGGCAAGGGCCCTTCCAGGGTCTCCACACCAGCCTGACTGCTGTAAAGGTCGCCATGCATTCCGTCTGGGTTCACCTTCATCACTCCAATGTCATTAGATGAGCCCATTCCGGGGTGGGGGGGGGGGGGGGGGGTGGTGGGTTGTTGTGGTGATGGTGATGATGGAGATGGAGACGATTGGGAACTTGAAAACGAACCGGTATCAGTTGATAACAAACCAGACTACTATGATATAGCTGCATGTTTAGAATCGTAATTCTTCTAATGTTTTACATACCCTAATTCTTAATGCACAAGGACCATTAAGATGAAGATCGAACTTACCCTGGTTTTTGGACTCGTTGTCGCCGGCATTAGTGCTGAAGAGGGGGCTGTTTACCAGTGTGATCCTGAGCAACCAGAAACTGTATACCGTTTCAGCTGAAAATATGTCCTTACGTGCCCGAGAAACCGATTCCTTTGATGCATGGAATGTTACCAAGAATGACTGCCGCAATGGTCAACTGCACCAAGAAGATCGAAAAGTTCATTAGGCTTTACCCTGTCAAGGGTGTTTTGTGCCAGTTTGATTTCAGTTGTGCTTTCTGTGTTTCTGGTAAGCGTTGCCTCTACTCAAAGAGTCCTAAATTGGCACGTCGCAAAAGAGAAAGTGGGAGTTGTCATCCTTCACTAACAATTTGCTTTTGCAAAGTCATCATCAAATATTCAGCCAGCATGAAGTGGTGCGTCACGTCCTCACATCAGCAAAGGACTCTTTGACCCCTTTCCCCCTCTTGAATCCCAACTACAGAGTATGGAATACCTGTTAGGTATTTATCAGATATAATCTTTCCTTTGATTATTACTTATCCCCACGTGCTAGCCTGTGGAATACCTATAATAAGTCCGGGGAAACCTATCCAATTTGTTATAACTGCACAGGATGGGGAAGCACTTAAGTGAATGTGACTCTTTATTCCATGTGCCTTTGTCCAATGCACCAACTGCGACTGCTTCCCTGTGGCGCCTCACATCTCATGCATATGTCTACTGGAGGAGTATGTCTCTGTTATTGTGGATATTCAGGCTCTTTGTGGTATATAATGGCACACACCTTACTATGAGACCCCTAACAGCACCTCCATCTTCTCAATTGTGGGGTGGAATGAACCAATCTGGGACAATAATCACATCTCTTACTGAAAGACCCACCACTTTTTATTGAATAGCTTTCACCCTAAGAGCCCAGTGCGACCATATTTTGCAGCTATGGACTAACTATACTTTCAGGGTTGTCACAAAGACAGCCCTGCTTCATATTGGGAAGCCCCTCCATTATCTAAACTAAACCTGGATATTATTTTTGTCAGCCAAGGCAAAGTGACTAACTTCATTGTTCTTAATGAAATAGGTAATTCCTGTGCTGTAGCTGATAGGGCAGTTTTCATAACTACTGTTCCCTGCCCAACTACTTGGGAATGGGGCTGGGGTTTCCCTACTAAACGTTCAGTTTGACCTGTATTCTGCGCGCATTGGAGGGGTGGTAAGGCTTTAGGTAACAGTAAAGTCCCGCTTCTGGCTTACATGTTTGTCAGTACATTTTCCTGAGGAGGATCTGCAGGAATTATTAGCCATCAAAATTGAAACTATCTTATTTATGGTCTAACCCGCTTGGGCAAGGAGACCGTTTGGACTTAGCAGGAGGTAAGGATATGCTCTTAGAATTACGTCTATCTCCTCAGCAAAACCGGTATATCCTCGACTACCTAAATGGCAAAGAGGATCGAGCTTGTTACATAGTAAAGGGCAAATGTATGATGGGGATTACTGACCAACGAGTGAACATTACCCAGCAGGTAGATAACATCTGCAACTTTGACAATCAAATGATAGAAGCTACTGCATGGCGAGATGATGTGGGCTGCTCCATCCACGAGTGTCCCCCGAGAGTAATATGGTGTGGGATGTTATAGCCCAGAGTGTTCCCTTGACAGTGATATGGTGTGGGCTGGTGTAGCCCGGAGTGTCCCCCTGACAGTGACATGGCGCGAGCTGATGTAGCCCAGAGTGTCCCCCTGATAGTGACATGGTGTGAGCTGATGTAGCCCAGAGTGTCCCCATGACAGTGACGTGGTATGGGCTGGTATAAGCCGGAGTGTCACTGTGTTACTGACTTGAATGGAGTGTCATTGAGTCATAGAGTGATCGAGCTGGGAACTGGCCCTTCGGCCCAAACTTGTCCGTGCTGACCATGCTGCCCACTCAACTAATTCCAATTGCCCACATTTGAACCATATCATTCTCAACCCTTCCCATCTATGGATCAATACATTTGTTTTACATGTTGCTATTGTACCTGCAACAACCAATTTTTCTGGCAGCCCATTCCATTTTAAAAACATTCTCTGCATAATGAAGCTGGCCCTCTGGTCCTTCTTAAATCTTTTCCCTCTCACCTAAAAAAAATGCCCTGTAGTTTTCAGTCCGTAAACTCTGGGAAAATGACTCTATGCATTCATCATATCTCTGGCCCGCGTAATTTTATGCATCTCCATAAAAACACCCCCTCATTCCCCTACATTCCAAGGGATGATATCCGAACCTGGCCCACCCCTCCTTATAACGCTGGCCTATTAGTCCTGACAACATTCTTGTCAAACTTCTTTGCACTCGTTTCAGGTTAACAGGATGACCAAAACTGTACACAATGCTCGACGTGTGGCCTCACCAACGACTTACAGAATGGTAGCATAATGTCCCAACTCCTATATTCAATGCTTTGAACGTTGAAGGCCGGCACGTCAAATGCCTTCTTTACCGCCCTTTCTACCCGTGACGCTTCTTCCCGTGAAATATGGACTTGAAATCCGAGGTCCCTCTGTTCAACAACACTCCTCAGAACCTGACCATTTACTGTATAATTCCTATCTTTGTTTTACTTTCCAAAGTGTAACACCTCCGACTTATCTGTATTTAATTGCAGTTGCCAATCCTCAGCTCACTTCCCCATCAGATTAAAATCCCTCTATTATTTCTGATAATGTTCATCACTATCAACGATACCTCCTAATTTTATCATCCATAAATGTCGTAACCTTCTTGGGAGTACTTGGAGAATGTTGTGCAGTTTTGGTCCCCTTATCTCAGAAGAGATGTACTGGTCTTGGAATGTGCTCAGAGAAGGTTCACGAGAATGGTCCCAGGAATGAAAAGCTTGACATATGAGGAAACTTTGAGGACTCTGGATCTTTACTCAATGAATTTTGAAAGGATGAGAGGAGATCTAATTGAAATATACTGAATAGTCTGGACAGAATAGATGTTGTGAAGATGTTTCCATTGGTAAAATAGACTAGTACCCGAGGGCACAGCCTTAGAGTAAATGGAACAGCTTTTAGAACGGAGATAAAGAGAAACTTCTTCAGCCAGAGATTGTGAATCCATGGAATTCAATGCTACAGAGGCTGTGGAGGCCAGGTTACTGAGTATATATAAGACTGAGATGGACAGGCTCTTGATTGTCAAGGGGACCAAGGATTATGGCGAGAAAGCAGAAGAATGGTGTTAAGAAACTTATGAACCATGACTGAATAGTGGAGCAGACTCGATGGGCTTAATATTTCAATTTCTGTTCCTATGCCTTATGGCCCTCATCATGCCTTGTATGTTCACATGCAGAACATTTATGTAAATAACAAATGACAAAGGTCTCAGCACTGACACCTGTGGCACTAGTTATAGACATCCAGTCTGAGAAACAATCTTCAACCATCACCCTCTGCATCTTACCATTGAGCCAATTTTGAATCCAATTAGCTAGCTATCTCTGGATCGCATGTAACCTAAACTCACTGACTAACCTACCACATGGGACCTTGTCAATCGTCTTACTAAGGTTCATATGCAGATAATCCATTGTCCTACCCATATCTATTCTCGAGGTTATCTCTTTGAAACAATTTAAAAGATTTGTCACACATAATTTCCCGCACACTAATCCATGCTGACTATTTCTAATCAGACCTTGAATTTCCAAATGTTGGTTCATCCTGTCTCTCATTATCGTCTCCAACAACTTGCCTAACACTGATGTTCCACTCACTGACTAAGAGCTCCCTGGTTTGTCTTTGCTACCTTTCTTAAACAATGGAACCACTGCAGTGGCAATCGATGAAGCAAAAATCTGTGCAAGGGCCTGTGCAATTTCTTCCCTAGCCTCCCATAATATCCGACGATGGTCATGTTCTTACCCAAGGGATTTATTCACCTTATTGTGCTTTAAGGTAGCAAATGCCTCTACTCTGGTAATATGCATGCAGATCAAAACATTCCCACTTGTTTTCCTTATTTCCTTAGTATGCATCATTTGCTCCTGATTAAACATGGAGGCGAAATATTCATTAAACAACTTGTCCCCCCCCCCACCTCTTGGTGATTCCATACAAGGACAGCCATGCTCATCAGTAAGGGGACCTATTCTATCCTGAATCACGCTTCTACTCTTAATTTGGTTCGAGAAACTCTTGGGATTATCTTTCACCTTTTCTTAGCGATCCATGTCATGTCCTTTTTTTTAGGCTTCAGATTCCCCTCTTAAGGGTTCTTCTACACTTTGTGTAGTCATCTAAGGATTGACTTAAGCCCAATATCTTAAACCCAATGTATGCCTTCTTTAATGTCCTTACAAGAGCCTCAATATCCCTCGCCATCCAAGGATCAGGTTCCCCCTCAACCACCGTCTATCTAATGAAAATAATCCTTACTTGTTCAATCCCTCTTCATGGCTGGCACCCTACATACCATGGAACATACTGGTGAACCTCCTCTGCACCCTCTCCAAAGCATCCACATCGTTTTGCTCGTGTGGCGACCAGACTGTATGCAGTATTCCAAATGTGGCTGAATTAAAGACTTATACAACTGTAACACGACCTGCAAACACTTATATTCAGTACCCGATCCAATGAAGGAAACCATGCCGTAAACCTTCTTGACCACTCTACTGATCTGCCTTGCCACCTTCAGGGAACAATGGACCTAAACATGTAGATGTCTCTGTACATCAATTTTCCCCAATACTTTTCTATTTACTGTATAGTTCGCTCTTAGATTGGATCATACAAAATGCACCGCTTCACATTTGTCCAAATTGAACTCCATCTGTCATTTCTCTGCCCATCTCCCCAATCTATCTATATTCTGATGTATTTTCGGACAGTCCCCTTCACTGTCTGCTACTCCACCAATCTTAGTGTCATCTGCAAACTTGCTAATGAAACAAGCTACACCTTCCTCCAAATCATTTATGTATACAACAAAAATCAATGTCGCAGCAAGGGCCCCTGTGGGACACTACTGGTCACAGATCTCCATATTGAGGACTTACCTTCCATTATTACTCTCTGTCTCCTGTTGCCTAACCAGTTTTCTATCCATCTTGCTCGAAAACCCATGCAACTTCACCTTCTTCATCAACTTACCATGGGGAAATTTATCGAACGCCTTACTAAAGTCCATCTGTATGACATCTATATCCCTTCCCTCATCAATCAACATTGTCACCTCTTCAAACAATTCTATTAAGTTTGTAAGCCATTACCATACCTGCAGAAAACCATGCTACCTAGCACGCAGAAGTCATTGTATTCTAAATGGGTATATATCCTATCCCTCAGTATCTTCTTCAGTACCTTCCCTACCACTGACGTCAGGATCACAGGTCTGTAATTTCCTGGATTTTTCCTTAAACTAGGAGACACCATTAGCAATTGTCCATTCCCCTGGGACCTCCCCCGTGTTCAAGGATGCTGCAACAATATCCGTGAAAGCCTCAGCTATTTCCTCTCTCGCTTCCTTCAGTAACCTTGGGAAGATCCCATCCAGACCTGGGGACTTGTCCTTCTTGATGTCTTTTGGAAATCACACCACTTCCTCCCTCCTTATGCAGACTTGACAAAGAGTAATCAAAGATCTATCCCTAACCTCAACATCCACCCAGCCCCTCTCCTTGGTGAATATCGATGCAAAGTACTCATTAAGAATCTCTCCCGATTTCTCTGCCTCCAAGCATATCTTTCCTTCTTTGACCTTGAGTGGGCCCTTTCTCTAGCTACCCTCTTTCGCGTTATATGTGATCAACAAGCTTTAAGGTTTTCCTTAATCCTGCTGGCTAAGGATATGTCATGACCTCTTTTCACCTTCTTAACTCCTCACTTCAGATTGGTCCTACATTCACAATATTCTTCCAAAGCCTCCTATATCTTCATTCACCTAGATATTATGCACACATTCTTTTTCTTTTAGCTAGTGTCGCAATATCACTTGTCATCAATGGTTTCCTAACCTTGCCATTTCTATCCATAATCTTCACAGGAACATATCTCTCCTGAACACTAATTAACCTCTCCTCAAAAGCCTTCCACCTATCATTTGCGGATTTCCCTTCGAACAGCTGGTCCCAATCCTCGTTCCCCAGCTCTTGCCGAATTTTGCTATATTTGGCCTTCCACCAGTTTAGCACTCTTCCTTTAGAACCACTCTCATCTTTCTCCAAGACTATTGTAAAACTAAAGGAATTGGGATCATTATTCCTAAAGTAATCCCCCACTGTAACGACCACCGCCTGGACGGGCTCAGTTCCCAACACCAGGTCTTGCATGGCCGCTTCCCGAGTTGAACTATTTCTACACTGCTCTCGAAAATGCTCCTGGATGGTCCAACAAAGCTCCATCTAGACCTCTAACACTAAGTGAATCCCTGTCAATTTTGGGAAAATTAATATCTCCTATCACCACCATCCTGTTGCTCCCACATCTTTCTGTGATCTATCTACAAATTTGTACCTTGATGGGTGTCGGGAGGCCTGTAGTACAATCCCAGCATTGTTACCGCACCCTTTCTCTTTCTGAGCTCTGCCCATATTGCCTCACTGCTCGAATCTTCCATGGGGCACTCCGTCAGCACAGCTGTAATATCTTCTATGACCAGTGGTGTTTGTCATCCACCCCTTTTACCTTCTTCTTTAACCCGCCTGAATCATTAATGTCCTCGGATATTTAGTTGTCAATCACGCCATTCCCTCAACCAAGTCTCAGTAACAACAGTAACATTATATTCCCAGGTACTATTCCAAGCCCTAAGTTCACCTGCCTTACCTACTATACTTCTTGCATTAAAACGACAAGTCCCTCTATGTTCATCCTCCGCTTCCTGCCTCCTCTTCCCCTCAGTCATGCTGATTTCATTATCTAGTTATTTAGGCTTTAGTTACTACCTCCTTTCTTTTCACTAAACAGATTTTTTACCCGATCCCCTGCCACATTAGTTTAAACCCTTCCCAACAGCGTTTGCAAATGCACTCCATCGAACATTGGCTCCAGCCCTGCCCAGATGGAGACCGTCCAATTTGTAATAGTCACACCTCCCCCAGAACCGGTCCCAATATCCCAAAAATCGGAACCCTTCCCTCCTGCACTATATCTCAACCACACATTCTTCCTGATTATTCAATCATTCCTACGCTGACTAGCACTTGACACTGATAGCAATCCTCCGAGGTCCTACTTTGTTAAGTTGGTTCCTAACTCCCTAGGAGTTTTCTTGTAGGACCTCATGCCGATGGCACATTAATGTGGGGAGAGATCATTCAGGAACATAAAGTAAAAGGGATGCTATATTAGACTGATGAATGAACTCTATAACTCCAAATAATAATGATCTTGTTCATATTGATCATGTTTTATGAAGGTCCTGCGCATAGTAACCTGCAGGCCTTACTATGTCCACATTTATTTTTCACCCTATGATCTGTGTGTCCTTGCTTACTGTCATCTGCCTGTACTGCTCACAAATAAAGCTTTCACTGGACTTAGCCACATGTGACAGTAAATCTAATAAATTAATCATTTCTCATCCTAACAGTGTCTCTTTTAGAATATGTGATAGTCGCTAATCCTCACGTTTCAGCTCAATCATCCCTCTTTGTCTCCTAGCACGACAGATTAAATACTCAGTTCTATCACTGTCTCCTCATGTAGTGATCACCTCATGGATTAGACTGCGAATACTTGCTTGAGTTGTGACTGTGTTAATGAGATCGTGCCTTACAAAGAAGATCATACCTCTTCACAGTGCCCCAAATACTCTCTCACCAAGGCCCTACAAATACGGGAAGGCGGCTTTACTTATGCACTTGAATCATATTACAATGAAGGGCAGCATACAATATAAGATGCCAATACTTACGGCCTTGGATATGATATTTTTGGTGACTCATGATCAAGGACATTCAGGTCCTTTTGGAAAACAACACTTCTCAACCTTGTACTATTTTATCAATACGTAATGAGATGCAAGCTGTTTATTTCTCACATCCAAATCATTTCTATGCCTTGCAAATTGTTGTGGTTCAAACACTAAAACTTGAGTAACTGCCTTCAGTCCATAAAAGTGCAAGAAGCATTGTATAGTTTTCACTGACCAATTCTCAATCCATGTGGTATATCCAGATCACCCCATCTGCAACTTATCAATGTACTCCAACTTCCTTTGCTCACTTATTGGCAACAATGGAAAAAATGTATTCTGCAAATTCAAATACACCACTCGCACTCTTTCTCTCTTGTGGATGTATCAACTAACACAACCTCCACAGGTTTGTCAACGATGATTTCCGGTTTCCAAGTCTAAGCTGACTGTACCAAGTCACATCAGGATTTCCCAAGTGTCCAGTTATAAAATTTCTCATAAAAGGTTCAAATATTTTCCTCAGACCTAACATCATGGTCCCCTTTTTTATTCTCGTTTCCCTCCCACTCTGGTTTAAAATATTTATAATTACAATAATTACTTTCCAGTCTGCAGGAACGATAAATTCCAGAGTTTAAAGAAATTTGGGGGGTAATCAATACTTCTTTCTTGTCGTTACAACGTTTAAAAGACATTTGGATAAGTACATGAATAGGAAAGGTTTGTACGGATATGGGCCAAGCGCGGGCAGGTGGGATTAAGTTAGTTTGGAATTGGAATAGTCAGCATGGATTGGTTGGACCGAAGCGTCTGTTTCTGTCCTGTATGTCTCTATAACTCATTCACTAGCTGCAATGCCACTTCCCTGAAAACTCGGAAGGAACACATTTGGTGCAGTAATTTGCCAACCTTCAATTCAATTACTTTTTGAGAAAGTTCACTTTATTAATTCTAATCATGTTCTTATTTTCACCAGTCAATCTGTCCCATATTATTTCTAGAAGATTTTCGGTACCTTCCATTATGGAGACAGGACAAAGGTATTATCCTCAGCATCAGGTAGAGATTGATTCCGTCACTGTGTGAAGACATCGGAACACTGCTATTTGGAGATGATGGACGTGACACCCACTCCTGCTCAGAAAGTTCTAGAATCAAGACAGTTCAATGAAACTGTCACTTCCTAGTCACTGACGGTATAGTCCTCTCCCTCATTTGAGATTACAGGTTATACTGAAAGTCATTTTAGAATCAAACTGACTTCAAACTTTGCACCTGGCATAGGTCCCAGTCGAGGTAAGAAAACGTTTGTAATCAAAATATGCGTAACGAGAAGAGTTGCCAGAAGAGAATCGTAACTGGAAAGGTGTGGATGATGGTTTATTCAGAAACAGTGTTGAGGCAGAAGTGAAGGCTGGGGATATTGTGAAGGTGGGAGTGGACAGGTTTTGTGGTAGATGGAATATTGAGATATAAATCAGTTCAGGATAAAATGGGATAATCGTAGTTATGAACACTTTAGTTTTGCCTCAGATGCTTGTAAGCGAGGGATATGAAATTCATGGTATAGAAATGGAAATTGTGATTGAAAGCTAAGACAATATTTTGGATCTTTGCTAAATATACACTGCAGAGAAAACGATGATATTCACAATGGTTTAGAGAATTAGTAAATGGGCAGAGATCGACTCACCAAGAACACCAACAATAGCGAGGATGGGATAGTAACCTGCCTGAATAGTCATAATTACACAGCTTCAATCGAGATGTTGTTACTACACTGAAGTCTCCTCCACCACAACAACTTCAAATATAAAAACTGATTCTGGGCACAACTGCCCTGAACATACACAAGAAATACGGATTTCCCTGGATTTTACTCTCACAGCTCTTACCAGTTAATTGCTTATCGTTTACACAAGGCAATTCTATAATCTGTTTGTAAAGATGCAAACATCTTATTGCACAATTTGTATGCCTTTTCCTTTTGAGATTTTTTGTAGCCTTAGCGCAAAAGTAAGTGTTCTGTTTAAAATTGACCTGTTTATTGGGATTCAAGGGTCAGACACAGTACGTATTTTTCATGGGTTAAAAAACAGAAAGGAATAGAAGACAGTGGCTGCGGAGACTGATGAGGAGCAAAGTGACATCCCCACCAGTCCGCAATGTCTTCTTGACAGACAGAATAAAATAAAATGCAGTGAAAGAAACAGAATATATTCGGAAGAAGGAATGTCAAGTGACACTGTAAACAAAACAGAATCGTTTCAAATGGAATGGCTGAACAGTGATTGGTGTGTGTGTCTGTGTTCTGTGCGTGTGTGTCTGTGTGTCTGTGTGTGTGTGCGTGTGAGTGTGCAGATAGATAAGATTGTTCATATGTGTGCAACATATTCAGAATGAACAAGAGAGACATACTTAACAAACATGATGCATGTGATATACAAAATTTATAAAATATTAATATGTTATTTACTCTTCAGCTGAGATATTTTGTTCCCCTTCTCTCAACGTACCGTCTGCCTCCTGCCCCTTTCTGGCATTCCCTGATCTAATCTTTCATTCTTATCGGATGGCTGTTATAAATTCCTGCTTCTGGTGTTCCAACTTGTTTCAGTTAATCCATTTTCTACAGGAAACATATGCTTGGTTCTGTCAACAGTTGGTGCCTGTCATATTGATGGAGACAAAAGTTCTGGCATCAAATCCAGGATTTCAACAGATTAATCTGTTGCACATATACGGCATAAAGGACCACTGCACACAGGAATTGTCAAACCAAATATGGAAGCACATCTAATTCTATCAATCATATAGACGTCTCTATTTTTACATCTCGACGTCTACATTTTCTCTCTCTGTCTTTGTCTTTCCATCTAGAACATAGAACATAGAACATAGAACAATACAGCACAGAACAGGCCCTTCGGCCCACGATGTTGTGCCGAACTTCTATCCTAGATTAAGCACCCATCCATGTACCTATCCAAATGCCGCTTAAAGGTCGCCAATGAATCTGACTCTACCACTCCCACGGGCAGCGCATTCCATGCCCCCACCACTCTCTGGGTGAAGAACCCACCCCTGACATCTCCCCTATACCTTCCACCCTTCACCTTAAATTTATGTCCCCTTGTAACACTCTGTTGTACCCGGGGAAAAAGTTTCTGACTGTCTACTCTATCTATTCCTCTGATCATCTTATAAACCTCGATCAAGTCACCCCTCATCCTTCGCCGTTCCAACGAGAAAAGGCCGAGAACTCTCAACCTATCCTCGTACGACCTACTCTCCATTCCAGGCAACATCCTGGTAAATCTTCTCTGCACCCTCTCCAAAGCTTCCACATCTTTCCTAAAGTGAGGCGACCAGAACTGCACACAGTACTCCAAATGTGGCCTAACCAAAGTCCTGTACAGCTGCAACATCACCTCACGACTCTTGAATTCAATCCCTCTGCTAATGAACGATAATACTCCATAGGCCTTCTTACAAACTCTATCCACCTGAGTGGCAACCTTCAAAGATCTATGTACATAGACCCCAAGATCCCTCTGTTCCTCCTCCTGACCAAAAACCCAACCATTAACCCTGTATTCCGCATTCTTATTTGTTCTTCCAAAATGGACAACTTCACACTTGGCAGGGTTGAACTCCATCTGCCACTCCTCAGCCCAGCTCTGCATCATATCTAAGTCCCTCTGCAGCCGACAACAGCCCTCCTCACTGTCCACAACTCCACCTATCTTTGTATCATCTGCAAATTTACTGACCCACCCTTCGACTCCCTCATCTAAGTCATTAATAAAAATTACAAACAGCAGAGGACCCAGAACTGATCCCTGCGGAACTCCACTTGTAACTGGACTCCATGCTGAATATTTACCATCTACTACCACTCTCTGACTTCGACCGGTTAGCCAGTTTTCTATCCAATTGGCCAAATTTCCCTCTATCCCATGCCTCCTGACTTTCCGCATAAGCCTACCATGGGGAACCTTATCAAATGCCTTACTAAAATCCATGTACACTACATCCACTGCTCTACCCTCATCCACATGCTTGGTCACCTCCTCGAAGAATTCAATAAGACTTGTAAGGCAAGACCTACCCTTCACAAATCCGTGCTGGCTGTCCCTAATCAAGCAGTGCCGTTCCAGATACTCGTAAATCCTATCCCTCAGTACCCTTTCCATTACTTTGCCTACCACAGAAGTAAGACTAACTGGCCTGTAATTCCCGGGGTTATCCCTATTCCCTTTTTTGAACAGGGGCACAACATTCGCTACTCTCCAGTCCCCTGGTACCACCCCCGTTGCCAGTGAAGACGAGAAGATCATTGCCAACGGTACTGCAATTTCCTCTCTTGCTTCCCACATAATCCTAGGATATATCCCGTCAGGCCCGGGGGACTTGTCTATCCTCAAGTTGTTCAAAATGTCCAACACATCTTCCTTCCTAACAGATATCTCTTCTAGCTTATCAGTCCGTTTCACACTCTCCTCTTCAAAAATACAGTCCCTCTCGTTCGTAAATACTGAAGAGAAGTACTTGTTCAAGACCTCTCCTATCTCTTCCGACTCAATACACAGTCTCCCACCACTGTCCTTGATCGGACCTACCCTCGTTCTCGTCATTCTCAGGTTTCTCACATACGCATAGAATGCCTTGGGGTTATCCTTGATCCTATCCGCCAGGGATTTTTCATGCCCTCTCTTAGCTCTCCTAATCCCTTTCTTCAGGTCCCTTCTGGCTATCCTGTATCCCTCCACTGCTCTGTCTGAACCTTGTTTCCTCAACCTTATGTAAGCCTCCTTCTTCCTCTTTACTAGACATTCAACCTCCCTCGTCAACCAAGGCTCCCTCACACGACCATTTCTTTCCTGCCTGATCGGTACATACATATCAAGGACACGTCGTATCTGCTCCTTGAAAAAGTCCCACATTTCCACCACATCCTTCCCTGACAGCCTATGCTCCCAACGTATGCTCCTCAAATCCTGTCTTACAGTGTCGTAATTTCCCTTCCCCCAATTGTAGAAACTTCCTTGTTGTGCGCACCTATCTCTCTCCATAACCAAGGTGAAAGTCACAGAATTGTGGTCGCCATCACCAAAATGTTCACCCACTAACAAGCCCACCACTTGTCCCGGTTCGTTACCGAGTACCAAATCCAATATGGCCTCCCCTCTGGTTGGACAATCTACATACTGCGTTAGAAAAGCTTCCTGGACACACTGCACAAACACCGCCCCATCCAATCTACTTGATCTAAAGAGCTTCCAATCAATATTTGGGAAGTTGAAGTCGCCCATGACTACGACCCTGTGGCTTCTGCACCTTTCCAAAATCTGTTTCCCAATCTGTTTCTCCACATCTCTGCTGCTATTGGGGGGCCTATAATAAACACCCAACAAGGTGACTGCACCTTTCCTATTTCTGACTTCAGCCCATACTACCTCCAGAGGCAGATCCCCCTCAAACTTCCTTTCTGCAGCCGTTATACCATTTCTAATTAGCAATGCCACCCCCCCTCCTTTTTTACCACCCTCCCTAATCTTACTGAAACATCTGTACCCAGGAACCTCCAACAGCCATTCCTGTCCCTCATCTATCCATGTTTCCGTGATGGCTACAACATCGTAGTCCCAGGTACCGATCCATGCCTTAAGTTCACCCACCTTATTTCTGATACTCCTTGCATTGAAGTATACGCACTTGAGCCCATCTCTGTGTCTGTAAGTAGTCCCTGTCAGTGCTACCTTCTCCACAGCCTCCCTACAGTCTTGGACATCCTGACACACAGCTAGCTTACTTGCTGGACTACAAGTCCGGATCCCATCCCCCTGCCAAATTAGTTTAAACCCCCCCGAAGAGTACTAGCAAACCTACCCCCCAGGATATTGGTGCCCTTCTGGTTCAGGTGCAACCCGTCCTGTTTATACAGGTCCCACCTTCCCCAGAATGCAGTCCAATTGTCCAAATATCTGAAGCCCTCCCTCCTACACCATCCTTGCAGCCACGTGTTCAACTGCACTCTCTCCCTATTCTTTGCCTCTCTGTCACGTGGCACCAGCAACAACCCAGAGATGACGACTCTGTCTGTCCTAGCTTTTAGCTTCCAGCCTAACTCCTTGAGCTCTTGAATGACCTCCCCGCCCCTCTTCCTACCTATGTCGTTGGTGCCAATGTGTACCACGACTTCTGGCTGCACACCCTCCCCCTTAAGGATTCTGAAGACACGGTCCGAGACGTCTCGGACCCTAGCACCCGGGAGGCAACAAACCATCCGAGAGTCTCGCCCATGTCCACAGAACCGCCTGTCCATCCCTCTAACTAGAGAGTCCCCTATAACTAGCGCTCTATTCTTGTCCCCCTTTCCCTTCTGAATCTCAGAGCCACAGACCCCTTCACTGCAGCTTACACCTGCAAGGCTGTCCCCCCCAACAGTTTCCAAAGCTGCATACTTATTTTTTAGGGGAACGACTACAGGGGAACCCTGCACTGCCTGTTTCTTCCCCTTCCCACTTCTAACTGTTACCCAGCTACCTCTGTTCTCTGGCGTAACTATGTCCCTGTAGCTTCTATCGATCACCCTCTCAGCCTCTCGAATAATCCTCAGCTCATCCAGTTCCAGTTCCAGTTCCCTAACTCGTTCGGTGAGGATCAGGATCTGACTGCATTTCCTGCACACGAAGTCGGCAGGAGTATCGGTGGTCACCCCTACCTCAAACATCCTGCAGGAGGAACATTCCACCGCCTGTGCTGCCATGACTGTACACTGTCTCCAAAAACAAGAACACTGAGTCAATAACCTGGGGTCTAGTTAATAAATCCTCCAATCGTTCTTCGTGTCCCATGTCTCAAACGTCCCTCTTTCAGTTTACATCTATTGCTCACTTTTGGATGAGATGGCTTATAATTGAGTAATGTAACTAAAAAGACATGAGGGTGGCGTTGGCCAGAGTTAGTTGGAAGGGGAGCTGAGCACGGAATATGGTGAAGCAGCAATGACAGAAGTTTCTGGAGATAGTTCAGCAGCACGTCAGAAATTCATCCCAATTAAGAATAAAGGTATTCAGCGGAAGACAAGGCAGCCGTGCGTGATAACGAACTCAGGGACAGCA
Organism: Chiloscyllium punctatum; assembly: GCF_047496795.1. Classification (NCBI taxonomy): domain Eukaryota; kingdom Metazoa; phylum Chordata; class Chondrichthyes; order Orectolobiformes; family Hemiscylliidae; genus Chiloscyllium; species Chiloscyllium punctatum. Next base: position 68,175,095 of record NC_092776.1, on the reverse strand, counting down.
TAAAAGTAAAAGAAAATGCGCACAGTGTGGTGAAGATTATTGGGAATCTAGACGATTACGAAGCCTATAAATTCCAGCACGGATAACTAAGGACAGCAAATGGCAGCAGAGTGTGAAATATGATATTATGCTTCTTAATCATGTAAAAGAACATTGAAAGAGATTTTTAGATATATAACAAGGAAGACAGAGAGTAAATAACAAACAAAGGAGTGTTGGAAAATAAAGCTTGAATAGTTATGGGAAGCAATGGAATGGCTGAGGAATTGAATACATTGCAACAGTCTTCACGGTGGAAGACACCAGCAAAATGTCAGAAATTCAAGACAGTCAGAGTGTAGAGGTGAGTATAGTGACCACTAGTAAGGAGAATGAGCTTGGGAAGGTGAAGTTGCATCAATCAGTGAGACTAGTTGGAGAACACCCCCTAGTTCTAAAGACATGCCGAAGGTGATTGTGGAGGCATTGCTGGTGAGCTTTCTGGAAATTTTGGAGAGCGGGAGGACTGGTAAATGTAAGGAGAGAGGGTAACAGAAGACAGGAAATTACAAATGGCCAGGCAAGTTGAAACTGTTGTATAAAAGGACTTTATGGATTCTTACCTTTATGAATACATGCGTGGAGTATAAGAACAAGGAAGTTCTGAAGTACATTGGACATGGTGTCATTAAGCTTCAGCATAACAAGAGTTACATTTACAATGCTATTGTGAACAGCATACTTGAAAGTACGGTTTAGACAAAGGAAATCATTTCGAAGCAGACAGGAGCATTCGTGACAAAGAGACTGATTCCTTGGCCCTGTAGTGTGAATGTTGTGATAAGCTTGTCAGTAAACAGCTAAAATAAAATAAAATGTATAAAATGCACAACAAAATATGTTGCTGCGGATATAGCAATACATATGAAGCTGGAAAAGCAGAGTAGATCAGACAGCATCCAAGGAACAGGAAAGTCAACGTTTCAGGCTGAAAGCCTTCATCAGGATTGGGCCGGGGAAGGGGAGCCGGGAAGTAAATAGAGGCAGGGGCGTGGGGCTGAGGGACCGTAGATGGGATGACGAAAAGGGATGCAAGGGATGTGATTGGTCAGTGGGAATAGTACAGTGGATATGCGAATAGGAAGATGGACATCTTAGGCCAGATCGGGGGAACATGAAATAAGGCTGTGGGTGGCGAGATTTTGAAGCCAGTGAAGTCAATATTGAGACCAGTGAACTGTAAGCTCTCAAGCTCAAAGATCAGGTTGTGTTCCCTAGTTTCTATTTGGCCTCACTCTGACAGTGGAGGAGGCCAAGGATGGACCTGTCGCTGGATGAGCAAGGGGGTGGTGGGGCGGTGTGAATTCTTGAAGAAGGGCTTTTGCCCGAAACGTCGATTCTCCTGTTCCTTGGATGCTGCCTGACCTGTTGCGCTTATCCAGCAACAGATTTTCAGCACATGCTCATCCTTAGCCTGTCCATTGTCAGAGGAACACCACATGAGAGTTTACCTTAGAAGCTGATAGCCCATTGGCCTCAATATGGACAGCAGAAACTTCAAAATCCCTCCAAACGTAGCCTTATCCCATGTCCATTCTCCCTGACAAGACCCACCTGTCCATCTTCTCACTCACATATCTGCTCCACCCTTCCACTGACCAATCACAGTAACCTCATACCTGCATGCATACACCACCATCATGCCAACCATTCGCCCTTCCATATCCCATCACTCCATTTCTGGGCTCCCCTCCACCACATCAGACCTGATGAAAGGTCCAATATCAAAATATTGCCTTTTTGCTCCTCTGATTCTGTCTGGTCTTCTGTGTTTCTCCAGCTCCAAGGTTATTAACTGTGGCCTCTCGTACCTGTAGTGCTTACTCCCTCCAAGTTGTGGAACTATGTAGTCTATATAGAAGAGGAAATACACTTGGACATTTGAAAAGGTCGTTAACTTTTCCCTCATTTCTTAATAACCCAACACATACCTTCCAGAAGAAGCAGCATTTCACTTGTAATCTTTCAATTTAATCTCCTGTCATTGCTGCTCAAAATTCAGTCTCCTTTAAATTGGGGAAACCAAACAGAGACTGCACTGAGGAACACTCCCATTCTGTCTGTAGGAAGAGCCCTGACCGTCTCATTGTTTCCCATTTCAAAAACCTACCTTGCTCTCATGCTAACATTTCAGTCCTGAGAAGCTGCAATGTTCAAATGAGGCACAACCCAGGCTCGAGTAACACCTCACGTTTCACTTTGCTACGTTACAGCCTGTAGGAGTAGGTATTCAATTCCATAACCTTACAGTATGACGCCTTTATGGCTGTTCTCAAATCTTCATACATTCCTTCTCTTGGTCTCCCAATGAACTTGCCTGTTTATGAATCGTTTGTCTTGCACTCAGTTAAGGAACCCAATTTCCCCCTTTACAATCTAATGTATACTTATTTTACATTTGATTCTCTTTTACCACAAACAAAAGTCCATTCATCAGTGGCATTGCGCCTCTACACTGTTTCCCGTCACGCCTCCACTACCTCTGACAAGGGATTAAAAAGCCCTTTTCCAATCCTTTTCTGTTCTGAAGAAGTGTCACACTGGACCTGAAACGCTAACTCTATTTCTCTGTCTCTGTAGATGCTGCGGATCTGCTGTGTTTCTCCAGAAATGAACAAAACACATTTTCAATTCAACAAATAACTGTTGATACCGGAAATCTGAAACCAGAACAAAAAAAGAATCTGTGAGCCTTGAAGAACGATCACTTTCACTCCACAGATGCTGCCAGACCTGCTTAACTTCCCCAGAAATTGCTGTTTTTCAAAGATGTGTGTCAACGTTGCTCAAACCCACTGTCCAACCTGGAGCACCATATACCAGGAAGTGCAAGGTAACAAAAGATGCACAAATTCATTGGTTCTGAAACTATGTTAGGCTGGCATCACTGACAATACAGAGGTCGTACTCTTAGGGAGAGAAACAGCAGGAGATGTATTCACTCTAAACACAGAAGGTAGCACATACTGGAAGGGAAAGGATTCAGATGAAAATATTAAAGCGTGTTGAGGAATGAGACAAACTCTAAGTGTGACACCATGGAGAGACCCTCAATGGAATGAGAATATAAAATTGGACGTGTACCACATCAGAAACCAGAATAGGTCACTAAGTCCATGGCTGATGGGTGAATGGGTCTCGGTGTGAACTGGGGAACAGGCAGCAGAACTGTATGAGAGATATTGCAGCTCAAACCGTGTATTCCATGTGGTGCTGTAAACCACAGCAACAACAGAAGCAGAATTATATAAAACTGTAATCTAGCTTTTGGCCCTGGATAATCTGTCAATCTACAATTACCATCAAGCTGATCTATGATTCAGTGATGCATGTGGGTAAACATGTCAGGGTCAGAACCATGTGCTCCTAAAACTGATGAGAACCCGTCAAAGCGACCACACTTGACTGGTTACATTTCAAAACAGCAGAACTAACATGTGATAGAGAGGACGCAATGATCCCAAGATGAACAGATGAGATCGAAGCTCAGCAGTCCTGTCACACCCAGTCATAAATGGATTAATTAACTCACTTCAGGATAGGGTCATACACATGTCCCTATCCTAAATAATGGAACAACCCTGAACATCAGGGCAATAGACAAGGATTCCTATCTACACCATACTCAGCCAGAAGTGCTGAGTTTATGATTCAACTCACCTTGTCAGGATGCCCACAGAATCACAGATGACGGTTTTCAAACAATTTGATTCACTCTATGTGACATGAAGAAACATCTGAACACAGTAGGTACGACATAGGCAATGTACGACAAGCCGTGTCCCTGGGGAAGCTATTTCGTTCCATTTCCAATTCTGACATCTATCTGACAATGTGGAGAATTACTATGACAAGTCTATTAAGAGGAAAATAATTACAGTATGACCAATATCACCCGTTAACTCCATTACGACAGTCAAATGTGTGGGAGGTCTTTTTGACAGAGTAGGGAAGCAGCACAAAAATTACCAGCTCAGTTTGGTTTTCGCTAGGTCCCCATTTGGAACTGGTGCTGTTGTGGAAATGTCACTGGATTACTAACCCAAACCAAAAAAATGCTCTAGCAGCTGGTGTAAGTTAAAAGCAATTAATAAAATGTCGAGGTCTAAAATTTGGTGTCAGTAACAATGACCGTGAAGCCAATGTCGATTGTAACCACCAATTTGCTTCTCCAATGTACTTTCAGGAAGTGAATCTCCCGTGCTTTCCTGGTCTGGACTAAACGTGACTCCAGACACACAGACATGTGATAAACTCTTCAAAGGTCTCTGAAACAACCAAGCAAGACACTGAATTGTATTAAATTGCTCCAAGGTCTTAAAGGATACCCCGGACAGAACACCCGGCACCAGCCTCAATATCGGAAAAGGGAACGGGAAACACAGTCCTGTCGACCCTGCAGAGGCCTCCTTCCTAACATCTGAGAGCTTGTGACAACATTTATAGAGCATTCCCACAGATTGCACAGAAACCTCAGGAAAGGAGTATGTCATTCAACACAGTGAGACTCCACGTTCTCATCATGGCCGAAGATCTCCTCAATACATTTCTCCTACAGCAGATTGAAATATATTGCAATTGATTCCGTCAACAAAATGTTTGAGGTATTTGCGAATAGCTAGGACCCAAGGATATATTCCTGAGATACCCACGAGCCTTCGTCTCCAATAAAATGATCCTTTTATTCCAGTGTTTCCTGTCGAAGGGCTGCTTTTCTGGAGCTTGTGCACTCTTGCATGCTTCTTTTTTCTTATTTTCTCCCCCACTTTTCTCTCTGTAACTTAGTGACTCAAGCTGGACTCAGGGTTTGAACCTCAAGCTGAGCGCAGTGCGGAGAAGAGTGAGTCCTTACTTACTTTTCCAGACCAAGCACAGGGCATGGAATTGACAGCTGCTACATCAGCAGAGGCAACGTGGGTGAGATAGGGCCCAGCAGCAAACGGTGATTCCTGCGGATTAGAGACTTGTTGCGGATTGGGTACCGCACTGATGGTGATGAAGCACATAGTGGAAGGCCGTCATGGTAACATCAATTATGTGGGTCTAGCAGTAAGAGACATGTCTCTGACATTGGAACGGTCTGGCACAGGGGGCAACGAGCTGGTGGTGGAGGAGTAACTGCCCAGTGGAAAAGATGGTGCCTGAGGATCAGCATCTTCAATGTTGCTGGGATCTTGTATAGATGGTAATGTAGATGTCATGGAGGGATTGGCTAACAGCGGTGTTCGATGGTGTGGAGCTGGCTCACAATGCATCACGTCTCTTCAAACTGTATCCTTTTTATTCCATTTTCTTCAATTATTCAAAATGGCACCACTTTGTGGCAACACGTGGACGCTTTTTGCTGTATTTTATTGTATTTATCCTGCAAAATACACCTGGTCATAAAATCAAAATCAAAAAATTTTCACTCACTCTTTCCTGCCCGCTGTCCCTTTCTGAAACCATGTCCAAATATTCGCCACAATCCCCTAAGATTTGATTTTGCACACTAGGCTTTAAGACTTCAGCAAAAATCTTCCTGAAAATCCTCCCCATAACCTTATCCTTCTTAATCATCTCTCCCTCAGCCTTCTCTGCTCCAAAGTAAACAAGCCGAGCTTATCCAGCCTCTATCCATAGCTGATATGCTCCATCCCAGGGAACATCCTGGTGAATCTCCTCTGCACCACTCCAATGCAATTACATCCTTCCTGTAATAAGGCTTCCAGAACTACACACAATAGTCCATCTTGGCCTAACCATAGACTTTATAGCTCTGACAATGTATAAGTTGATGAATGAAGGCTGCGCCTACGGTTCCCGCTGCCTTCTTAACTAATCTATTAACCTCAGTCAAAAAGTGTGTTGCTGGAAAAGCACAGCAGATCAGCCAGCATCAGAGAAGCAGGAAAGTCGATGTTTCGAGAATAAGCTCTTCATCAGGAATGTGACCCATCATTCCTGATGAAAAGCTTATATTCGAAACGTCGGCTCTCCTGCTCCTTGTATGCTGCCCGACCGACTGCTTTTCCAGAACTGCACTTCGTGATTCTGATCTGAAACATCTGCAGTCCTCACTTTTTCCCTAACATTGTTAACCTATGCAGTCACATTCAGGGATCTGTGGAGAAACGCCCTATGAGCTTCCTAGTGAGCTGCCATTCATTGTATACTCCGATTTTTGGTTCCTTCTCCCAAAGTACATCACCTCATATTTATCAGGGTTACTATCCATCTGACCATCTGACCATTCCATGTGTATCTTCCTGTAACATAAGGCCTTCCTCCTCACTGCCAACCATCCGGACAATCTTTGTGTCAAATACAAACTTAATTATCACACTCCCCCATTCCCCTACACATTCATATTGGGTTTATTTATGAATTCCACATATAATAAGGGACATAGCACTGACCCCTGTGGTACACCAAGGGACAATGGTCTCCGGTCATACAGTCTTTTTGCATCCACCCTCTGTCTCCTGCTAATAAGGCAATGTTTGATGTCACTCACTAAGTTACCCTTGACATCATGAGTTTTTTTTTTTAAAAATCAGTTTCCCATATGGGCTTTGTCAAAGGCCTTATTGAAAAACCATATAAACAAAAAGCTCAAAAATATACAATTACATTCATTTGGTATGACTTCCCTCTGATGATGTCATGCAGACTATCCTTAATTAAACCTAAACAGAGATTAATTTTCTCCTTTCCTATTTTCTCCAGTACTTGCCCTAACACTGATCTAATACTGACTGGTTTACAGTTCTCCATTCTATTTCCACCATCCTTCCTGTTACGTGGGACCACATTAGTTGTTCTCCAGTCATGTGGCAGCTCCAACTTCCCTGTGGCCAGATTCGACTTAACAATTTGAGTCAAGGCCTTTTCTCCTTTGTCTCTAACTTCAGCCTGTGATACGACTCATCCAGAACTGGCAATCAGTACAATTTTGTACCAGCCAAAGCATCCAATCTCTGCTCACATCTTATATCAGTCTGTTGCAGAGCTTCCCAATCCATCTTCTTGAATTCTGTCCCTGCAATCTCCTTCTCCGAAGTAAAACAGATATAGAGCTCTCATGTAGCAATCGATCAATGTTCTCCAGCTTCACACACAGAGTGCTCCCTTGGTCTCTAATGGGCCCGAGTTGTTTTCTGATTATTCTGTTCTGATTGATGTACGTGGAGAACATCTTGGGATTCTCGCTCACCTTGCTTGGCCAAACATCTCCCTGCCTCTGTGTCAGTCCGTCTCTCCATGTGAACTTTCTAAGCTTCACTGCGTTCTCCTTTCATTTTGGCATCAGTGGAGAACACAAACTGAGTTTCTACATCAGTTAGTCTTGTCTCTAGTAAGATAGGCATGAAAGTAACTGTTTAGTTTATCTGCAAGTTCCTAGTTCTCTGCAAGAAATTATCTTGTGTGGATATTCCCCAATCCACATGTGCCCTTGCCTTCACTTTCCCATCAAGTATCGAGAGAAGCGTTTGGTCATCCTTATTCTTCTTGTTCGTTTGCATTCTTTTTTAAATTTCCTTATCACTTCATTGGCCCTCAAATATCTCTGAATCCATGGCTTCCAACAATATCTGGCATTTTCCTGAGCTGCTTCCTTTGATCTACTGCAAACTTTAACTTCTTTTATTTACTATTGTTAAGTCACCTTACCCCTTTGCTGTTTGAATTGTGGTGGACATGTGTATATTGTACATTTTAAGGTGTTTATTTAAACAACAACCATTTCCTGTCTTCCAGTAAATCTTTTTCATGTACTTCTCCACTTCACTGAGGCTAATTTGCGCCTCATACATTCATGATTTGCATGACTCAGGTTTATGACCACAATAAAAAAAAAGTTTTGTATTCAGGCGCATATATAATTCAATAAATTATAATTACTTTTCCCGAAGCCTCCTTTTCAGCAGGGTTTTCAATGAGCTCTTCCGATCACATAACAGTAATGTCAAAACAGCCTGACCTCCACCTCAGTGCTCAACATACTGTTAAATAAAACCATCTCATTTCAGCTCATGAAATCCCTTTACACTGCATTATTATTCACGTGGGTTAACACAGTTTAGATGTAGCTTGAAACTGTTCATTATTACTGTGGCATGCATAGACCTGGGTATCTAATTTCCTGTTTTATAACATACCCAACTTTTGCATTGCAACTTTCACTTTGATATATAACTCCCATCAATCTTTGCTTCTCCTTGTTGTTTCTAAGCTTCACCTTACCAGATTCTGTGGAATCTGACTGATGCGGCCTATGGTGAGATTAATGGTAGATTCACATGAGATATTTGGTGAAGCCTATTTGGACGTTGAGATCATCTCTTCACGTTATTCATTCTTCCCAAGTGTTATTATGACATTTTCACCAGATCTCCCGTTATGCTGGTTGAGTAGAGAAAGACAATGATTTTTCAACAATTCTATGCATTCCCCCAGACAGTTGAGACTGCTCTAAACTGGGTGGGAACTTTACATCAGGTTGGTAAATTGTTGCTGATGTTGTACACGATCATAATCAGATCACATCTGGAGTAGTGTGTACAGACTTCATCTCCTCATTGAAGAAAGGATAAATGTTTTGTTGGAAGCAGCTCAGAGATGGTTCCCTCAACTGATTCATGCAATCAAGTGGTTAACTTATAAGGAAAGGATGACCAGTTTGATCCAATATGCATAGAGTTTACAAAATGAAAGATGATCCTTTTGTGCACAGAACACCGGAAAGAGTCTGCAACAGAAGCCAATTATACAGACAATTCCATTTCTCCAGCCTGTTACACAGGAACAGTAGAAGGATATTCAGGCATTCGAACCTGTTACACTAGAACAGGACGAGGTAATTCAGCCGCTAGCGCCTATACAGTTAAATGAGGAGGTCAGTCAGCTCTTCGAGTCTATAACGCTGCACGCAGAATAGGCCATGAGGCATCCTTTTATGCAGTAACAGGATCAGTCCATTCAGCCTCCTCAATTCTCTAACACAGGAACTGGAAGAGATTCGTACACGAGAATAGCATGAGGACTTTCAGCACGAGAAGTAAAGGAGAAAAAAAAATATTTGAGACTTGTTATGGAAAGGTGGAGGTAATTCACCCATGTGTCTGTTGTGTGGGAACAGGAGGAGACAAATCACTCGTTCGAACCCATTTCAGGGATGAAGGAGGATATTGTTCAGTATCTCGAGCCTGTTGTGAAGGATTATGAAGAGACCCTTCAGCCCCTCAAAATGTTATACAGCAACAGGAAGATTCCACAATCCCTCAGGCTCCTGTCATATTATCCGGAGGAGAAGCAGATCTTGAATCTGCAGAACAGACCATTCCGGCCATCGAGACTGTAATATAGGCACCCCATGGGGACATTCAGCCCATTGAGTGTATAAACCAGGAATTGAGTGACTCCATTCAGACACTCATGTCTATTACGCAACAATTGGAGCAGATTTTTTAAAGCTTTGTGCCTGCTATACAGGAACATGGGAAAGGGAACGTAGAGTTTACAAAAAGGGGAGGAATTAGGATAATCACCTTCACTTGTCAATATGAGGTTGTGAACATAGTGTTGGGAATTAAGGGAAATTGTGATTATCCATTCTTAATTAATTAACAACAGGGGATTTGCAATGTTAAACCAAATACATCAGAAACAGCATTATTTTTAAAGAATTTGTTTGCTCGAGTTAATAAAAGATGTGACAAGCAAAGGAGACAATAGCGATCCTGGAGAAGCAAAGTACCTGAGCTTTGAAAAGGGACTGATTAAATGCTGCCCAAAATATTAAGCTGTAAAATAAGAGGACATGGGTTTGGCAGGAGATCATTCGCCTGGATAGAGGGCTGGATTAGTGGTGCTGGAAGAGCACAGCAGTTCAGGCAGCATCCAACGAGCAGCGAAATCGACGCTTCGGGCAAAAGCCCTTCATCCTGATGAAGGGCTTTTGCTCGAAGTGTCGATTTCGCTGCTCGTTGGATGCTGCCTGAACTGCTGTGCTCTTCCAGCACCACTAATCCAATATTTGGTTTTCAGCATCTGCAGTCACTGTTTTTACCCTGGATAGAGGGCTGGTGAGCCAACAAAATGCAGAGAGATTGAATAGTTGTTTTGTTAAAGGTTGGCAACTTTTGGTGTTCCATAGAGTTCAGACCACATGACCCGAAACTTTACCATCTGTTGTATCATTTGGATGAGAGTTGAAAAATGTGGTTCTGGAAAGACGCAGCAGGCCAGGCATCATCCGCTGAGCAGGAGAATCGACGTTTCGGGAACGTAGATTTCTCCAGCTTCCTCATTTTCCCTCCTCCCACCTTATCTCAGTCCCAACCCCCGGATGCAGCACCGCCCTCTTGACCTGCAATCTTCTTCCCGACTTCTCCACCCTCACCCCCTCCCTGGCGTATCACCGTCACCCTCACTTCCTTCCACCTATCGTATTCCCAGCACCCCTGCCCCAAAGTGCCCCAAACTGCCCCCGAACTACCTTTTATCTCAGCCCGCTTGGCACAGCAGCCTCATTCCTGAAGAAGGGCTTATGCCCGAAAAGTCGATTCTCCTGCTCCTCGGATGCTGCCTGGCCTGCTGCGCCTTTCCAGCACCACACGTTTCAACCCTGGTCTCCAGCAGCTGCAGTCCTCACTTCCTCACTTGGATGAGAGGAGAGAAAACACTAAAACCACATTTTCAGCTGACACTAAAGTGGAAAGGTAGGGTGATGTAATGAAGATGTAGAACATTTACAAATGGACATGAACAGTTTAGATGTGCGTACCACCTCTGGCAACTAAAATTTAACGTGGATAACATGGGATTAACCATTTTGGTCAGAGGAATCGAACATGTCATGGACATGGAGAGCAACTTCAGTGTGCTTATGTGCAGAGGCATCTGGGTGTCCTTGTGCATACCATAGAAAACCTACATGGAGGTACAGCAGGGAATGAGAAAGGCAAGTGCAATTTCAGCGTTTACTTCTAAAAGAATAGAGTATAAAGGGAGGGAAGAATTACTACAATTCTGCAAGGTATTATGGAGACTGTAACTGACATACTCTTCAGGTTTGGTGCCCTGATTGCAGAAGGTATGTAGTTACAATGAAGTTACTGATCAATTAATTAGATTGATTCCAGCGATGATGTTTTCTTTTCAATAAAATTTGAGCAGTTCAGACCGATACTCTCTGGTGTTTGGAAGACTGAGAGGAGACCTCATTGAGGTCTGGAGGATGTTTAAGGTGATTGACCATATCGGTGTCGAGCGGACATTTCCTATTATGGGGCAAACTAGAACAAGAGATCCTAGTTTTAGGATTAGGCAGAGCAGATTTAAAACAGGGGTGAGGAAAACATACTTTTCTCAAAGTGTTGTGACTCTGTGTAATTCTCTACCCCAGATTGCAGGGGATGCTGGGACATTGAGTAAATAAAGGGGTATGAGAGTGGGCAGGAACGTTGGACTGAGACCGCGATGATGTCAACCATGATTGTATTCAATGGCGGAACAGACTTACGGGGCTGGATTGCTGACTGATGCTCCTCGTTCTTATTCAGCCCTTCGACGTTATTACACAAGAATGGGGGAGGACTGGTTATAAGACAGGAAGCAGGCACTCCGGATACAACTGTCTTAATCAGTTCCACATAAGGTGACCAGTGTTGACACACAGTGACCAGTGCAGGGTCCTCAACTGATTATAATAGATATCAATGATCAAGATGATAGAACCGAAGTGCTGGTACTAAGTTTGGTGATGACACTAAGATAAGCAAGACATTAAGTTATCAAGAGAATGTGGAGTGTCTGCAAATTGATATGAAAGGTAAAGTCAATGAATAATACTTTGTCAAGTGGAATATAACGGAATATATAACCTGCCAGCTTTTTCAGGAATAATGGAAGGCAATATGTTTCTGAAATGGAGAGGGATTACACGACATAATGATACAGTGTGTACTGGAGAGTTCACTCTGACCCATTCAGACATGGGAAGTGTTGCTCCATCTCCCTGATGGTCTGCTCCCTGGCATTCCCAGTGGACCCGTTGCTCTCAGTACATACGTGATAGTTTGATGTGGTTAGTTTGCAGTGGGGAGTGGTCGGGGGGGGGGGGGGTGATTTGCGCCATGGACCAAGGGGACAGCCGTTATCCGAAAGGCTATCCTTTCTTTCCGACTGGAGACTCAAAGACGATGGGAATGGCTGACTGTTTCTGAATGAAGAGGCAGTAACTGCTACCAGAACAGTGGGTATTCACCAACATGCTGTACTGTGCATGGGCACACTATAAATGAGGTTAGAGTTCCTTCAGTTCCTGTAGCTCTCCTCATTAACATGGGGACCCCACAGAGCCATGTACATCATCGGAAATCCTGCTATACTGAGAAAACACGGATACACTCAGCATTTCTCTGCTGAGAGAGAAAACACTCACATTATTCAGCATATATATCCTCCGTCACCAAATGGTGACATTGATGCTGAGATATTGGGAGATGATGGATATGTCCCAGACCTGCCTGGAAAGTTCTGGATCATAGAAGCTGACTGAAACTGAGACCCTAACAGCCACTGGCAGCACCATCCTCCCCCTGGTCTGAAGCTGCAGGTCGTGTTGAAGGAGGTGACACCCCGCTCTGTGCCCAGCTCCTTGTTCAGTCAGGTACCCCTTACACTCTGCTCCAGGTTTAAGTGGACCATGGAAAGCTGTTCCTGGAAAACACCTAGTGTATCCAGCAGGCCCCTTTCCCCTCACACAATAACTCCGTAGTTTCGGAGCTTCCCCTCTCTGCAGCCTCTGCTTCATTCCCCAGGCTCCACACACAGTTGGTTCATCAAATCCTCAGGTTTCCCTGAATATCTGAGACAGCTCCAGCAAACCATCCCCAACCCCTCCACTAACCTTTCAATAACAGGAGACAATCAGAAGCCCCGCAGCTACAAGTGTTATGGACCAGGCCAGACCACCTCAAAATATTTTAAACTGGCAGCCTCGACCTTAACTTTTCCTTATTTTAAGTGCAGATGTGAACTGTGTGTTCCAGATGTGTTGCAACTGGTCACTCACTCAATGTGAAGCAAAATGCAATTCATTCAAAGATTCCTATTAAGACACAATCAGAGAGAAGGAAAATTTGGGATAGCTTCTCTATTGGAATACCTATGCAAACAATAAATACGGTGCCTTCTACTAATTAACTGTGCTAATACAGGAACATGCCATAAACAAACCACCGGCATAAAGGTAAATTCAAACACAATATCGTATGTGCAGTTTTCTAATCCAGGAGGAAGCAACTATAAGAGAGTTTTCAGAGAGAATAGCAGCTGGTTATCGTGTATTGAAACTTCCACCCCTTCTGGGATCCCAAGCAGCTTCTGAATGCTGTAGCTAAAAACAAAACGAGAAAACCTGTTCTGGGAGAGCTGGCCACTGCCCTTCCATTGTTACCAACGTTTTAATAAGTCCTAAATGCCTTCTCAGGTGTTTACATAAGCTGTTTTCAGGCAGGGGTTTGGCATCTCTGCATTTAAGATCTTTTTTCAAAAAAACAAACCCAAGAGAAAACAACTAAGCGTTTGAAAAAAAAACCAACAATATACAAAGATGGCCTCATTTTACATCCATTATTCTGATTGGTTCAGTAGACTACAATACATCTGTATTGCACTGATACGAAGCATGCAAATATTCACAACTCCATTCTATTTCAGTTAGTTTACTTCTGCCACAGAACGCTTCTGTTTTCCTTCATCCAAGTCTCGACAACTTGTCAGCAAGTACAGTTTCTCGTTCTGTCACTTGTATAACTTCCAAATTGAATAGCAAAAATAATAACTCTATCTGAACAGTTTGGAAATTTTCTTCCGAAATTTCTTTAAAAACCTTCAGGCGTTATGATCATTATATGTATACTTGTCTGAGACACGTTATTGGCAATTTAAATGCGGAAATGTTGTCACGCCAACACCAAGCTCAAGGCATCCTTCCTAGTTGTGAAATATTTCTGTTGATGGTTCCACTGGACACTCCAACCACACGTTACGTAATGGAGCACTTCTCATCTCCATCATAGTCCATCTCAATGACATATCTCCTCGTATCTCAGCTTAAAACATTTACATGTTTCTGTACCTCTGAATGCTGTAACCCCTTTACCTGCTACTCCTGGCATATGCCACGAAACCTTCCGCACAGGTATACATTTTAAGATCTTGCACATTCTTCTCAAGCCCTCCCAGAAGCCAAACTTTGATTTATGGACCAATTGAAAGCCATTAGCCATTTCAGATTCTAATCATGCCATTTCAACTTCCTGCTCTTCCACATGAGTTCTCACGACTGCAGGAAGTGAGTTTTTTTAACTCCTCCAAAGTAAGAATCTCTCTAAGAGTGTAATAATTGCTCTGTTTTTAATACCTGACTCACCTTTCAAAATTACTTTGTTTGATCCTTTCAAAATCAATGTACATTTAACCATGGACACAATTTTACATTCTAAAACACTGTCTGTAGGCTTCTGGCACAATCTCATATTCACTTCAGATGGCTTTCTTCACTTCCTCATACTGGCTAGATACCTCTTTCGATAGGGATGCTAATACCCCACTCCTTATTAGGATCAAATAAATCTACATGGTCAGTGGCCATTGCATTCTTGTAGCCACTTTCTCAAATGAAGTTGAAAAGACTTCTACATCAATCTCATCAAATTTAGACAATGCCTGTACATATTTAAACAGATCCCCATCAGGCCTTTGGCTACCATAGAGTTCCTCATCCTCACTATCCTCCTCATTCAAACCACCGTCTACCTACATCTCCACTCTGCTAAGTCGACTTTCCTTTCAAGCTGCTAACTTTGAAGTTGAAACTCTTTCGCTTTATTCTTTTCTCCTTTCTTTTTTGTCTTTCTTCTTCCTCTCCTCTTCTTTTAATTCTACTTTGTTGTGTTCAAGCTGCCTCATCTGCAATTCAATTCTCGCCATTTGCAAAGATTCTGATGGTGTTTCCACCAAACTTTAAATGACAAGCTACAGCTGCAATTGTCACTCCTTTTCTCACAGAAAAACACAAACCCAACTCCAGCTTCTCTGCCAATTCTAAAAGCTTTGCTTTGCTCACCTTTTGTAAAATCTCCAACTTTGCTTCTTCCAAACCCAGAGTACTCTTAGAGACAGAAATAGACATTACTACACAAATCACTGTACAATCCAAACGAATTCAACACCCAGACCAGAAGACAATAACAACTATAAGATGCTGCATTTGAGTCCAACAATCTCCCTGTGCACATTCCCTCCGTCCCCGCGTGGGTTTTCTCCAGGTGCTCCATTTTGCACCCACAGCCCAAAGAACTGCAGGTTAGGTGAAATGGCCATGTTAAATTGCCCGTGCTGTTCAGCGATGTGTAGGTTAGTTGCACTTGTCAGTGGTAAATATGGAGTAATACGGGAGTGGAATGCATCGGGGTAGTTTACTCTACGAAGGGTTGGTGTGGACTTGTTGAGCGAAATGGCCTGCTTCCACACTGTCGGGATTCTAATCCTGAATCCAATTTGGAATTATCGATTTCGAAACGGACAAGTGTCCCCAGACTGCCTTAAAATACTTCAAGATTGTAGCCTGGATGCCAGCCTAGTCTTAGGGTAGAAAAGGCCCTACGGCCCAACATGTCCATACTGACCAACCGAAGACCAAGCCACCCAACCCCAATCGCCTACCCAATATTTACCCATAACTAATGCACCTAACACGATGGGAAATTTAGATTAGATTAGATTAGCTTACTTACAGAGTGGAAACATGGCCTTCGGCCCAACAAGTCCACACCGCCCTGCCGAAGCGTAACCCACCCATACCCCTACATCTACATTTACCCCTTACCTAACACTATGGGCAATTTAGCACGACCAATTCACCTGACCTGCACATCTTTGGATTGTGGGAGGAAACCAGACCACCCAGTAGAAACCATGCAGACACAGGGAGAATGTGCACACTGCACACAGTTATAAGCGGGTATTGAACCCGGGTCCCTGGTGCTGTGAGGCAGCAGTGCTAACCACTGCGCAACCATGTTGCCCCACTACCTTATAGTAAATGCAGATGTGAAATGGGTATTCCAGATGTGATGCGGCTGGTCAAACCACTCAACTGTAAGCAAAACACAATTTATTTAAACACTCAAATAAAAATACATACAAAAAGAAGAGGAGTTTAGAGTAACTTAACCACTGGAAATCTTAAGTGAATAATAGATACAGTACCGTCTTCTAATGAAATATTCCCATGTACTAACATTCCATGAACTCATCCAATGGCAGAAAGACACATCCAAGGCCAATAAGTCTTGCACGCAGTTCTCCAATCCACGAGGATACAGCATCAAGAGAGATTTCAAAGACAAGAGCAGCGAGAGATCATGTATTGAAGCATCCAACCTATCTCCGACTGCAAGCACCTGGTGACAGTTATAGCTCAGAAAAACTGAAAAGCCTGGTCTGCGAGAGCTGGCCATTGTAATCAATATTTATATAAAAGAAAACCTAAACGCCTCCTATGTTATTTAATTCAGCCAGTTGCAGTAGGCAGTTCGGCCTTTAAGATCTCTCTTTAAAGAAAAGGAGACAATAATCTTTTTTCTAAGTGACAACATTGTCAGAGATGTTAGATACCTAGTCCTTTACAATAATACTCAAGGGGATTCTCCATGTTACATCTCAGAGGGACAGACACAAAAGTCAGACGTTCAGTGGACAGGCACAGACCATCTTCCAAAGATGTGAGTCAAAACCGCTGAAACCCCTATCCAACATGGAGCACCACATGGGATACACCGTGAAGTGAACAACAGCCCGACACACACTCCCTTGAACATGGAATATCACATGGGACACACTGGGAAGTGAACATCCGCCCGACACACACCCTCCCTTCCGACATGGAACACAACATGGGACACACTGGGAAGTTAACAACAGCCCAAGACACACGATTTCACTGTTTCCGAGCTTCACACTGTCAGCACTCGATACACGAGGGAGCCAAAAACCAAGGCCATGGAAAGATACAGAGGGACAGAGAGTTTCACATTAAATACAGAAACAGACAGTTAAATAACTGAGAACATGTTGTGGAAATATGTCGAAAAAGACTGGGTAGTGGGACTAACTGGAGGATTGACCCCTTAGAGAGCAAAATTACAAGAATGAGAACATTGAATAAGGGTATTTTCAGATCAGCTGAAATGGTTTGTTACATCAAATTCTGAATTGTTTTCACAGAACACTTCAAACAACATAAGCTGGGAAAGGTGACAGACCAACATGGAGCGCTCTGCAGACTGTGCAAGTGCATTGCACAGTACAATGGTTTATCTGCCCAGTATGTGGAGTATTGCAAACCTTTACTATCACATGGGTACGATACACAGATCAAATACACATAGCACGGGAAGTTTCCGATCTCCATTGGATCAGTATTGTGTGTGTGTGTGTGTGTGTGTGTGTGTGTGTGTGTGTGTGTGTGTGTGTGTGTGTGTTGGGGTAGTTGAGTGTGAAAAATCATTTTTTGAGAGATAATACACTTGAAGGAAACCAGGTTAAATATGAACCACTGGCAGGGATTTGGATAATCGACAAAGAGAGACTGAGGGAACCTTCATGGACAGATGAGTTAAAGTGTTTGAGAATATTAAAATAAAGGCATTGCCAGGCACAATAGCGATATAGGTCAATGTGCGCAGGAATGTCAGATGGATGGGATTTTGGGATGAGTTCGAATTAGATTTGTTTCTGCAGGTTTCAACCCAAGAGTGACAGCAGCAGATTGTTGTCATCATTAAGTCAATGAAGTATATTCTGACGCAGTGAGTAGTTAAAGTTAATAATGGTCAAGGTGTTAGAAATCAGCTCATGGCCAAATGGGTCACCAAAGTTGTGATTCATCTGTTTGAACCACCACCTACAAGTTCACCTTCAAGCCACTCACTACCCTGACTTGGAAATATGAAGGAGTTGAGTCAAACTCCTGGAATTCCCGTCGTACTGGCATTATAGGTCAACCGACAACAAGTGGACTGCAGCGATTCAAGAAGGCAGCTCATCATCACCTTCTCACGGTCAAAAAAGGCCATCAATGGGAGCCAGCCAGCAGTGCCCAATTCCCACAAATTAATGAAAAAAGCATTTGCAAGGATGAGATGGAGTCCCAGGAAGGACATGGAGTTTGTAAACATAATAGAGGTCAATGACCTCCACGCTCCCAATATTTGAATAACAAGGACAGTGAGACAATGGTTCACATCTGAAACTGAGTAGGTCAACATAGAGACCCATGAGTAACACTGCGAGAAGCAAGGAGGGAGACAGTAATTGCACAAGTTCACTGATGCAGTTAGTCGTGATCTACAGAGTGAGTATCTGGATTCAGAGTATCAACATGAAGAATAATAGTGGCAAGAACTGAAGACTATATGAAAGAACAGTAATGCAGTCATAACTAATTTATAGAAAAAATATCTGGACAGTGAGACTTACCAGGCACACCAACGATAGACAGGAGAGGATAATAAAAACATTGAATAATGTGAAGAGCATAATCAATCCGTGAATATAATGACAACCTTTCATAATATGTAGAAAGAAACCAAACATAATAGGATAAAGTCCTGTCCATTGTTGGAACATTCCAGTTCAACCTTCTCAGATTTGGTTCCATTGTTGGAACATCCCAGTCTAATGTTCTCAGATTCGGTTCCATTGTTGGAACATCCCAGTCTAATGTTCTCAGGTTCGGTTCCATTGTTGGAACATCCCAGTCTAATGTTCTGAGATTCTTATCCATTGTTGTAACATTCAAGTCTAATATTCTCAGATTCTGATCACTCCTCCACCCCCTCTCTGGAGCTGCTGATCCCTGTCAGTGCTGTGGGTGATGCTCCTAGTCATACTATGGCATAACACATTGAATGGAGCCCATTTATCATTAGTAGATGGAAAACATACACCGGGATAATTATAATCCATGGAGACTGACATTAACCACAGTCACTGGTGCTGCAAAAGCACAGGTCAAGTATCAGAGTACCATCGACATTTCTTGTGTTAAGCCCTTCATCAGGAATGAGGGTTGTGGCCCAAGGTTACGGAGAGACAAATGGAAAGGGGATGGGATTGGGCGAAGATAGCTGTGAATTTGACAAGTAAATAAAGTTGGGTTTGATTATGATATGTCGGAGAGGAGGATGGAGCGGATAGGTGGGAATGAAGATGGACAGGTAGGACAGTTCATGGGTGCGGTGCTGAGTTGGAAGTTTGGATCTAGAATAGCATGTGGGGAAGGAAAATGAGGAAACTGATGAAATCCACACGGATCCCATGTGATTTCAGGGTCCGAAGGCAGAAGATGAGTCTATCTTCCTCCTGGCATCGAGTGGTTAAGGTTTGGCGATTGAGGAGGCCCAGGATCGGCATGTCTATGGCGAATTGGGAGGGGGATTCAAAGTGTTCAGCCAAGGGGTGGTGGGGTTGGTTGGTGCGGGTACATCAGCAATGTTCTCGAAGGTGTTCCACACATTGGCATCCTGTCTCCCCAAGGTAGTGCATACAACATCTGGAGCAACCCCTGCAGTAGGTGATTTGTGTAAGTGCAGATAAAAGTCTGATGTATGTGGAAGGATCCTGTGGGGCTCGGATGGAAATGAGGGGGAGGTGAGGGTGCAGGCTTTCCAGTTCTTGCGGTGGCAGGGGAAGGTGCCAGGAGTGGAGGATGGGCTGGTAGGTGACGTGGACCTGACAAGGGAGTCGTGCCGGGAATGTTCTTTACAGAATACAGGTAAGGGCAGGGAGGGAAATATGTCCTTGTTGGTGGAGTCTGATTGTAGGTGGTGCAAATCGGGGAGGATAATGCCTTGTATCTGGAGGTTTGGTGGGGTGGAAGTTGAGGAGGAGGGGGTGTTCTTTCCCTGCTGTGTTTGGAGGGGTGGGATTCGAATGCAAAGGTGTGGGAAGTGGATGAGATGCTCTGGATGGCATCATCGACTATATGGGAGGGAAAATTGCTGTCGTGAACAAGGAGGTCATCTGGGATATACATTGCGTTCAGAGTGTGGTGCTGGAAAAGCACTGCAGGTCAGCCAGCAACCGAGAAGCAGGAAAATTCGACATTTCGGTCAAAAGCCCTTCATCAGGAATCAGGCTTTTGCTTGATACATCGATTTTCCTGCTCCTCGGATGTTGCCTGACCTGCTGTGCTTTTCCAGCACCACACTCTTGACACTAATCTCCAGCATCTGCAATGGTCACTGTCGCCTACACGCTATGTTCAGCCATTTCTGCAATAGAGTAATTAATTCTGCTCTCATTGCTATAGGAAAAAATGTTGTTGCATTACAGGCTGGGCAGTTTTCCCTGGAGCGGCGGAGTCTGAGGTCTGACCTTATAGAGGTTTACAAAATTAAGAGGGGCATGGATAGGATATATAGACAAAGCATTTTCCCTGGGGTCGGGGAGTCCAGAACTAGAGGGTATAGGTATAGGGTGAAAGGGGAATAATATAAAAAAGATCTAAGGAGCAACTTCTTCACGCATAGGGTGGTGTGTGTATGGAATGATCTGCCAGAGGATGTGGTGGAGGCTCATACACTTGCAACATTTAAGAGGCATTTGGATAAGTAAATGAATAGGAAGGGTTTGGAGGGATATGGGCCGGGTGCTGGCAGGTGGGACTAGATTGGGTTGTGATATCTAGCCGGCATGGACAGGTTGGACCGAAGGATCTGTTTCCATGTCGCAAATCTCTACGACTCTATAAGTATGTTGACGGTTTTGGAGGCCCAGACGGGTGATGTTGAGCTACAGAGATAGTATGAATAGGCTGGGGCTATATTACCTAGACTGTTGAGTCTGAGAAATGACCTTACTGAGGTTTATAGCAGTGAATCCTGATGCTCCAATTTGAGCAATAAAAAGGACAGGGAAACAGACAGAACGGTTATTCACATTAAAACTGGACAATTACTCATGGTACAAGTCACTGAACTATGGAGTTAGACTGAAGAATGGGACTTGCTGGAGGAGATAGAATTTGGAGGGTCCAATCACATGATTGAGAACAAAAATAAAGGCATTGCCACATCCAGTGAAATAGTTCGTTATACCACATTCTCACAGAACCAGACCAGACACCATAAACCCAGATGAGTATGTGTTCAGCATGGAGCACTGTGCAGACCAGTATGGTGCCCTGTGCAATACAACCCACAATTTACTGAGAGTGGAAAGGTATGCAGACCACAGCAGTGCATTCATGTATAAACCCAGATGAGATATGTGACCTGGGTGTGTAACTGTGTCCATCACCCCAGTATATTTCACAGAACACTACGTTAGGTCGCTGCCCAGTGTAAGTTAACTTGCTGGAAGTGACAAGATGTGCATCTCCCGTCAATTTCCAGCTCCATATTTACACTGTGTCATGATAAGGGGTGCTGTGGGTGTGAGAATCATGGCCAGAGAGAGATCGCTGGGGATTCAGTTCAAATATCCCTAAATGGGAGGGGTTTGGTGTTTAGACAGAGACCGCGAGATTCAAAAACAATGTCATGGAAGGATGTGCTAGCAGGTTCCAGAATGCTGAAATGTCGATATTCCAATAGATTTCTGCAATATAAGCCAGTGTTTCCAGGAATGATGGGCAAATGGGATATTAGTGTGAGGTCAGATGATGGAGAGTTTTGGATGAACCTTTCTTCTGCAGCTTTGTAACTGGGAGTAGGACTAGCAAAGGCATCGACTCATTGGGCTGAATCTAACAATAATTTGTCTCAGTGCCACTTTCTTTGAGTGTGACAGGGATCGTCTGCACGAGGCCGAACTAATTTCCTGGTGTTATCTTATCGAACTCGCCTCATCTCATGGTGACCCCCCATTCAATGCAAGTCCAATTCTCCCACCCATCAGACTGTACGTAATCACTATCACCCAAATGCCCCTAGATATTCCACGATCCCTGGCACTGGTGCCAGCTTTAAAAGGCCAATGGCACATAGTTGAGCTTTCTCAGTTCGGAGCAGCCCCTCACAGTTTACCCCGAGCATGGCAGATAAAGGGCAATTACACTACGGTTTGTCGACAGGGGCACAGAGGTCCTGGTGGATGGGCTAGTACAGAGGGGGACCATTCTCATCCCAGAGGGAGCCACCCACCAGACCCACCGAGCATGGTCTACCTCCCCAACCAGCTCAGTGCAGTATATGCGGTCTGATGAAATGTCCAGCAACACAGGTCAAGCTTCAATAACCTTTCCCGCTCTGTCAGGATAAAGGTCAGCATATTCTGTATGCTCCCTCCCACTCACTGAATATCTGTTATAGCACCTTCCCGAACAAGGGTCATGCTCCAACACTTTTACTCCGATATGCAGCGCCTTCCCCCACCCCCACTCACTCTCTCTCTCTGTCTCCGGTTCTCTCTCTACACTCCACCCCCTACATTAATAACACTGCATGGATACAACACTGTGGACCGACTCCCTCCGAAAACCTCACTATTCAGCCCCCTCCACCAGCAATAACAACTGGACCACCCACTCCTGCCATCACCCCTTCAGTCCCTTCCTCCCATTCCAGGAGAAATAGCCTGGAATCGGACAGAAAGGGCCAAGCTGCGTGGACGAGTGACCAACGTCCTTTCCCTCACCGACCTTTCTGCTGCCATGTGGGGAGGACGCTGATACGAGCTGGAAAGGACGGGGACGAGTCGAATGGGAGATTCTGAAACATCTACATCCCACCAACTGAGTAAGGAGTAATGCTCAGTGAATTGCAATTCTCACTTTAAACCCAGTGGCAATTCCGTTCCGTTGCCCCCAGCACAACTTAGAAGCTGTGGCCCTGATACCATCTCCCTTTTGTGTCGAGCTGGTACAAATGGAATCCCCACAGTCTCAGTGAGCAGGAGGGTGGGCGCACAACATATCGTCACCACCACCTACCAGGAAGCGAGCACGGAGGCTCCGTCCTACACCTCCCCCTGTAAACATCTCAGATACTGAAACTAATCTGTTCTCCCCAATTGTCCTGACATCTTCAATAATCTGTGCTCATTTTCACCCAGGGCTTTCTGTTCCTGCACCTCTTTTATATCCGTACAGCCTGTTTTATATTGTCTTTCAATGTTCTTCCTACCGAAGTGCATCACCTCACACTGCTCTGCATTAATCCTCATCTGCCATAAACCTGAAAACTACACCAATGTGTCACTGTCCTGTTGGAGTTCCGCACTGTCCATCACAAGCTTTATAATTCTTCCAGGTTTGGTATCTGCATATTTTGAAATTGTCCTATAGTCACACACCACACAGAAATACCGATTCACTCAGTATTGTGAGCAAGTGCAATAGTCACACACTCCCTGAGGACAGACTTAAATACTGACACACATCAGACAAAGCAAGTAAAATGTTGACAAAGTCACCCTGGAGCAAGAGAAATACAGACAGACGTTCCATGTCTGTATTAGTTTCTGCGTATTAATGAGTTTCTCGAAATCTCTGTATCAGTGTGTGTGTTTATATCTGCGTGTGTCAGTGTGGGAGAGTCTGGCAGTCACTATGGTGCTTACAGTGATGTAATATCCACCTGACACGAGTTCTGAGGAAGGGTCACTCGACATAAAACGTTAACTTTCATTTCTGTCCACAGACGCTGCCAGACCTGCTGAGCTTTATTTTGCTCTCAGTCTCTGCATGTCACCCCACACCACTGTACAGCTTGGAGTGGAGGGTAAAAATCATCAGGGATTCAGTTTACGAGGACAGAGGGAGGACAGCAGCTCACAGCATCATCAACAAACACATACACACACAAACACACAGACTGACACAGGCACACAGACACACACACACACACACTCAGAGAAACAGACACATCACATGGGCAGAGAGATAGATACACACAGATGGGCACACAGATATACTTATAAACACACACAAATAGACAAGCACGGACAGAAATGCGCAGATACATGCTTGGACATACAAACACACTTGGAGTCAGAGAGTTACACTGAGTGTTTGTAAACATACCTATTGGTCCATACAGTCCATGCAGATGATAATCTCAAACTAAACCAGTCCCACCTGCATGCGCTTGGACCATATTTTCCCAAACTTTCACTTATACTTGTACTTAATCAAATGTCTTTTAAACGTTGTAACTTTACCCATATCCATCACTTCTCAGGACGGTTGTTCCATAGAAGAAGCAAATGATGTGTAATCACATCGCACTTCATGGACACTGATCAGGTGTACACGAGAACTCAGTGGGAAGCTTGGGTAGTAAGTGCTGGGAATCTTGATGACATGTACTTATCATCAACAGCCGCAGGTGTGGTGCAGGAAGACATGAGGCTGATTAATGTGGTGCCATTATTAAACAAACTGGGATGGAAACGGCAGGGTACAACAGACCGGTGAGCATGATATCGGTGGTGGGCAAGATGTTGGAGAGAATCCTGAGGGAAAGGATGTACATGTATTTGGAAAGGCAAGTACTGATTAGAGATAGTCAACATGGCTTTGTGCGTGCGAAACCATGTTTCACAAACGTGATTATGTTTGCTTGAAGAAGTAATGAAAACGATCAATGAGGGCAGGGCAGTGCACGTGATCTATATGGACTCCAGTAAGGCGTACGACAAAGTTCCCCATGGTAGACTGGTTAGCAAGGTTAGATCTCATAGAATACAAAGATATCGAGCGATTTGGTTACAGGGCTGGCTCGAAGATAGAAGACAGAAGTGGTGGTGGGTTGCTTTTCATACTGGAGGCCTGTGACCAATGGAGTGCCACAAAGGTGGGTGCTGTGTCCACTGCTATTTTCATTTATATAAATGATTTGGATATGAACATAGGAGGTATGATTAGTAAGTTTATAGATGACACCAAAATTGAAGGTGCAGTGGACAGAGAAAAAGATTACCTCAGAGTATAACGGGATCTTGATCAGATGAACCAATGGGCTGAGGAGTGGCAGGTGGAGTTTAATTTAGATAAATGTGAAGTGCTGTATTTTGGAAAGGATAATCAAGGCTTGGTTTATACAGTTAATGTTAAGTCCCTGGGGAATGTTGCGAAACAAAGAGACCTTGCGGTGCAGGTTCATAGTATTTTGAAAGTGGAGTCGCAGGTTTATAGGATAGTGAAGAAGGTGTTTGATATGCTTGCCGTTGTTAGACAGTGCATTGAATATAAGAGTTGGGAGGTCATATTGCGGCTGTAGAGAACATTGGTTAGGTCACTATTGAATACTTCGTGCAATTACAGTCTCGATGTAGGATGTGTGAAACCTGAAAGGATTCAGAAAAGATTTACAAACATATTGCCAGGGTTGGAGGTTTTGAGATTTATGGAGAGGCTGAATAGGCCGGGTTTTTTCCGCTGGAGCACCAGCAGTTGAGAGGTGATCTTAGAGTAGTACGTTCCAAAGCTGGAGGGCATCGGTTGAATGTGAGAGGGGAAAGGCTTAAAAGGGATCTTCTGGGTAATGGTTTCAAATAGAGGGTACTATGTATGTAACGAGCTGCCAAAGCAAATTGTGGAGGCTGGTACAATTACAACATTTAAAAAAGCATCTGCATGGACACATGAATAAGAAGCGTGAAGTTGATGAATTGCTACTTCATTGTACTCTATGCTACTCTCTCCCCACCCCCACCCTCCTCTAGCTTATCTCTCCATGCTTCAGGCTCACTGCCTTTATTCCTGATGAAGGGATTTTGCCCGAAACGTTGATGGACCAAACAGTCTAGTTCTGCACCAATTTCATATGCTCTATGGTTTACACTATCTGAAATGTCTAACTAGGAGAACTGTGGAGGCTGAGTTTGATAAATACTTAACTGAACAGAGTCAATGGAAATGTGGGATGGCTTTGAGGGGCTGAATGGTCTCTGTCTTTCCGATTGGTTGTGCCCTCATTTTCCAAAATAAGAGAAGCTGACTTGCTGTGAGGTTCATACACTTTTTCTTTTAGAGGTTCTATAATTTAAAAGTGAGGTAAGGATGTTTCTATCTCCTTAGGGCTTTGCTGTCTGTGGTATTCTCATCCCCAGGGAACAGAGGGCATAGAGTCATACAGTCACAGAGATGTACAGCAGGGAAGCAGACCCTTCAATCCATCTCATCCATGCCGACCTAGTATCCCAAACCAATCTAGTCCCACCTGCCATATCCCTCCAAACCCCACCTATTCATGTGTCCATGCAGATGCCTTTTAAATGTTGCATTTGTACCAGCCTCCACCACTTCCTCTGGCAGCTCATTCCATACTCTGCATGAGAAAGATGCCCGTTAGGTCTCTTTTATATCTTTTTCCTCTCACACTAAACTTATGCCCTCTCATTCTGGACTCACTGACCCCACGGAAAAGACCCTGCCTATTTAACCTGTCCATGCCCCTTCTGAATTTATAAACCTCTATAAGGTCATCTCTCAAAGACAATCGCTTATTTTAATGTGTGGTGACTGCGGCAATTTTTCAACACAACAGCCAAAAATGAAATTAATGATGAAGGTTATGAGTTGCCTTGTTAAAGGGAAGCATTTTCATAAGGCTAATAGGAACTCTCCCCCCTCCTCAGAGTCTGAAGGTCAAAATTGATCACATGCCTGATATTGTAAATGGTTCTATCGCTGCATCTGAAAGATCGCATTTTTGACCGGGTAGTGACCCCCAAATGTCAGTCTATATTCTGTGCTCACCTTTCAAACTCTCAGGGATCAGAATCATTGACAGTACGAACTCTACCTGATCACCTGACAACAAATCGCCTGAATGAAGGGTCGCTGAGATCAGAACCAAATCGAAAATCGCTACACAATATAACAGGAGGCCATGCAACCTTTCTCGGCTGTTAAACAGTTTACAATCTCGGTTAATGACTTTTATGAAGAGGCTGTATGGACTGGAGCTCAATTTGCTCATTCACCAGGACAGTTATTCCATAACATTTCAAGTGGAGGCAGAGCGTCTATAATGGGACATAGACAGGGGGAGCACTGAGTAAACCTACGTTAAAAAAAACAATACAATGTGAGTAATGAGAAGTTTGTGTTTTGGAGGAAACACAAAACAACCGTAAATTATACAGCTGGAGGCAGAATGCAGAACTCAGTGGTACAAAGGGATCCGTGTGTCCTGGTACATAAATCGCATCAAGTTAGTCTGTCCATGCAGCACGTGATTTGGAAATTAAATGAAATCATACTTTTTCTTGCAAAGAGTATTCGGTCTGATCTTAAGGATAACTTACTGCATCTGTACAGGCCGTTGCTGAGACTACATCTGACGTACTGTATGTGGTTGTAACTCCACTGACATGAAAAACAAATTGCTTTTGAAATTTTTGAAAAATGTTTCTCTTTACTCGTTCTTGGGATGAAGACATTATGTTATGAACTATTAGAAGTTTAGGCCTGAGAATGAGAAATGTTCTGATTGACCTTATACGATTTTGAGCTGGTGAATACCTGATGAATATTTTATCTTTTATGGGAGAATAAGACTGAGGTTCTAATTTAAGAATAAGATGGATTCATTGAAATGTAGATATTGTGAAGATATTACAAGGTGTATTCTAAAAGTTTCCGGGAACATATCAACACATCTTCAAATCTGGTGGCACAATTTGTTCCGAAAGAAATGGTTGGGTGTCCAACAGCAGCAGCAATGCACCTACATGGAGCAGGGAATGTGCTCGAGTCCGACAGTTCAGTCACTGTTCAAAGAGACCTCATTTGGTCCAGCTTGGGGCCGTATAAAGTTATTGTGTGATTCAACTCAGAGAGGGAGTCATGTAGTCTTCATGAGAAGGAACAGCTTGTTGCTCCCTCTCAATCCGTGTTCCTCCTCTCAGCAACGTGTGTGAGCTGAGAACTCCTCACTCATGTTTCCTTTTGTCACGGGTTCAATTAATATCTAGTCAAAGTTCTTTCAATTTAACGCTCTGCAGAGATTTTATTTTTCAGCTTGTCATCAAATGTGTGCATTTGTCAATATTCTTTGAAAGGGTAACATCGGTGCACAGGTTTACAATATCCAAACTGTGTCATTTATCTTTCAATTGTAGTTTGAATAGCTTTGTTTGTGTCATAAACTTGCTAATTTTAACAGATTAAAGAATCCTTCCTGACTTGTTCCGAACACTGACCCAGTCTGAGACCTATGTTGTTGGTCATATCACCAACCTGGATCCATTAATATTTGCAGTGAGCAGCGGAAGCATGGAACGAGGAAAGGAAATAATCTCCTGAATTGTAGATCAATGAGCCTGACGTCATTGGTGGCCATGTTTTTGGAGAGCATTGAGAGTGGTAGGATTTGCATGCATTTGCAAATGCAACACCTGAAGAAGGATAGTCAACATGGCTTTGTGCATGGGAAATGATTTCTAACAAAGTTGATTGCATTTTGTAAAGCGGTGACAAGGACGATTGTAATGGCAGTGTGGTAGATGCTGTCCATATAGACTTCAGCAAAGCTTTCGACAGAGGTTTGGTATGCTTGTGCATTGAATATGCGAGTTGGGAGATCATGTTACGACTGGGCAGGGTTTTGGTGAAGACATATTTAGAACACTGTGTTTAATTCAGTTTGCTCTGCTTCAGGAAGGATGTTACGCTTGAGAGGGTGCAGATAAGCTTTACAAGGATATTGCCGGGCATGGAGGTGTTGAGCTACAAGGAGAGGCTGTCCAGACTGGGGACTGTTTGCTCTGGAGCAGCGGAGGCCAAGGCCTGACATTATAGAGGTTAATAAAATCATGAGGAACATGGATAATCTGAATAGCCAAGGTTTTTTCCCCAGGATAGGGGATTCTAAAACTATAGGACAAAGGCTTAAGGTGAGAGGAGAAAGTTAGTAAAGGGAAAAAAAATTCACGCAGATTGTGATGTGTGTATGGAATGAGCTGTCAGAGAAAGTGATGGAGGCTGGTACAGTTACAACATTTAAGAGGAATCTGGATGTGAATATCAATAGGAAGAGTTCAGAGGGATATGGGCCTAATGGGGATCAGATTGGGATGTCTGGTTTATATGGACAGGGTTCCCTGCTCTAGGACAGTGTAAGACAGATGGGGAGAAATTCTGAAAGGGCCTTTTGAGTGGAAATTCTCTTCCTCAGAGGTATTTGGTGCCTCGTTGTGCACATTTATTCAAATTAAATACGTTAAATGTTTGACCGAGATTGAGTCATAAATAATAGGATACAGACAGGAGAGTGGAGCTGAGACCACTACCTGATCATCCACAATCTTAGTGCCTGGTGTATAAGCTTCATCGCGTCTAATGGCCTAACCCTGCTCCTGAGTCCGATGATCTGATGTTCCATTCAGACCCTCCAACTTGCTAGACAGAAGCAGTTGGAGGCCACTTACTGCTATAGCTCCTCTGACTCTTTGGAATAGAGAATTCCTGACATTCACTTCCTTCTGTTTGAAGAACAAGCCTGTTTCTACACCATGACACATTGATATGAGCGACAGAGGTGAATAAAACAGCTTAGCGAAGAGCGACTGGCCCTGATATCCAGGCAGTATTTAACTGAGGATGACATCAAGGAGCCTGAGCAAAATTGCACTTCATCAGAATCCATTGCGATCTCTCTGCTGTTTGGAGTCATTCACAGCACAAGGGAACATGTTTACCATCGGTGAGCATCAATCATCTCAGCCGTAGGACACGTCTGCGGGAGATCCTCAGGGTAGCTCCCTCAGCCCAGGCATCCCCAGTTTATCAGCAGGAAATCCCTGCTGTGAGGACGCAGGCCATTCATCCCATTGAGTCGACATGGATCAGAAGTGGAAATATTTACTGTATGTTACACAATATTCAGAATGCTTCATCATCGCTGACCTCCTGATGCAGCCTGTGTCCATGTGCAACAGGACTGAGACAATGTTCAAGCCTGTGCAGTTAAACTCTCGGTAACATTCTTGAAACAGCGCTGCATATTTCCACAGTAAACAGAGGAGTTCACTCAGTACTTCAATCTGGCTTCACAGGAATATGGGAAAGGCATTCAGCCCATCAAAACTACTGGACAAGAAGAGGGACAGCCCATTCAGTACCCCCTGCCGTTACACAGAAAGGCAAGGAATGTGCTCACTGCCACATGTCACTTACACAGGATCATAAAGTGACCATTTCACACCCCAAGTGAATTACAAAGGAACAGGAAAAGGTCATTCAGCTTCTCAAGTCACTAACGCTGGAACAGGAAGGTGTCAGAGATGCTCCAACATCGCAAACAAATGGAGGAGGGACTGCACAGATGGACTGTTCCATGTTATTCCTCGTGGCTTCATTATTCATAATCCATCCGTGTTTTGCTAGCATGCCTTTCTGGCAGAGGGAATGAAGCCATTTTTTATCATGAGTCTGAAAGGCGTCTTCCATCGCTGAGAGACCAGTCCTATGTTCTCTCTGGAATTCAGAAGCTGGTGGGGAATGGCTAACTGTTTCAGAATGAAGGTATTATGGCTGTTGACAGGATTATGGACAATGTAACTTTGACTGGAGGGTCACACGGTAACTGTACAATACAGTGTTCAGAGTTCATTCAGAGCCTGTACCTCTCTGTTAATCGAAATGAGTTCTATGCAATGGCACGTAAAATATTGGGAATCGAGCATCCTATGGAAAGTGCAAAATTTCTCACCTTATCAATGGCTGCTTGGGACAAAATGAGTGTCCGTCCATAACCGTCAAGTTTCACCTTCGTATTCTCTCACAGTGCTCAGGTTAACCACATAGTTACTGCTCTCTCTCCTGATGGTACCATCATGCTAGGATTCAGTCTGGTGAAACTCCTTTGCACTGTCTCGGTGACGTGGCGATCATTATTGATGAAGTAGACTCATTCTGTACATAATAGCCAAAATTCTCTTTCAACACAACGCTACCATTGAGTAAGGAATATTTACTGTGGTACTTCAAGTATTTTGCATGTAAGACCAGATGTCATTTCCAGTTATAATTACTTACTGTCCCATCTGAATTCTGTTAGGGACCTATAACCAAGGACATCCAGGTCCTTTTCAACAACAGAACTTCCCAACCTCTCACCATTTAATGATCTTGAAAGAGAATCATTATATTTGTTGCTCCCATTCAATCATGGTATACCTTGCGAACAACTATTGCCCAAGCACTGAGCCTTCTGATACCCTACAAGCCTTCCACACAGAGTAAAACACCAGTTTCTTCATTTTGACCATTATGCAATTTTTGATCCATTCTGTGAGTTCCACCACTACCAAATAGTCAGTCATTCTTTCACTAGCTCTGTTGCCACGGCCTCAATACTCGGGGATGTAGCTCATCAGTTCCAGCAATATACTAATCTTCAATTCGATTAGATTTTCAAAGACATACTCTTCATTAATTCTAATTTCGTGCAGCCCCTCATTTTCACCAGGGCCCCTGTTCCCTTGTATTTCTGGAAGTTCGTTTCTGCACCTTCTTTTGTGGAGACAGAACCAATGTAATCCTCTCAGCAGGCAGGTGGTTTCGATCAGCTAGTGGTACATCGGAGGACTGCCCTCCGGATATGTCGCTCACTCCTGCCTGGAAAGGTCTAGACTCAATCCAATACACTTCATAGTGATGGATATGTCACCCACTCTGCCTGGAAAGTTCCAGAGTCATTCCAGTTCACTTCATGGTGAGTGTCAGCACAGTCCTGTCCCTGCTGTGAGTTTGAAGAAGGGGACACAGCTCAGTGTCCACCTCATTTTTGAAAGACGCTGGTTTCACATTTTACACTTGGAATGGGTCCAGCTTAGACAAATGGTCCTGGAAATTCCTGTAGGAACATGCAGTGCCCTGGTCCTTCCTGTGTACAGAGCGTACCTTCTGTGTAGCCACGACTCCATGTGTTTACCATGAACCTAGAACACTCTGTAAATGCAGTGCTCATAACTTGTCCAGAGTGGGGTCACCATACCTTTGGGTCTCTCGGAATGGATACAGCAGCTGATGACACAAATCCATGAAAAGCGTCCACATAACGTCTCTTTACTCTGTAATTACTGGAGGAAGTGAAATACCCACACACACAATGCACCCATCAGTGTTGAAAATGTTTCTGTTCTTAGCAGGAAAAAACAGTTACATCTCTGCACAACCCTACAGTTACAGTTCCCTTCTCCAAAAAAATCAGTTGACAATGTGACATTCCATTCCTTTCTATCCAGCAACTATAAGGGCGGCACCAGTATTACCGATGGAGTTGATCATCACACTCAGAGAAGAAAGACAGAGGGAATATAACTCAATGTAAAGAGGGACACATCTAAATTCACATGATATTCAGGAATATGGGAAAAAGGGAAATTTTAGAATAAGCTCCGATGTTATTTTCCTTCTGGTTCATCATCAGCAGTTCCTATGTTTGCTTTTCATTTCTCTCTCTCTCTCTCTCTCTCTCTTTCTCGCTGGGCATTTCAACATCCACTCAACTACCCTCCCCCTCACACATCCGACCATCCCTGTTATAAATAACATTACTTCCCAGTTGCTTTCAGTTGTGATATAGGGTCACTAGATTTGAAACTTTATCTGTTTTTCTCCTGAGAGAGGCTGCCATACTTTCTGAGATTCTCCAATATTTTCAGACGCTGGGGAATTTTATTTCAGATCTCCATCATCCACAGTTCCTTGGTTTATTTCACCTTTAATTCTGTTGTTTCACGAGATGTCCGCATCACTGGAAAAGGCAGCATTTGTCATCCATCACTAATTGCCGTTGACTGCGAGACCATTTGTCAAGACAAGATAGAGTCAACCTTTTTTTGTCACACTTAGTTTCTTACCAAAGACTATCAGTGAAATAATAAAAGCAACCTTGATGGTTTATTGTTGCCCTCTGTAAAATGAGGTTTCTTTCCATTTGAATTTAAATTCTATTATTGGTTCTGGTAGAATTTGAAACAATGCCTTTGGAGTTATAATACGGCTAGTGACATTATTATTATGATATGAGGTCCCTATTATGAAATAACTGGAGAGACAAGTACGAGTTTGTAGTCAAAATATTTGTAACTGGAAGAGTGTTCAGAAAAGAACTGAAGCCGTAAAATCTGAAGTTAAAATGGGGCAGATGATGGCTTATTCAGCAACAGCACTGAGGCAGAGCTGGAGACTGGGGATATTATAGTGGTGGGTATAGGCAGGGTTGATAACAGAGAGAATATAGAGACATAAAACAGTTCAGGGCAAAAGGGAAACTCAAGGGACTGAACAGACTTGTTCCTTCTTAGATGTTTATGAGTGAGGATCCGGAACTTGATAGAAATGAAGTGTAATTTGTGATTGAAACTGAAGATAACAGGTTATGTATTTGTTAAATATAAATAACAGAAATAGCAAGAACTTTCACCATCGCTAATAGAATTGACAGAAATAGGCTTACCAGGAACACCAATAATAG
Organism: Chiloscyllium punctatum; assembly: GCF_047496795.1. Classification (NCBI taxonomy): domain Eukaryota; kingdom Metazoa; phylum Chordata; class Chondrichthyes; order Orectolobiformes; family Hemiscylliidae; genus Chiloscyllium; species Chiloscyllium punctatum. The sequence goes on along the minus strand of NC_092776.1, from coordinate 68,141,565 downwards.
CGAGGATAGGATAGTAACCTACCTGAATAAAGATCAGTCGACTCGTATCCTCAATTCTAACCATGCCCAATGCTGAGAAAGCAAGTATAGACCCAAGGACAAACGACTGTCCATTGTTGGAACATTCCAGTCTTTTGTTCTAAGATTCCCTTCCTCTCCCTCTCCCTGTAGCTGCTGAGCCCAATCATCTTGAGGATGACGCGGCCGCTGATACTATGGAATAACAGGTTGAAGGAAACCCCTGAATAATAGAAGAGATAAAGCCTCCAATGACACAGTTCGTATCCATGGATACTGACGTCAATCACAGTCAATGTACAAATAGCTCCTTTCACTTTCAATCCTTATAAGTCACAATAATACTTGGTCTGGTTGGGAAGTTGACATGGCTGACTATTGGGCTAATAGCATCATCTCCAATTGTAAAGTTAGACCTGAGGCAGAGAGACGATGCTTGCTATTCACTAGCTTGATGATCCTACGATGTTTTGGCAGGGTCAGAATTGCTGGGCTCCCAAGGCCGGCTGTGTCTGATAACCAGGCCCGCTGCATCATTTCGCTTTATTTATTTACGTATAACTTTGACATTTATCTAACCAACATTTAACGGCTTAGGTAGGGTTAGATATTTTTGAGAAGCCCCTACAGTGCTATAGACGATGTAGATCCAGTCCATTCCTTGTGCTCCTTGCAGCCATGGCCTGGTCCTGTGGAGTGATGGTCAAACTCTCACGGAACCAGGATTCTTCGTTTTATCTTTCCCCAGTTATTGCTGGGGTCTCAGCAGGATTGGAAGACTGGAAATCTCTCCCAGCTGCTCCACTCTCTCTGAAATTTCTCTCAGAATTGTCTTTTTGATGTTCGTTCCTCCTGGATTGGAGAACTGCATATGAGACAATCTGTTTCCTGAATTTGTTTTTTGACAAGTGCGTATTTATAGGATGTTACCATATTGGAACAGTTATTGTTTAGTAGTTAAGCAATCTATTACTCTGATTTTTTTGTGTTTTGTCAACAGTGGTTGAATTAATTGTGTTTTACTTAATGTCGAATATTTTGACCAAGCGAAACACAGCACCTGTCTGAAACACAGCACCTCACATTTATCTTTAAAATACGAAAATGTTCCGGTCAGTACTACCTTCATCATGTATTTTGAGATATGTCTGCTCAGTTCCATAACAAAAAGGACAGATATTCACGTTTTAATTGGCTAATTATTTAATGCACAACATGTTGCAGAAATACAAGGTTTAACAGCGGAATGCACGATGCTGGAGGAGTGATAGCTCTATCAGGAATTATATCGCAGAGTTAATCCACCTCACAGATCCAGCCCAGACCTTATAAGCCCAGATGAGATATCTGCTCAACATGGAGCACTGTGCAGACTCGGTTCAGTACAACCCAGCAATCAGTCCAGGGTGGAATATAGCACAGGTCTCTCCAGTCCACTAGCTATCTGTCCAACACAAGGAGCAGTACATTACACACCGATGCACTGATTCAGAAACACTGATGAAACGGTCTGTCCAGCCTGGGGTGATATGCAGCCCACATCTGCTCTGCAGATGTAAACAAGGCACCTGTACAGTATGGGGATCTGTGCAGTGAATGGATCTGTAAACATGGAGCAGTTACCGTCAAAACATCTGTTTTTAAGACCCCAGTACATTGCTCAGTAAGACTGTGTTAGATCTCTGCTCAGAGTGAAGAAACTTGCAGCAAATGCTTGGAAGTGATAGGATGTGCCGCTCCCAACTATTTACAGCCCCATATGTCCATTGTGCCATGACAAGGGGATGCTGTGGGTGTGAACGTCACTGCCAGAGAGTGATGGCGGGGGAATCAGTTTAAATATCAACAAAAAAAATAATTTTGGGAAAAATGGGGAAGGGAGATTGAGAGACCATTTCATGGAAGATCGGAGGTTTTAGAACGTGGAAATGAAGGTATTTTGACAGCAGATTGCAATGTGAGCCAGTATTCCCAGGAATGATGGGTGAATGGGATATTGGTGTGAGTTCAGATGATGGACAGTTTTCGGTGAGCATTTGTTCTTCAGCTTTGTAACTGGGAGTGGAGTCAGCAGATTATTCAACTCATTGGGCAGAAACTAACTATAATTTATCTCAGAGCCATTTTCATTGATTGTGACTGAGGGATTATCTGTACGTGGCCGAATTAGTTTCCTGGTGCTATCTTATCGAACACACCTCATTAACTACCCAACGCACCTCACCGTGTACTCACCATTCAATGCCAGCCTAATTCTCCCATCCTTCATGACTGGAGGTAAACACCATAGCTTGGATGCCACATGGATTTTCTGTGATCCCTGGCACTGGTACCATCTTTAAAAGGCCAATTGACAGACGGTTGAGCGTTCTCAGTTTGAAGCTGTCCTGCACAGTGGTGGCAGCTCTCTGCCCAGCTCAATGCAGTATATGCGGTCTGAAGAAATGTCCAACAACACAGGACAGGCATCAATTACCTTCCCCATTCTGCCAGGATAAGGGTCACCATCTCCTCTCTGCTCCCGCACACTCATTGAAATCTGTTACACCCTCTACCCCCGAACAAGGCTCATGCTTCACTATTCCCTCTGCTGCAGGCAGCACCTTCTCTCTCACCACTTTAACCCCACACGATAAACACTGTATATCTGTTATAGCACCAACCCGAACAAGCCTCATACTCCATCATTCTCACTGCTGCACGCAGCGCCTTTCCTCTCTGTCTCTCTCTCGCTTTCTCTCTCGCCTTTCCAATACCCTCACACAGTGATAGAATTTTCTGGAGAATGTCGATTATGGGATGTTCCAGAAAATATTCCAAGTCATTTCCGTTTTCAGGAAAATGTCAATGCACCAGTATGTAACGTATAAAGGGCAGGAGTAGAGATGTATGTTATTCAAATCACATACAATTAAAATCCATCATGAGGCCAATCAACCCTTCAAATGTGGTCTAGCATATAATGAGATTGCGGCTTATTTGATGGTTTTCTCAGCTCCCTGTTGCAGGAACTTTCAGTTATTCAACCCCCTGGGTTCCTGTCACTGACCAGATGACACTCAGACACTTTGACCCCGGTTTTCTTGAAGCGCCTTTTCGAGGGCAATTCTCACGGGGACGGACACTCCAAATAATATATTCCATCAGTTGTCTACTTTTATGTAACGATTAGCTCATTTTGCACAGACTGACGAAAATCTACACTTATTTTATGGTGATCGGTAAGAAATAACAATTAGTATTCTGGTTATTTCACTTGTCTCACCTTATTTTATTCAGCCAAAGACAGCTTCAAAACACTTATCTCATTATAAGATACAATTTCGAACCGAAATCATTTTTATCATCAGCCGTTATCTTGACCGTCATCTGAATTGTACCTTTTACCCTTGTTTTTAAATTTTCTATTGTCCTTTGTCTGTGTCTGTTCCTGTCTGTAATATTTACACAGTCTCCCACTCATTTGGTTAGATGGGGCTGCTTTGTGATGCAGAGGGAGGACACCAGTGCAGGTTCAATTCCCTACACTGACAGAGGTTACTATGAAGAGGACGCTCCCTCAATCTCACCCCAACACCTTCGGTGTGCTGACCCTCAGGTTAAACCACCACGAGTGGTTTCTCTCTCATGACAGAGCAGCCCCATGGTCCTTTGGAAATCTATTCTATCACTTTTGCATTTATGTTTTGTATCTACGTTACCATTTATTTTGCATTATGTTCCTAGATGTTTTGGATCAGTGTAATTTTGTACTACTGTCAGCATTTCCCCCACATTGCACATTCCTGCCCCATAATCCTTGACTCCATTGTTATCTACGAAACTTCTGTCTGTGTCCCAAAAATATTCAACATATCTGCTTCCAATGCTCTGCGGGAAGAGATTTCCAAAGTCTCACAACACTGAGAAAATAATAAATAACTTCATCTGGGGTGTGAGGTTGATTTTTTGTCTCCTTACCCGAGAAAAGATATAATTACATTGCAAGCAGTTCAGAGATATTTCACTTCACGTTTCCCGGGATGAAGGGCTTATATTATAGAGGTTTTAATAGATTATTCTTGGAATGAGAGGGGATTTTATTGAAATATGCAAGACTTTGAGGAGCATGGATCAGGTAGATAACCACTGGGTGTTTGTCTAGTCCAAACTTGTCATTGTCATAGAACCTCTACAGTGTGAAAGCAGGACATTCTGTCCATTGAGTCTACACTGGCCCACTGAATGGCACTCTGAATGGGTGTCCCACTCTGCCGAGGACATGGAGGTCGTGGGCCTCCTTCACCGCCGCTCCCTCACCACCAGTCGCCTGGAGGAAGAACGCCTAATCTTCCGCCTCGGAACACTTCAACCCCAGGGCATCAATGTGGACTTCAACAGTTTCCTCATTTCCCCTTCCCCCACCTCACTATAGTTCTAAACTTCCAGCTCAGTAACTGTCCCCTTGACTTGCCCGGACTTGGTCTACCTGCCTATCTTCTTTTCAACCTATCCACTCCACCCTCTCCTCCTTGACCTATCACCTTCATCCCCTCCCCCACTCACCCATTGTACTCTATGCTACTTTCTCCCCACCCCCACCCTCCTCTAGCTTATCTCTCCACGCTTCAGGCTCACTGCCTTTATTCCTGATGAAGGGCTTTTGCCCAAAACGTCGATTTCGAAGCTACTTGGATGCTGCCCGAACTGCTGTGCTCTTCCAGCACCAGTAATCCAGAATTTGGTTTCCAGCATCTGCAGTCATTGTTTTTACCTCACTGAATAGCATCCCACCCCGACCTGTCCCCTACCCTAACCATGTAATCCTGCATTTTCCATGACTAAACCAGCTAACCTATATATCCCTGAGCACTCTGGGCAATTGAGCATGGTCAATTAACTCTAACCTGCACATCTTTGGACGGTGGGAGGAAACTGGATCACCGGGAGGAAACACACACAGATACGGGGAGAATTGAAGGGTTGTAATTGAACCCAGCTCCTTGGTGATATGAAGCAGCAGTGCGAACCATAGATCCATCATGCTGCTCCGTTATTTCTATTAGTTATATGTGACTGACTAAAGAAATCTGCCTGACATGTTCCTATGACTTAACCTGACCCAGTCTGAGACCTTTATCATTGGCCATATCTCCAATCTGGTTATATTTAAATTTGATGCAAACAGTGGAGGAGTGGGACTAGAAAACGTAACAGTGGCAGCCTGCAACCACAGTCAGAACTGGAGTGATGAGAATTCACAAAGTGGGAATTTATTCAAGTGGGAATTGTCTTTCCCAGAAGTTTGTGATGGCTGAATCTTTATATTATGTCGAGGCTGGCTTCATCTGATTTTCCATAGACAGGTGAATCAGGGATAATGGTGCATGGACATAAAAGTGCAGCTGAGAGCACAATGAGGTGAACCATGACCCATATTACTGGTGGAGTACTGTCGAAGAACCGATTGGCCCACTCAAAGTCCCTCAGCCCTATGTTCTGATGTTCCATTCAACCCTTCGGACCTGCTGCACACAGGCAGAACGAGGCCACGCCGATGGTTAGGTCTTGTTTCGAAAATGTACTTGTTGAGTTCAGGCTGGCTCAACTCCACTTTCCTGTTACCCCCTCGTATCACTCAACTCGATTATATGTCCAAAACCAATCCACCCCGTCTGGAAATGCATTCATTAACCCAGTTTCCACAACTCTCTGGGTATCGAGAATTCCAGACAGTCACTATCTTCTGAAAGATGACATTTCTTTACATCTCAATTTGTAATTGATATCCCTTATCCTGTATCAATGTCCGGAGTGAGACACTCTGCCCAGATGGGGAATCACATTCTCAACAAATGTCTTGTCAAGCCCCCTCTGTACCTTGTCCATTTCAGTAATGTCACGCTCATTCATTTCAAGCAGAATGAATAATTGCCTCACCATTTTAGGTGTAATCAATAATTCAACCCTTTCATCCCAGAAACCCGCTTAATGTTCCAATCTAGTCACTTTCTGCATCAGCATGATGACTTCATGCTTCATGCGCAGGAACACGCCAATCCCTTTGTACTGCTCCTTTGTTGGGACTCCTCCTCATTAAATAAAAGCCTGCCTTTTGGTTGGCATGCCATCCTCAAATACTGGATTAGTGGTGCTGGAAGAGCACAGCAGTTCAGGCAGCATCCAACGAGCAGCGAAATCGACTTTTCGGGCAAAAGCCCTTCATCAGGCTTTATTCCTGGCGAAGGGCTTTTGCCCGAAACGTCGATTTCGCTGTTCGTTGGATGCTGCCTGAACTGCTGTGCTCTTCCAGCACCACTAATCCAGTATTTGCTTTCCAGCAACTGCAGTTATTGTTTTTACCTCGTTGGTTTTAATGCCATCCTCAAAGTCGGAAGGGTGTTGCACTCAGCTCCCTCCTTCAGGCTCTCAGTATAGATGTAAATAACTGAAGCCATTGGATTGATATTGGTGCGACTCCAGTAGATATGTCTTTATCATCAAGATTGATGAATCCTGACTCTCTAATTTCTATGCGATAACCATCCGTCATCACATGCTAATACATTATCCATCATACTATAAGTTTCTGTCTGTGGAAGAACCTTTATTTTGTGATACCTTGTGGAAAATCTCTGGAAAGCCTCATGTCTACCAGTTACCCTTTATCAAGTCCGCTTGTTACATTCTCAGGGATCTCCAGAAAAACTTTGCATGGTTTTGCAAGGCAAAATATAGTTTCCCTTTCACAAAACCATGCTGACTCTGCCTGAAGCTTTTCTAAATGCCCTGCAATTCCTTCCTTAATAACACATTGTCACAAATTCCCAGCAATAATGGTTAGGCTAAGTGGTTCCTGCTTTTTGTCTTGCTCCATCCTTGAAAGTAGGCGCCATATGGAAGCTTCACGAGTTTCGATAGAACGTTTCTGTAATCCAGAGTGTTTGGAATATTTCACACAGTGGCACCAGTCACTCTGTAACCACTTCGTTTAAAACCAATTATGAAGTACTGCTGACCTGCCTATCCTTAGTCTTATCCGTTGTTAAAAACCTTGTATCTTTTGTTAGAGACAGTTCGAGAACCCTCCTATTACCATTTTTGTGATGATTTTGAAATACTTACAGTGCCTTCATGTGAGGATTGATGTCAAATACTGGTGTAAATTATCTGCCTGTTCCCTGTAGCCACTTCCCCAGTCATACCCTCCGAATGTCGTCAATATACTCTCCTGACATTCTTTCTACCAAAGGTCACACACTCATCTTCAACTTTTTATATACACGCAGAAAAACTTGTGATGCTTGTTTTTATATTTCTTGCCAATTTATTTACTTCATATCTGTTTATCCTTTTTCCGTCTATTTTTTGCTTTTTCCCTCGCTTTCTAGATTCATACAGTCATATTGCATACAAACATTTCATCCAACCTGTCATGCTGACCAGGTTTTACAAACTAAACTCGTCCCATCTGATTGCATTTGGTCCACATGCCTCTAAACGCTTCCCATTCATATGTTTGTCCAAATATCTTTCAAATGTTGTCACTGTACTTGCATCTACCAGCTCATCTGGCAGCTCATTCCATACACACACCTCCTCTGTGTGAAAAACGTTGCCATTTTGTCACTGTTAAATCTTCCCCTTTTCACCCTAAAGCTGTATCCTCTATGGTTGGTCTCCATATCATATGTCGTGTGAAAAAGACTTTGGCAGTTCACCCTATCCATGCCTCCCATGATTCTATTAACTTCCAGAATGTCACCTCTCAACGTCCTCCATTCCATTTGATACTAACTTCAAGAACAAGCATTTACTAATAAGTACTGCAAATTTGAAACAATATTTTATATTAACAGGTAAACAACACTCAGCCCAAACTTCATACTGTGATTTGTCTTTCTCCATGTTATAATAGTAAGGCAGCGTGAAACTCTTACGAGTGCCAGTAAGACGTCAGGAAAATAAATTCCTTTGTCTAAAGGGGGTGATGATCTCTACAGTGAAAATGGTTCTCTGGCCAGAGCTATGTAAGAAAACAAATTGTTATACCACACGGTCAGCGTGCAGGTGCCTTTAGCACAGTGAAATGAAGGCTGAGAATACGTTTTGAAATTTAGGTTATTCAGTGCAAAGGGTAAGAGGTGTTTTCAATAAAGTTTACTCCAAAAAGGAAACTTTCCGGAGTGAGATGTGAGTGGGAGGTGGAAATCAGCATAAATGGAGAGGCCGAACCACACTGAAACCAGAGGCAAAGTGGCAGCACAAACGTGTTTGATGCTACTGCAAGGAAAGGTAGACTTGATCAAAGAACTTCAGTTGTAGTGGGGAGGAACCATAATGTGAGAGAATGTGCTCTGTAATTGTAGAGGGAGAAGCTGGAATCAGAAAGGGGAGACAAGGAGGGAAGAGGATGGAGCAGCAATGGCACGGGTTGCAATGTGTAATTTTTGAAGTACAATTTAAATGCATGCCTCGCATCTGCTTCGGTTCTTGAAATAAATTTCCTAAATCTCGGTCCACACTAATGCTCGTTAATTTATGATTGAATAGTATCCTTGACAGACTTTGTGAGCCACGGGTGATTCATCTTCTTTCCGTCCTTCTTTTCGAACAGAAACAATAATTTCTGAGCGGTATGGGATGTCTGCTTGAATGTCTGCCCATATACCCATTGACTTTCCTCTGGGTGTAATTCCATATCACGATTCATACCAGATGTGAGACAGAAATCCTCAATTTAGCTGTCTGGTTCTATTAATTCATTCGGGGCAGCTTCTGTATGTGGCTGAACATATGATCACCTCCCAGGTGAAGCAACATTTCACTTGTACTCTTTCAATCCAGTCTCCTGTCATTGCTGCTCACAATGCAGTCTCGCTTGCACTGGTGAGACCAAACAGAGACTGCACTGAGGAACATTCCCACTCTGTCAGGAGAAATAACCTTTACCTTCTCACTGCTTCCCATTTCAATCACCTTCCTTGCTTTCATGCTGACATTTCGGTCCTGAGCTGCTGCAATATTCCAATGAAGCACAATCCAAGCTCGAGTAACACCTCACTTTACGCATTGTATGTTACAGCCCGTAGGAGTTAACATTCATTTATGGCTGTTCTCCATTTTCCATACATTCTGCTTCCTGGTTTCCCTATGACTTTGTCTATATCTTGTTTAAAATTGCACTCAGTAGAGAGAAACCATTCCTCCCATTCACACTTTAATATACACCCAATTTACATGTGTTTCTCTTTCACCACTTTCAAAAGTCCCTCCTCTGTGACATTGCATCTCCACATGCTCTGTTTGCCATCATCCCTCGTCCACTTTTATCAAGAGATTAAAATGTCCTTTTTAGTTCTGAACAAGAGTCAAGCTGGACTTGAAATACTACCTCTGTTTCTCTGTGTCCACAGATGCTGCCAGACCTGCTGAGTTTCTCCAGCAATTTCTGATTTTGAACAGCTTGAAAGACACGTATCAAAGCTGCTCAAACGTCTTGTCCAATATGGAGCACCATACACTGGGAAGTGAATAATAACGCAAGATGTACAAAGTCATTGGTTCTGAAATTACATAAGATTGGCATCATTGACACGACAAAGTTCTTAATCGCGGCCATGGAGAGAAACTGAGAAAAAACAGTTACAATGTTAAAACCGAAAGTGGCACGATTGGACGGAAAAGATTCAGATGAATATTAGAATTGGAATCGTTACAGTATGGAAACATGCCCTTCGGCCCAACAAGTCCACACCGATCCTCTGAAGACTAAACCAACCAGACCCATTTCCCTATCCTATATTTACCCCTGACTAATGGACCTAACCTGCACATTCGTGAACACTATAGGCAGTTCAGCAAGGCCAATACCCTGCAAAAGTTTGGATTGTGGGTGGGAACGGAGCATTCGTAAGAAAACTCACACAAACACAGGGAAAATGTGCAAGACAGTGGCCAGAGGATGGAATCGGACCTGGGTCCCCAGCGCTGTGAGGGAGCATCGCTAACCACTGAGCTATGGTGCTGCCCCACGGAAAATATTCAGGGGTTTTCAGAAACATGACAAGTAAGATGTGTGACTCCATGGATAGACACTCAGAGGAATGAGAATATTAAAATGGAAGTGTTACCACAACGGTAAACAGGGTAGGTCACGGGGTGATGGGTGAATGGGTCTCGTTGTGAACTGCGGGACAGACAGCTGAATTGCATTGCAGAAATTGCAGCTCAAACCTGGAAGTTCATGTGGTACTGTAAATCACAGCTGGACAGAAGGAGAATTGTATTCAATTATAACCTGTAACGTTTTCCCCAGGCTAAGCTTTTAGTCTATTATTGCCATTATTGGATCGATGTTTCATTGACGATTATGGGTGCATATACCAGAGTCAGAACCACGTGTACCTAAAACTGATGACAATCCATTTAAAGCTATCACACTGACTACTGTACTTACATTCCAAACAGCAGGACTAATATCTGATTGAGAGGGCAACATGATTACAAAGCAAACAGATCCGATCGAAGATCTGCAGTCCTGGAACATCCAATCAGAAATGGTGTTGAACCATGGAAAAACTGACAAGGGAAAAGGACTCCATAAATATTATTTGAAAACAACGTTCATTGGGATTAGGACGTCGCTGACGAGGTCAGCATTTATTGCCCGGAGGACTGTTAAGAGTAAATGACATTGCTGCGTGCCTGGAGTTACATGTGGGCCAGAGCAGGTATGGATGGCAGTTTCCTTCCCTAAAGGACCTCAGTGAACCAAATCGATTTCTCCCACAATCAGCAATTGATTCATGATCATCATTAAACTCTTAATCCATTTATTGGATTTTAATTCCATCATGTACTGTAATAGGATTCGAACTCAGGTCACCAGAACATTATTGGGGTTAGCAAGGCCAATAACCCGCACATGTTTGGATTGTGGGAGGGAACACATCAGCAGCAACACCACTTGGCTATTGCTTTACCATTCCGCGAAAAAAAATGGAACCTTCCAGCACATCAACGTAGAAGACAAGGATGCAGTATATACACCATCCTCAGACAAAAGTGTTGCTTGGATGGTCCCCACAGAATCATAGACGCCAGACTTCAAACAATTCGATTCGCTGCACGTAACATGAAGAAACAGCTGAACACATTAGATACGACAAATGGAATGGCCTCTGACCCCATTCCTACAATAGAACTAAAGACTTGTGCTGCACAACAAGCCGTGTCTCTGTGGAAGCTGTTTCATTTCAGCTCCAACTCTGACATTTCCCTGGCAACGCGGAAAATTACACGAAAGTGTCCCGACCCTAAGAGGACAATAATTACAATCTGACCAATTATCACCCCCTCAGTCCCATCACGATAATCAAATTGGTGGGAATTCCTTTGATGGAGCTGTCGACCAGCACAGAAATAACATGCGCAGTGCTGTGTGTGATAGGCCCCCATGTGGAGAAGGTGTTGCTGTGGAAATGTTACTAAACCAGACCAGAATAATACTCTGGCAGCTGGTGGAAGTTAGAAACAATTAATAAAATATCGAAATTTAAAATCTGGTGCAAGTAATATTGACCTTGAAGCGCATGTCCATTATCACGTAAATTTCCTTCCCCAATGTACATTCAGGATTTGAATCTCCCGTGCTTTCCTGGTCGAACCAAAAAGTGACTCCAGATATACAGACATGTGGCAAACTCTTCAATGGTCTCTGTAGCGGCCATGCAAGACCGTTATATCATACTTCTCCGTACCAGCCTCTGTAACGGAAAAGGGAATAGGAAGCACAGTTATGTCGACACTGCAGAGACCTCCTTCCTTACATCTGAGAGCTTATGACAACAATAACAGAGCTTTCCCACAGACTTCACAGAAACATCGAGAAATGAGTCGGCCTTTCAACACATTGAGCCTTCCCCACTCTAGGTTTTGATTAAACAACTCTTCAATTAACTTTTCCCAACACTATATACTGTATATCATTTGAAGTGATCATATATCAGAAAGATACGCAGGAGGAACATTCAATATAACAATGGCTGATCCTGTATCTCCACACCAAACTCCTGCTGCAACTTCACCCATTTAGTGTCTAGAAATCCTTATTTATATTCAGTGCCTTAGTTTCGACAGTTTAATGTGGGACAGAATTCCCCAGGTTCGCCAGTCTCTGTGTGCAGATATTTATTCTCATCTCAATGCAGAGTGGCTTGCCTGTGACCCTTGTTATAGACGTCCCAGCCCGTGGAATTACCATCCTCGCTGACAATCTGTTTCACCCTGTCAGAGTTTTATATATTTCACTGAGATCTCCACCCATTTTCCTAAACCCCATGGAATACTGGCCTAGTCGCCTCAAACTCTGCTCCCACAACAAGCCTGTCATCCCATAGATCAGTTTGGTCATACTTCACTGCACTCCCTCAATGTCAGGTTTGTGCTTTATTAGGTAAGGAGACCAATACTGCACACACTATTGCACAATGTTCGAGATGGGGGCTCACCAAGGGCCTGTGTAGCTGCCGTAAGACACACCTGGGCTCAAATCCATCGGAAAGGATGGTCAACACATCATTTATCTTCCTACCTGCTTTCTGTTGCAGCAGTATTGGTTTCTGTGACTGGTGTAGAAGGAGATCGAGATCCTTTTCAATGATAGAGCTCCACACTTGGTGGGTCTATGTATACTGGTTAGTGTGCCAATATCAATCCCAGTATTGACTTCTGGCTTCAGAACTCACTGCCCTGCATGGACCTTAGAGTTTGGTGAAAAAGTCAACAAAAGTATACACATAAGTAACTTCATGCAGCAACTTTTTAACATTAATTACTTTTGAAATGCTAACCTGTTCTTCTATTTTTTCCAACCAAAATGCGAAATGTTGCGTCTGTCCACATTGGTCTTCATCTGCCACGTATTTTACCATCTCGTACACTTGTCTCAATCACCTTGAAACTTTTTTATATCCTCTTCACCCACTCACAACCTCAGTTTGGTACAATCAGCAGATTTAGAAAGATTACATTTAATAACCATGAACACATGTTTGATCGGTTTTCTGAATAGATGGGGCCCAAACATCAATTCCTGGATTATCCCGCTAGACATTGCTTTCTAATGCAAAATATATGGAACGGTTTATGCTGATTCTCTTTTTCCTGTCAGCTCTCCTATTTTCAACCCATGCCAGTATATTAGATCTAGCTGTTACACACTGTCAAGGGTCAGGACAGACCCCCTCAAATCATTTCAAGGAATTAGCACAGATGCAACCTTTGCTCGCTGACTTAAGCAAATGTAAGGCGGATATTCCAGGAGTGATGCAGCTGGTCAAATCACTTAGTTTTAAACAGAACAGAATGTCTTTGCAAGATTATTGAGTGAGACACAAAGAGAAGAGGATACAATACAGAATAACTTAACTATCCGAAAACCCAACAGATTATCTCAATTTAATGATGGTGTTCCAAGTATTTCATATAATCCCCATAAAACCCGAAAGGAAAACCGAAAGGGAAAAAAGAATCAAACTCAGTTTCTTACAGGAGAGATGTCAGAGAGGGGGAGGAACAACATGGACCTGCTTCTTTGGGTCCGATAGCTTCACAACTGCTGCCTGCTTTAAGTAAGCAGCCAGACTGTGGAAAATCAGAACAAACAAACCAAAGCAGAGGAGCTGAACTGGGATAACTGGCCACTCTCCTTTCAGAAGAACAGAAGAACTAGGAGCAGGAGTAGGCCGTCTGGTCCTCTGTCATTCAAGAAGATCATGACTGATCTACTCGTGGACTCTGATCTACCTTCCCGCGCTCTCACCGTATCCCTTATTTACTTTATTGTTCAAACAGTGTCTACCTTAGTTTTAAATACATTTACTGAAGTAGTACAAATTATTTAACTGGGCAGGGAATTCCAGGGATAAAAAACCTCTGGGTGAAGAGGATCTTTCTCAAATCAATCCTAAATCTACTCCCTCTAATGTTGAGGCCTTTCCCTCTTGTCTTAGCTTCACCTGCCAGCGGTCACATCCTCTCTACTTCTCTCTTATATACTCCCTGCATATTTTTATATGTTTCTATGAGATCATCCCCTCATTCTTCTAAATTCCAATGAAATTAGTTCCAGTCTGCTAAGTCACACCTCATAAGCCAACCCCCTCACCTCTTGAATCATCCAAATAAACCACCTCTGCACCTCCCCCAGTGCCAGTATACCCTTCCTGAAGTAAGGAGACCAAAACAGCATTCAGTACTTAAGGTGTGACCTTACCAGCACCCTGGACAGCTGCAACGTAACCTCCCTGCTTATAACCTCAATCCCTTTCGCAATGAAGGGCAACATTCCATTTCCTTTCCTCAGTACTTGCTGAACCTGCGGCCAAACTTCTGTGATTCATGCACATGGACACGCAGGTCCCTCTATATAACAGCATGCTGCAATGTTTTACCAATCAAGTAATAATGCTTTTTACTGGCAGTACCAACAAAATGGATGATATCACATTTATCAACATTATATTCCATCTGCCAGACTTTATCCCACTCACTCAAAGTATCTATGTTCATCCACGAAGTCTCACAGTCCTCTGCATGCTTTGCTATGAACGCATCTTCATGTCATCTGCAAACCTTGACACACTGCACTTTCTCTCCAACTCCAAATCATCTGTATAAATTGTGAATAATTGTGGCACCAACAACGATCCCTGAGGCACACCACTAGGTATTGATTGCCAGCCAGAATATCACTCACTTACACTCACAATTTGCTTCCTGTTAGTCAAGCAATCCTCTATGCTGATAGTTTGCCCGTAACGCCATGCACCTTTTTCTTATGCAGCAGCTTCTTGTGCGGCAACTTGTTGAAGACCTTTTGGAAATCTAGGTATACCATAGCCACTGGAGCCTCGTTGTCCAGTTTGCTCGCATTGTCTCCATAGATTTCCAAAAGACTTGTTAAACATGACCTGTTGTTAATGAAACCATGCTGCGCAATGGGACGATTTCTATCGAAATGCCTTGCTATTTATTTCTTGATAATATACTCAAGCAGTTTCCCAACTACACAGGAAAAGCTAACTGGTCTATAATTCAATTTTTAAACAGTGGCGTCACATTTGCTGTTTTCCAATCTGCTAGGACTGCCCTGGAGTTCAGCAAATTTTAGCAAATTGCCACAATTGCATTTGTCATTTCTCCCGCTATCTCTTCGAGAACACTAGGATGCATTGCATCAGGGCCAGGAGACGTGCCTATCCTCAGCTCCTTTAGCTTGCTCATCACTATCTCTTCCATAATAATGATTGTTTCCAAGATCCTCACCTACCTTCGAATCTGGCAATTACTAACATGCTTTTATTGTCCTCCACTATGATGACACATACGACACACCTGTTCAATACCTCAGCTATTTCGTCATATCCTATAACTAAATGTCCCTTCCCATCGTCTGAAGGACTAACATTTACTTGAGTCATGCTTTTACATTTTACATATTTAAGGTAAATACCATCATATATCTATCTTTATATTGTGTACTGTTTTTCTTTCTCTCGTGTTCTATCATATTTTTCTTTGTAGTTCATTTTGTGGCATTTTGTTGACCTTTGAAGTTTTCCCCAATCTTCTAGGTTTCTGCTGTTCTGGGCCACTTCGCATTACTTCTCTTTCAATTTGATAGTGTCCCTTATTTTCTTAGACACAATTGACAGATTACCCATTTTCTTAGAGTCTTTCCTTTTGTCTGGAATATACTTTTGCCACAGAAATTAAAAAAATCCTTTGAAAATTCTTAACTGCTTGTCAACTCCCTATCATGAAGTATTTGTTTCGACGTGACTTTAGCCAACTCCTCCCTCACTCTATTGTAGACTCCCTTGATGAAGCACGGGACCCTGGTATTAGATTTCATCTTCACACTCTCCATCTGTATTCTAAATTCAACCATACTGTGATTACTGCGGGTTCAATTCCCGCCTCAGGCGACTGACTGTGTGGAGTTTGCACGTTCTCCCCGTGTCTGCGTGGGTTTCCTCCGGGTGCTCCGGTTTGGTCCCACACTACAAAGATGTGCAGGTCAGGTGAATTGGCCATGCTAAATTGCCCATTGTAAGGGGTAGATGTAGATGTAGGGGTATGGGTGGGTTACACTTCGACGAGACGGTGTGGACTTGTTGGGCCGAAGGGCCTGTTTCCACACTGTAAGTAATCTAATCTAATCTAATTTACTCCTTCACTATGATGTGAATAATTATTCTAGTCTCATTGTACATGACCAGACCTACGATACCTTGCTCCTCACTGTTCATGCGTTTATTTTAGACTTGAAAGCATTCCCAAGTAGTCAAACCGAGATTTTTTGGATTAGCTGCTTTATCCATGAAAAATAAAACAAGGACCGAATAAACTTGTTAAAGGAGTAGCATTGTCAGAACACTAGACTTGGGACTTCATCAAAAATGTTTCTGATAATCCAAATTCACTGCATCCATTGCTACGCCATAATTTATTTCCCAATCAGTTTCTCAAATATGATTGGCCTTTCATAAATCGGCAATGACTCGATCTATGTTCATTACTTTTACATTAATGTAATTTTCAAAGTTCCTTGGCAATGTGTCCTTTCTAATAGACCCTTGTATTATCCTCATTGCTTTTTTGGTGCTAAGCAGACTGCGATTCCCGGCCTCCTTTCGAAATACTGGGGTTACATTTGTTGCTGTCAAATCTGTGAATTCAGTTCCAGAATCAGCAAGCATTTGGAAGAGTATTTATTATTACCTTGGCCACCTCCCTTTGTCGGAGAAATTGGGGACTGCAGATGCTTGAGATCAGAGCTTAAAAATGTGTTGCTGGAAAAGCGCAGGAGGTCAGGCAGCATTAAAGGAGAAGGAGAATCGACGTTTCGGGCACAAGTCCTTCTTCAGGAATGAGGAGGGAGTGCCAAGCAGGCTAAGATAAAAGGTAGGGAAGAGGGACTTGGGGGAGGGGCATTGGGATTGCGATAGGTGGAAGGAGGTTAAGGTGAGGGTGTTAGGCCGGAGAGGGGGTGGGACCAGAAACGTCGGGAAGAAGATTGCACGTCAAGAAGGCGGTGCTGAGTCTGAGGGCTGGGACTCAGAAAAGGTGGGGGAGGGGAAATGAGGAAGTTGGAGAAATCCGCATTCATCCCCTGTGGCTGGAGGGTTCCTAGGGGGAAGATGATTCGCTCTTCCTCCAGGCAGCGTGTTGCCATGGTCTGGCGATGGAGGAGGCCAAGGACCTGCATGCCTTCTTGACCTGCAATCTTCTTCTCAACCTCTCCCCCCCATTCCCTTTCCGGCCTATCACCCTCACCTTAACCTCCTTCCACCTATCGCATTCCCAACGCCCCTCCCCCAAGTCCCTCCTCCCTACCTTTTATCTTAGCCTGCTTGGCACACCCTCCTGATTCTTGAAGAAGGGCTTGTGCCCGAAACGTCGATTCTCCTTCTCCTTTGATGCTGCCTGACCTGCTGCACCTCCCTTAGCAAAAAATGAGAAGATTAACAGGTCATGGGGATATATCAGATTTCAGTCAATATAATTTCTCCAAAACTGTTTATGTACAGATTTGATTCTATTTACTTTTTCTCAGTAGACTGAGAGGTGCTTGGAATTTACTTTTTGCATAATTTTTGTTTTGTGAAGGCAGAACAGAAGTGGTTGCTCCATAGTCCCGCCATTTTCCTGTTCTCTGTTCTTTGGTTTCAACCTGTAAGGGAGCTTCAATGATCTTTTCTAACATTTCACCTTGGTGTATTGTATAATGAGAAGCTTTTACATTTCACTCTTGTTCATGCACGCTTCATAAACCCATCATTTCCTGTCTTAACCTGCTCAGTGATTGACCTTCAACAGCTATACAGTCACAGAGGCATACTCTGTACAGTCAGAAATACAGTACAATCTACATTAGTCCCACTTTCATACATCAGGCCCATAGACGTGAGTGTTTTGACACTTCAATTGCTTGTCCACGTACCTTTTAACGGCTGTGAGTTGACCCACAGTAACTTCCCTCAAAAAAGTGCATTCCAGACACCAGCATCCTCTGGGTGAAAACCCATCCTGAAATTCTCTCTAAACCTCAAATCGATTACTCAGGCCCGTCACATTCAAGTATGTGTGTAGAAGCACCCTCGGAACTTTAGAGTCTGCTGCCATTTATTGAGTCTTCCCCTGTGTGGGTCCTTCTTCCCAAGTGCATCACCTCATATGTATTAGGCTTACATTCCACCTGCCATTGATCTGCCCATCTGACCATTCCATCTGTATCTTCCAGTAACGTAAGACCTTCCATCTCACTGCCAACCACCCGAGTAATCTATGTGTCAGACACAAACCTAATTATTACACTCACCCCATGCCCCTTCACAATCACATCTATATCATTTATGTATCCTACAAATAATAAGGGACACAGCACTGACACACAGTCTTTGACAGCCACCGATTTCCTGCAATAGTTTCTCAAACACTGAACTGATACTCACTGGTCTGTAGTTCCTTGGTTAAACTCTACAGCCCTTCCCACAAAGGGTGTTCTCCAGTCTTCGGCACCTTACCTGTGACCAGATTGTATTTAAACATTTGCATCAGCGCCTTTCATCCCTTGTCTCCAGCGACAGCCTGGGATGTAACTGATCTGCACCGAGGGACATGTCCAATTTTATACCAGCCGAAGCTATCAATCCCTGTACACATCTTAATTCAATCTGCTCAAGAGCCTCTCCGTCTATCTTCTCGAATTCTGTCCCTACACCCTCCTTCTCCCAAGTAAAACAAACATGAAGCTCTCATATATCAATCCACCAATGTTCACCAGATTCACAAACAGATTGCCGCCTTGATCTCAGGCCATGTTTCGTCAGCAGAAAACCTTGCTTCTGAGGAATTTATCTGGAGAATGCCCATTCAGTATATGGGATCACTATATTTTATTTATTTCAAGCCATCAAAATTGTATACCACGCTACAGGTACAGTCTCACCAGCACTCTGTGTAACTAGTACGGAATGTTTTTACTGCTTGTCGGAACTAATTACTACAGAAGCTGGAATCTGTACTGAAACTAACACATGCTAGACATCACAGTGAGTCAGACAGCATCCGTAAAGAGAGAGCTTGGAGTCTAGTTGATTCTTCATCGTCTGTATTCGGATTCCCTTTAAATGAAGGCAAACTTAACTTTTACCTTCCCTGTTTGTATATGTTCCTCCCAATAACCTTTGCTTTAATGTTTTCTGTTAACTTACTCTATGTGCTGATTAAAAATCCTCCTGAATATTTGACTATATCGCATCCATCTTCTCTATGTTTAGGTCTACAAGATATATCTTCAAACAAAAAGTTTGTAAATTATAGCATCTTTTTTCATAAATGCAGAATAATTCACTTGAAGTTTGCTATTACTTTCTCAGTGTCCAATAACACAATCGTTATGATAGATTGCAAGATTACTTCCTGCGTATCACAAGTAAACTGGTCTGCAGTTTTCCACTCTCCCTCTTCTTCCCTTCTTAAATAGTTGGAATGCATGTATACCTTTCAAATTGGATACGGATAAATACAGTCATCCACAATACAATCCATCTGTGTATTGCTGCTTTCACTGAAATTGCAGTATGAAGTACATCTGGTCTGTAAGACTTATCAATCCTCAATCCAGGTATGTTATCATATACTACCACGTCACCAGTATGAATTATTTTAGTGTTTAGTTATAAAAGTCCAATGGTATTTCTGGGATATTTTCTGGATCTTCGTCCGTGAAGGCAGACACAATGTAACAGTTTCGTCTACCTGTCAATTTTCTGTTCTCTACAATAAATTATCCTGTCCACACATTCACTGTGTCACATTTGGCCTTGTTTTCATTTTCCTTTCAAATATGGACCGACACTTTTCGCCAGTATTTACCAAGAACAAACAAAATTCCAGAACAAGAGTAGGTCCTTCGCACCTTCCAAGCCTGCACCGATCCAGATCCTCTGTCTAAACCTGTCACATATTTTCGAAGGATCTGTTTTCCTCTGCTCCCTACTCATTATCTGTCTTGATACATATTAAATGTCGCTATCGTGACCACGTCTACCACCTCCGCTGGCAATGCGTTTCAGGCATCTGCCAGTCTCTGTGTAAAGAACTTTCTGAACATATCTCCCATAAACCTTTTCCCCTCATCGTGAAGTCCTGACCCCTACAAACTGAGTACCCCACTCTGGGAATAAGCGTCTTGCTATCCACCCTGTCTATACCTCTCATGATTTTGTAGAACTCACTCAGGTCCCTCGAAGTTCCATTAGTCTTAATGAAAATAATCCTAATCTACCAAACCTCTATTCATAGCCATTGCCTCAAATACCAGGAAACATGCTGGTGAAATTCCTCTGCACCCTCTCCAAAGCATCCACATCATTTTGGTAATGTGGCGCTTAGAACTGTACAAACTATTCCAAATGTTGTCGAACCAAAGCCGTACATAACTGTAACATGACGTGTCATCTCTTCTACACAATAGATTCCAACAGATTCCCTCCTGTGGATGACAAGTTAACTGGTATGCATTTCGCCACTTTCTCTTTTCTTCCCTTCTTAAAATGGTGGAATCAGGGAGCAAAGTATGCTGTATGCCATCTTGACCACTCTATCGACCTGCCCCTCTAAGGAACAATGGAACTGAATACCGAGATCTCTCTGTACATCAGTTTTGCCCAGGGCTTTTTCCATTTATCCTGCAGTTCACTCTTGAATTACATCTTCCAAAACTCATCATCTCATATTTGTCCATATTGAACTCTATTTGCCATTTCTCTGCACAACTCTCCAATCGATCTATTTTCTGCTGCATTCTCTGACAGTCCCCTTCACTTTCTGCTACTCCACCAATCTTAGTGTCATCTGCAAACTTATTAATCTGACGACCTTTACCTTCCTTTAATTCATTTATGCGTATCATAAACAATAGCAGTTCCAGCACGAAACCTTGTGAAACACCACGCAGAACAGTTCTTCATTTTGATAAATATTCCTTCCACTGCTACTCTCTGTCTGCTGCTGCCCGGCCTGTTCTCCATCCGTTTAGCTGGTCGACCCTGGACCCCTTGCAACTTCACCTTCTCCATCAGCTTACCTCATCAAAACCCTTACCGAAGTCTAGTATATGACATCTACAGCCCTTTGCTCACTGTCAATTTTCACTTCCACAAAGAAATCCATTATGTTTGCGAAGATGTGACCTCTCCGCAATAAAACTAGGGAAGGTTTTGTTTGGAGTCTGTTTGGAATCAGATCGGTTTTATTTCCAAGGCAGGACTTTATAAAATGCCACATTGGCTGACTGCCTACAAAGTGCATGTTTTTTTAAAAACAAAATAGAATGCATTTGCAAATACAAATCTGCAAATTCAAATTCACCCCACAGATTTACGTGTGAGAAATGCTAAGTATCTGTGCGCGGGGGTGGGGGAAGAGTGAGAGAGAGATTATGTATGTGTGTGTGTGAGAGAGAAAGAGCGTGTGCATGTGTGTGCAAACAGGCTCAGTTAGCCCCTTCCTTACACAACTTATCCTATCCCAATAAAAGGGAACATTTACTCAGTCTGGGTGGAATAGATGGGCATTGCTTTGGAGTGGACCATAAATGTTTCAATCTTCTTATTCTTTCTTCCGTGTATGTGGGAGTAGTGCAAGAACACTGCAGGACTGTTTATATTACATACTGTTTATAAAGGGAGATAGAGATAAATAAACAGAACGGCTGCATAAGGTGATCAGTGGGGGCACTTGCGTAGACAATAAACAAGTGACCACTGTTTATTGCCCATTGGCGTGGTGCAGTGCTGCTCCTTGTGACATCATTCAGAGCATTGAGACTGCTGCTCAGGAACAGGAGAAGGTAATTCTGTGCCCATGTGTCGGTCACAGAGGAACAGGAGGAGATCATTCAGCCTCTCGACTCTTTTACAGATGGACAGTGGGAGACCATAAAGCCTCTCGGGTCTGTTGCAAAGGGAGAGGAAGAGACCATTCAGCCTCTCGGGTCTATTGCAAATGGACAGGAGGAAGCCATTCAGCCTATTGAGCCTGTTACAGAGGGACAGTTGGAGGCCATTCAGCCCATTGAGCCTGTTACAGAGGGACAGAAGGAGGCCATTCAGCCTCTCGGGTCGGTTGCAGAGGGACAGGAGGAGGCCATTCAACCTATTGAGTCTGTTCCAGAGGGACAGGAGGAGGCCATTCTGCTTCTTGAGCCTGTTATTCAGTAACTACCAGTTTTAAAATACTTATGGAGAAGAACAGTCCTGACATAAGTGGTAAAGTTCTAAATTGAATGAGGCCAACTTTGAACGTTTTATATGGGCAATTTCAAAAACTGCTTGGGAGAAGCTCGTGGCAGGAAAGTGGGAGGCCTTCAAAGACGAGATTACAGGGTTCTAGGTAGAGTATGTTCCAGTTCATGAGCAATTCAAGGCTGGTCGGGAATGCTGGATGGCGAGCGGAATGGAAGTTGTGTTCAAGAAAAAAGAAGGAAGCATATGATAGGTACAGACAGTAGGGATTGAATGAATCCATCGAGGAGGTTGTAGTCTAATACTCAAGAGAGAAATGGGGATGGTAAGCTGTGGGCATAAGATATCTTTCGAAAATAAGGTAAGGAACAATCTAAATAGATTCTACCAATACATTAAGGTCAAAAGAGTAACTATGGAGAGGACAGGGCTCTTTAAACATCAGCAAAGTGACCTATGTGTGGAATTACAGGAGATTTGTGAGATAATACATAAATATTTTGCATCAGTTTTTACTGTGGCGTAGGATTTGGAAGGTAGAGAAATTGGGGAAATGAATAGTGATATCTTCAAAAGTGTCCATGTTAGAGAAGATGAGGAGCTGGCCATCTTAAAATGCATTAAGGTGCATAACTCCCTCTGACCTTTTATGTGACTCTTGGATAGGCACTTGGAAGTTTGTACAATGAAGGGCACATATGTTAATCTGATCTTAGAATAGAAGAAACTGCTGGCACAACATCAACAACTCAAGGGCTTGTACCGTGCTGCACCGTTCTGTTTTCTCCGACCTGATCAGGTCTACCCCAGGATCCTATGGGAAGCTAGGGAAGTCATTGTTTGATATCTGGCTGAGATATTTTTTATCATGGACAGCCACAGGTAAGGTTGTGCCATTGTTTAAGAACAGTTGGTAAGAAAAAGTGGGGAAACTATAGAACGGTGGGCCTGATGTCATTAGTGGGAAAGTTGTTGGAGGGGATTCTGAGGGACAGGATTTACGTCTGCTTGGTAAGGTAAATTCCGATTAACGATAGTCAACATGACTTTGCATGTGAGAAATCTTGTCTCAATAATTTAATTTAGTTTATTGAAGAAGTGAAGAATAAGATTGATGAAGGCACAAAAATAGAACTGTGGAATAGAATACGGACTTTAATAAGGCATTCAAAAAGGTTCCACGTGATAAACTGTTAAGCATGGTTAGATCGCATGGAATACAGGGAGAGTTGTAGTTAATTCGCTCAAAGGTAAGAGATGAAGGTAATGCTGGTGTAGCATACTTTATTTGGACTGGAGGCCTGTGACCAGCAGTGTACCACGAGTTTCTAATGGATTTTGTCATTTATGTAAATGATTTGGATGTGAATATTAGCAAGAATGGTTAGTGGGTATGCAGGTTACACCAAAATTGGTGAGGTAGTGGACAGAAAGATGGTTAACTCAGAGTAAAACGGGACCCTGATAAGATGTGCCTAAGGGCCGAGGAGTGGCTGATGGAGTTCATTTCAGACAAACGGATGGTGTAACACTTTTGTGAGCCAAATTGGGTCAGCACTTGTAGGCAGGATGCTGGGAAGTGTTTCCAAACACAGACAGCTAAATAGAAACTAGAGAAACCCTGCAGTGTGGAAACAGGCCATTTGCCCCATCGACTCCACACTGACCCTCCAGATAACATACTGACCAACACACCCATACGTTACCCCAGTAACTCTACATTTCCCTTACACAATCCACCTAACCTGCATTTTCCTGGGTACTTTGGGGCAGTTTAGTAAGGCCACTGAACCTATCCTTTGCACTTTTAGACTGTGAGAGGAAAACCAAGCACCCGAAGGAAACCCACACAATCACGGGGAGAAAAAGCAAAAACCGCACAAAGAATCACCGAAGGGTAGAATCGAACCCAGGTCATTTGCATTTTAAGGCACTATTGCTAGCCACTTTGTCACCTAACGACCATCAGAGTGAGTGACTTATTTCTTCCACTTTCTCTGGATATGTCACAACTGTTCTGATGATGTCGAATTCCAGTGTGGTGCGTCTGTCAAGCCCTCCTTTACCTTCACCCCAGGATTCACAGTCTAATGGGCAGGGCCTTAAGCTGTGAATGACACATTGCCTGCACATCTGCCCTCACCCCTTCTCATCCTGTCCAGATCAAGTATTCCATTAATACTACAGCATGCAAGATAATTGCTGATCTAAAATAAAACAAAGAGCTGTATACTCTGGAGATCGGTAAACAGTACTGTTCTGATGATGACTCCCCAGATTTGAAACATAGACTCTGTTCTATTCTGACAAAGGATTGCGAGAAAGTGACAACTGCAAATGCAGTGAATTGTAAAGTGAATTCCTGATGAAGGGTTTATGACTGAAACATAGTCTTTCCTGCTCCTCGGATTCTGCCTGACCTGCTGTGCTCTTCGGGGGCCACACTTTTCGAATTTGCTCCTGCAAATGCAACCAGACCCGTTGAGGTTTTCCTGAAAATTCTTGGGTATCTAATTTCCTGCTTATAACATAAACAAAGTTTTACCTGCAGCATTGTCTTCCATGTGCATCTTCCACCATTGTTTGCTTCTCCTTCTTAGTGCTAAGCTGCAGTCAAACTGTTTTTGTGTAAACTGAGCACCATGGTGAGATGAATGGTAGATTCAGCGAGATTTTTCTTATGCCTTTCTCGATGTTACAAAATCTCGCTGCAGTTTGTTCGAAAAACGCATGGATAAGAAAGGCTGAGAAGGATATGTGTCAAGTGCAGGGATATGGAGTCAATGTGGACTGACGTTTTGGTCGGAATGGACCAGTTCTGGCTGAAGTGCCTGTCTACGTACAGTAGGATTGTATGACTGTAAATGAAAATAGTTTGGGATGTAGACAGTGGTGGGGGTGGGGGTGGGGGGTGGGGGGGGTGTTGGGGGGAGGGTTTGGTGGGCTTGAGAAACAATGTCATGGAAAGATATGTTCAGAGGTTTCAAAGATCTGAATATTGACATGTCGATAGCATCAGGCAACATAAGCCAACATTACCAGGAATGATGGGTGAACGGGATATTGGTGTGAGTTCAGATGATGGAGAGTTTAGGATGAGGATTTATTCTGCAGCTTTGTACCTGGGAGTGGGGTCTGCAGAGTCTTTGACTCTGGGCTGAATCTATCACTAATTTCTCTCAGTGTCATTTTCATTGAGTGACAGAAGTTATGTCTGTATGAGGCTGAGCTAGTTTCCTGGTGCTATCTTATCGAACTCACCTCATTAACTACCCACCCCAACGCATGGTGTCCCTGTCATTCAAAGCCAGCCTGATTTCTCCCACTCGCCATAGTTGTAGGTACTCACCATCGCCGGAAATCCCTGGATATTCCATGATCCATGGCACTGATGCCAAAAATAAGTGCCAGTGGGCAAATAATTGAGCTTTCTCATTTCGGAGATGCTCTGCCCAGTTGAAGCCGAGCATGGCAGATAAGACAATCGATAATAGACAATAGACAATAGGTGCAGGAGCAGGCCATTTGGCCCTTCGAGCTAGCACCAACATTCATTATGATTATGGCTGATCATCCACAATCAGTATCCTGTTCCTGCCTAATCCCCGTAACTCTTGATTCCACCATCTTTAAGAGCTCTATCCATCCATAAGGGGCAATTACAACACGGGCTTGTCGACAGGGGCATTGATGTCCTGGTGGATGAGGTAGTAGAGAGGGCGACCATTCTCTTCTCAAAGGGTGCCACACCATCAGACCCACCAAGCATGGTCTGAGCTCAACAACCCAGCTCAGTGCAGTATCTGTGGTCTGAAGAAATGTCCAGCAATACAGGACAAGCATCAATAACCTTTCCCACTCTGTCAGGATAAGGGTCATTGTATTCTCTCTGCTCCCTCACATTCACTGTATATCTGTTATAGCACCTACCTCAGAACAAGGCTCATGCTCCAACATTCTTACTGCTGCAGGCAGCACTTTTCCCTCCTCTCTCTAGCCTTTGTATTACCCCCACTCATTTACAGAATGGTCCAGAGAGTGCTGATTATGGAAGGTTCCAGATAACGTTCCAACCAATTCCCAGTTTCCAGAGAATGACAGTGCCCCAATGTGGAAAACCGGAGGGGAAGGAACAGTGTGCTTTTTAAAAATTAAAATTACATGCACACGAAATTGAAATCCATCATGAGGCCATTCTGTGCATCAAACGTGCTCTACCATTTAATAAGATCGGGAGTGATCTGACTGTCTCCTGAGCTCCATGTTATAAGAACTTTCAGTCATTGTGCCCAGGGATTCCTGTCACTGACCAGACGACACTCAGGCATTTTTATCTTGGGTTTCTTCAAGCATGTGTTCGTTAGGCATTTCCCATTGGGACGGACTCAACTACCAATATGAACCATCAGCTTTCTATTTTCATGCAATAGTAAGCATGCTTCACACAGACCAATCAGAAATATACTGTTATTTAATAGCTGTCGATATCTCAACACAATTGATATTCTGGTTATTTTGCTTGTGTCACCTTATTGCATTCAGATCAAGATAGCATCTACATACTTGTTTCCACAATTTACAGCAGAAAATATTTTTATCCTCAGCTGGTACCTTGACCATTACCTGAATTGTACCTTTTTCCTTGTTATGAATGTTTCTCTTGCACTTTGTCTGTGAGTGTTTCTGTCTGAAACAGTTGCACAGGCTCCCACTCAGTTGGCTGGATGGCTGGTTTGTTATGCAGAGGAAGACCAATAGCGCCGGTTCAATTCCGCACACTGACAGAGGTCACCTGGAGGGGACGCTCTCTCAAACTCCCGGGCTCAACTCCACTTTCCTGCTAACCCCTCATATCCCTCAACTCGCTGATATGTCAAAATCCAATCCAAACCATCTGTAAAAACATTCAATGACCCAGTATCCACAACTCTGGGTTCGTGTAATTCAGACTTCACGACCTTCTGAAAAAAGGCGTTTCTTTGTATCTCAGTTTGAAATCGATATCCCTTATTCTGTCCCTGAGTTCGAGACTCTGCCCAGGTGTGGAAACACATTCTCAGCATCTACCTTGTGAAGCCCCCTCTGTGTCCTTTACGTTTCAGTAATATCATGCTCATTCATTTCAAGCACAATGAATAATCGCCTCACCATTTTAGATGTATTCAATAATTCAACCCTTTGATCCAAGGAATTTGCGTATTGTATCATTCTAGTTACTTGCTGCAACACCACGCTGACATAATGCTTCATACACAGGAACACTCCAATCCTTTTTTACTGCTCCTTTGTTGGGAGTCTTCTTCATTAAATAACAGCCTACCTTTTGGTTCACAGTGTCATTTTCAAACTCGGATGAAAATTGCATTCAGCTCCCACCGTCAGGCTGTCAGAATAGACTGTAAATAACTGATGCCATTGGACTGGTATGTGTGATACCCCAGTAGATATGTCTTTATCATAACGATCCATTAACCCTGACTCTCCCATTTCTACATGTTAACCACCCGTCATCCCATGCTAATACATTGTCCGTAACATTACGAGCTTCTGTCTTGTGTAAGAACCTTTATTTTGTGATATCTTGTGGAAGATCTATGGTAAGCCGCATGTGTACCAGTTCCCCTTTATCAAGTCCGCTTGTTACATTTTCAGGGATCTCAGAATAACTTTGCAGGCAGATCACCTACAAGCAGACCCTTTGGTCCAACTTGTCCATGCTTAACTAAACTAGTCCCATCTGCTTTCACGTGTCCCATATGCCTCTAAACGTTTCCCATTTATATATTTGACGAAATGTCTTTTCAATGTTGCAGCTGTACTTTCATCTTGCAGTCATTCCATACACACATCACCCTATATGTCAACAAATTGCACCATTGGCCCTTTTAAATCTTCTCCCTTTCATCTTAAAACGATGTACTCTATGTTTGAACTAGCCCCCACCTCCACACCCCCGCCACCCCTCTCCTTGGCTCTCCACCCAATCGATGCCTCTCATGATTTTATAAACTTCTATAACTTCACTTTTCAACCTCCTCCACTCCATCTAATACTAACTTCAAGAACAAGCATTTAATCGTAAGTGCTGCAAATTTGAAACAATATTCAAAATGACAGGTAAACAACACAGACAAAACTTCATACTATGATTTGTTTTTAATCAAAATAACAATACTAAGACAGCATGAAACCCTTACCAGTGCCATTAGGAAGTCAAACACTTAAATTCCTTTGTCAAAAGATGGTGATGATCCCTACACTGAAAACGTATATCTAGCCAAATCCAAGGAAGAAAGGGAATTCTTATACCACACGGTAAGCATGCAGTTGCCTTTAGCAGAGTGAGATGAAGGCTGAGTATACTTATTGAAATTTGGATCACAGTGTGGGAGGGGGGGAGGTGATTTCAATAAGGAAACTCCAAGAAGGAAACTTTCCGGAATGAGATATGAGTGGGAGGTGTAAAACAACATGAATGTAGCGGTCGAGTCACACTGAGACCAGAGGCAAAGTGGCAGCACAAAACACAGCTTGATGCTAGTGCATGGCGGTAGACCTGTTCAAAAAGCCTCAGATAGGGACCATAATGTGAGACAATGTGCTTTGTAATTGGATAGGGTAACCTGGAATCAGGAAGGGGAGATGAGCAGGAAAGAGGATGGAGCAGCAATGGCAGGGGTTTCTGGGGTAATTCAGGCAGTACAATTGACATTCATGCCCAGCATCTGCTCATTGTCCCTCAAATATTCACCCTAAACCTGGGCACACACTAATGCTCGTTAATTTGCGATGGAATAGTATCCTTGACAGATTTTGTCAACCACTGGCGGTTCATCTTCTTCCGAGTCCTTTTTTGAGCAGAAACAATAATTGCTGAGTGTTATGGGATATCTGCTTGAATGTCTGCTCCTGTATGTCCACTGACACTCCTCTGCGTTTATTTCCTCATCCCTCTTTAGACCAGATGTGAGATAGAAATCCTCAACCTAAATGTTTGGTTCTTTTCAATCATTCAGGAGGAATTTCTGCATGTGGATGAACACATGATCAGCGGAGGGTGACTCCTTTCTCCCAGTTTCTCCATCTCTGTTGTTTCAGTTTGATGATGCCATATTGCAGTGAGCTGCCTCTGACGTGACATCCTTTTTCTTCAAACCAGAAATCCCCTAACTCCAGTGGATAGGGCCTTCAGCTGTCACTGTCCCATTGCCCACAGTGTCGCCCTCACTCCGTCCCCTCCTTTCTTAGAATCCACATTCATGGAATCATCCTCTGCCACTTCCACCACCTCCAGCAGCACTACACCATCAAACACATCTTCCCCTCCCTACCACTGTCAGCATTACATGGAGACACCACCATCACCCTGAACACTTCCCCACTCCCCCATGGCGCCTTCTCATGCAATTGCAGAAGGTGCAACACTTGCCCATTCACCTCTTCACTCCTCACTGTCCAAGGCCCCAATGAATACTTCCAGTTGAAGCAGCATTCCACATGTATACGTTCAGTCCAGTCTCCTGTCATTGCTGCTCACAATGCAGTCCCCCTTACACTTGGGAGACCAAACAGAGACTGTTTTAATGAACACTTCCACTCTGTCTGTAGGAATAATCCTGACCTTCCCATTGCTTCCCATTCCAATAACCTACATTGTTCTCATGCTAACTTTTCTGTCCTGAGCTGCTGTAATGTTCTAAAGAAGCACAACCCAAGCTTGAGTAACACCTCACTTTGCACTTTGGTATATTACAGCCTGTAGGAATTAATATTCAATTCCATAATTACACAGCCTGAACCCATTATGGCTATTCTCCATTTTTCATAAATTCTGCTTCCTGGTTTCCCTATGACCTTGTCTGTGACTTGTTTATTTTGTACTCAATAGACAGAACGCATTTCTCCCATTTGCACTTTAATTTACACTCATTTTACATCTGTTTCTCGTTCACCACAATTAAAAGCTCATTCTTTTATGGCATTGAATCTTC
This sequence comes from Chiloscyllium punctatum, assembly GCF_047496795.1. NCBI lineage: Eukaryota > Metazoa > Chordata > Chondrichthyes > Orectolobiformes > Hemiscylliidae > Chiloscyllium > Chiloscyllium punctatum. Next base: position 68,111,258 of record NC_092776.1, on the reverse strand, counting down.
ACATGCTCTGTGAACACTCGATCACTTTTGTCAAGGGATTAAGGAGTTTTTTCAGTTCTGAATGAGGGTCATGCTGGACTTCAAACACTGTCTCTGTCTCTCTTTCTCCACAGATGCTGCTAGATCTGCTGATTTTTTCCAGCAATTTCTTGTTTTAACAGCTTGAAAGACGTGTGTCCAAGCCGCTCAAATGCCATGTCCATCATGGAGCGCCATACACCGGGGAGTGAGCAATAATGCAAGATGTAGAAATTCATTGGTTCTGAAATGACATAAGACTGGCATCATTGACGCTACAGAGTTTTTAATGAAGATCATGGAGACAAACAGAGGTAAAGACATTCAATTTAAACACCCAAGGTGGCACGACTGGAAGGGAAAAGATCCATGTGAATGTTAGAATTAGAATCGCTTCAGTGTGGAAACAGGCTCGTCGGCCCAACAAGTCCTCAACGATTCTCTGAAGACTAAACCAACCATACCTATTCACATATCCTATACTTACCCCTGACTAATGCACCCAACCTCCGCATCCCTGAACACTACGGACAATTTAACAAGGCCAATGCACCTAAACTGCACATATTTGGACTGTGGTTAGAAACGGAAACACCCGGAAGGAACCCATGCAGACACGGGGAGAATGTGCAAACTCCAAAAAGGCAGTCACCGAAGGATGGAATCGAACTTGAGTCCGTGGTGTTGTGAGGCAGCAGTGCTAACCACGGACCCACGGTGCTGCCCGGCGGAATGTGCTTAGGTGTTGTGAGAATCATGACAGTTAAGAGGTGTGACATCATGGACAAACGCCCAGAAGAATGAGAATACAAAAATGGAAGTGTTACCACATTCGAAACCAGAGTAGGTCATGGGGTGATGGGTGAATGGGTCTCGGTGTGAACTTGGGGATACACGGCTGAATTGCAATGCAGAAGTTGCAGCTCAAAACTGGGAATTCATGTGGTACTGTCAATCACAGCTGGACAGAAGGAGAATTGTATTGAATCAAAATCTATAACTTTATACCCTGGATAATCCCTCAGTCTGTCAGTCCCATTATGCTAATCGATGTTTCAGAGACAACTTGGGGAAGGTACTAGGGTCAGAAGCATGTATACCTAACACTGATGACAATCCATTTAAAACTACCGCACTTGACCACTGTACTTACATTCCAAACAGCAGGACTAATATCTGGTAGAGAGGGAGAAATGAATGCAAAGCAAACAGATCCGATAGAAGCTCTACAATACTGCCACATCCAGTCAGAAATGGAGTTGAACTATGAAACAACTGACGATAAAAGAGAATTCCACAAATATTATTTAAAAGCAACATTGTTCAATGGGATTAGGGCGTCACTGGTTAGCTCATCATTTATTGCCCAGAGGATAGTTAAGAGTCAACCACATTGCTCGGGGTCTGGAGTTACATGTGTTCAAAGCAGATAAAGTTGGCAGTTTCCATTCCGTAAGGACATCAGGGAACCAGATGGGTTTGTACTACAATCAGCAATTGATTCATGATCTCATCATTAGATTCTTAATCCCAAACATGCACTGGATTTGAATTCTACCATCTACTGTAACAGGATACGAACTCAGATCACCTGAAAATTACTGGGTTTGTTAAACTAAAAGTCTCAGCAGCTATTGCTGAGGCTATTGCTCTACCATTCCTCGAAGTTATGGAACCTTCCTGTACAGCAGTGTAAAAGACAAGGATGCCGTGTCTGCACCATCCTCAGGACAACGTGTTGATTGTATGACGCCCACAGATTCACAGATGCCAGTCTTCAACCAATTCGATTCGCTGCACGTGAGATGAATAAACAGCTGAACACATTAGACACGACAAAGGCAATGGTCCCTGAAACCATTCTTGCAAAAGGACTGAAGATTTGTGCTGCACAACAGGCCATGTCCCTGGGGACGCTGTGTCATTCCAGCTCCAACTCTGACACTTCCCTGGCAATGTAAAAAATTACTCAACTATGTCCCATCCCCTAAGAGGGGAATAATTACAAGCTGACCAATTACCACCCCCTCAGTCCCATCACGACAATCAAATTGGTGAGAATTCTTTCTGCCAGAGATGTCAAGTATCAAAGAAATAACCAGCTTAGTGTGGTTTTCCATAGGTCCCCATGTGGAGATTGTGCAGTTGTGGAAATGTCACTGGATTACCATTCCAGACCAGGCTAATGCACTGACTGCTGGTGAAAGTTGACAACAATGAATAAAATAACGAGATGTAAAGTCTGGTGCCAGTAATACTGACATTGAAGCCCATGTCAGTAATCAACATAAATTTTCTGCCCCATTGGACTTTCAAGAATTGAATCTCCAGTGCTTTCCCTGCGTTGCCTAAATGTGACTTCCATATAGAGACATAGCCATGTGGTAAACGCATCAGTTGTCTCCGAAATGCAAAGCCGTTGTATCAAACTGTTCCGAGGTCTTACAGGATGAACCCAGACATAACACTGGGCATCAGCCTCTGTATCGGAAAAGGGAACGGGAAACACAGTCCTGTCTACCCTTCAGAGACCTCCTTCTTAACATCTGAGAGTTTGTAACAACATTTACAGAGCTTTCCCACAATCTGCGCGGAAACAATAGACAATAGACAGTAGGTGCACGCGTAGGCCATTCTGCCCTGCGAGCCTGCACCACCATTCAAGACGATCATGGCTGATCATCCTTAATCAGTATCCTGTTCCTGCCTTATCTCCATAACCCATGATTCCACTATCCTTGAGAGCTCTATCCAACTCTTTCTTAAATGAATCCTGAGACTGGGCCTTCACTGCCCTCTGGAACAGAGCATTCCACACAGCCACCACTCTCTGGGTGAAGAAGTTTCTCCTGATCTCTGTCCTAAATAGTCGATCCCGTATTTTTAAGCTGTGTCCTCTGGTTCGGCACTCACCCATCAGCGGAAACATGTTTCCTGCCTCCAGAGTGTCCAATCCTTTCATAATCTTATACATCTCAATCAGATCCCCTCTCAGTCTTCTAAACTCAAGGATATACAAGCCCAGTCGCTTCAGTCTTTCAGCATCAGGTAGCCCTGCCATTCCAGGAACTGACCTCGTGAACCTACGCTGCACTCCCTCAATAGACAGAATGTCTTTCCTCAAATTTGGAAACCAGAACTGCACACAGTAGTCCAGGTGTGGTCTCACCAAGGAACTGTAAAGCTGCAGAAGAACCTCTTTGCTTCTATACTCAATCCCTCTTGTTATGAAGGCCAGCATACTATTAGCCTTCTTCACTACCTACTGTACCTGCATGTTTACCTTCATTGACTGGTGTACAAGAACACCCAGATCTCTTTGTACTGACCCTTTACCTAAATTGATTCCATTGAGGTAGTAATCTGCCTTCCTGTTCTTGCCACCAAAGTCGATAACCATACATTTATCCAGATTAAGCTGCATCTGCCATGCATCTGACCACTCACCTAACCTGTCCAGGTCACCCTGTAATCTTCTAACATCCTCATCACATTTCACCCTTCCACCCAGCTTAGTATCATCAGCAAATTTGCTAATGTTATTATTAATACCATCTTTTATATCATTAACATATATTGTAAAAAGCTGTGGTCCCAGCACGGATCCCTGTGGTACCCTACTGGTCATTGCCTGCCATTCCAAAAATGAGCCGTTTATCACTACTCTTTGTTTCCTATCAGCCAACCATCTTTCAGTCCAAGTTAGTACTTTGCCCCCAATACCATGCGCCCTAATTTTGCTCACTAACCTCCTATGTGGGACTTTATCAAAAGCTTTCTGAAAGTCCAGGTACACTACATCTACTGGATCTCCCTCGTCCAGATTCAGATTTGCATCCTCAAAATTTTCCCGAAGATTAGTCAAGCATGTTTTCCCCTTCATAAATCCATGCTGACTCTGACCTATCCTGTTACTACTATCCAGATGTGTCTAAATTTCATCCTTTATAATAGACTCGAGCATCTTTCTCACCACTGAGGTCTGACTAACTGGTGTATAATTTCCTGCTTTCTCTCTCCCACCTTTGTTAAAAAGTGGTATATCGGGTAAAAGGGTAGGCCATCTAACACATTGAGCCTTCCCCACTCTAGTTTTTGGCCAAATATCTCTTCAATTGACTTTTCCCAAAAACTATATAGTCTATAGCCTTTGAAGTGATTAACTATCTGAATAAAAAATGAAGTAGGAACTTCGGTCTGTCAATTTGGTGAAGAAGTCAACAAAGGTGTACATATAAGTCTCTTCACAGAGCAACAGGTTTACATCAATTCTTATTGAAATGTTAATCGTTATTTTATTTTTCCAAGCAATGTGCTCAATGTCACGTCTATCCACATTGTTCTTCACCTGCAACGTATTTGCCCATTCCCTCCAATTATCTCAATCACCTTTGAAATTCTTTACATCCTGATCACCCACTCACAATCTCAATTTGGGGCCATCAGCAGATTTGGAAAGATTACATACAATGCCCTTGATATGTTTTCTAAATAGCTGGGGTCCAAACATCAATTCCTGGATGATCATACTAGTAATTGCTTTTCACTCCAAAATATATAGAACTGTTTATTCTGATAAACTTTTTCCTTGAAACTCTCCCATTCTCAACCCATGCAGTCTATTAGTTCTAGCTGTTGCACACTGTTATGGACCAGGACAGACATCAAGGAAGGAACGCAGACCCAACCTTTGCTCATTGACTTAAGCAGGTGTAACGTGGATATTCCAGAAGTGATGCAGCTGAAAGAAACACAAACACAAGAGGATAGCAGATAGAATAACTTTACTATCTGAAAAAAAACAACAAATTATCTCTCAACTCCGGATTCAACCCAGTGAAACTCTTCTGCACGCCATCCATTGCCAGTACATTCTTTCTCAAGTAAGACGGCTTAAACTTCGTACAATAGTCCAGGTGTGGCCTCACCAGCACCCTGTACAGCTGCAAAATAACTTACCTGAATTTAAATTGAATCCCTTCAGCAGTGAAATACAACATAGCATTTGCCTTCCTCAGTACTTGCTGTACCTGCAGACCAACCTGTGTGATTCATGCACATGGGCACACAGGTCCCTCTGCAGAGCAGTATGCTGCAATGTTTTACCATTCCAAAAATATTCCTTTTTATTGGTACTCCTAACAAAATGGATGAATTCACATTGACTGACATCGTATTCCGTCTGCCAGACATTTGCCTACTCACTCAAAGTATCTATGTTCCTCTTAAAAAGTTTCATGTATCTCTGCACACTTTGCTCTGCAACTCATCTTGGTGTCATCTGCAAACTTTGACAAACTACGGTTGCTGCCAATTCCATATCATTGATATAAATTGTGAATAATTGCAGCTCCAACACTGATCCCTGAAGCACGCCACTAGTCACTGATTTCCAGATATGAATAGCACTCATTTAGACCCACCCTTTGCTTCCTGTTAGTCAACCAATCTTCTATCCATACTAATACTTTACCATAACGCCTTCCATTTTTATCTTCTGCAGCAGCGTACTGTGTGGCACCTTGTCGAAGACCTTTTGGAAACATAGATACACCACATCCACTGGGGCCACAATGTCTACCTTGCTCAAAATGTCTTCATAAATTTCCAAAAGACTTGTTAAGTATGACCTGCCCTTCGGGAAACAATGCTGTGTCTGCGCAAAGGGCCGATTTCTATCAAAATGCCTTGCTATTTCTCACTTGATAATAAACTCAAGTATCTTCCCCATTACGCAGATTGAGCTAACTGCTTTCTCATTCCCCATCTTTTATCTACCAGCCTTTTTAGCAGTGGCGTCTCATTTGCTGTTTTCCAATCTGCTGGGACTGCCTCAAAGTTAATCAAATTTGAGAAACTTACCACAATTGCACTTGATATTTCTCTCGCTATCTTTTTTAGTACCCTGGGATGCATTTCATTCGGGGACTTGTCTGCCTCTAGATCCATTCAATTACCCAATACTACCTCCTCTATAATAATGATTTTGACACATGACCTCACCTGCCCTCATCTCTTTGTCAATTACTGGCATGTTATTAGTGTCTTCCACTCGGAAGATCGATGCAAAATACCTGCTCAATGCCTCAGTCATTTCATCATATCCTATAACTAAATGCTCCTTCTCATCCTCTAAAGAGCCAACATTTACGTTAGCCACTCATTTTAATTTTATATATTTAGGGAATCATTTGCAATCTCTTTTCATATTCTGTGCTAGTTTTTTTTTCTTGTGTTCGATCCTACTTTTCCTTATTGCTCTTTTCGAGACTTTCTGTTGACCATTAATGATTTTACAATCTTCTAGGTTCCTGCTGTTCTTGGCCACTTTCTATGCCTTCCCTTTAAAGGTGGTAGCCTCGCTTATTGCTGAGACACCCGATGAACATTACCCCTTTTCTGAGAGTCTTTCCCTTTCACTGAATATGCTTTTTCTAAGGACTTTGACAAATTCCTTTGAAATCCTCCACAGCTCGTTAACTCTCACCATAAAGTATTTGTTACTATTCAAATTTAGCCAGTCCTCCCTCATCCTGTTGAGTCTCCCTCGTTTAAGCACAGGGCCCTTGTATTGAATTTTATCTTCACGCTCTCCATCTGTATTTTCAATTCAACCATACTGTGATCATTCCTTCCAAGTTGATTTCTAACTATGAGGTCATTAATTATTCCTTTCTCATTACACAGGACCAGATCTAGCATAGCTTGCTCCTTACTGTACATGCTTTTATTTTAGAGCAGTCAAACCCAGACATTTCGGATTCACGGCTTTTAATTCACCTTTGAAAAAATAACCAAAGACAGCAACGTCCTTGTTTCACAACATTAGACTTGGGACTTCATCAAAAAGTTTCTGAAAATCCAATTTCACTGCATCTATTGCTTCGCCATAATTTTTTTCCCAGTCGGTTTCTCAAATATGATTCAGCTTTAATAATTTGGCATTGACTTGACCATGTTCATTCATTTCAAATTAATTTAATTCTCAAAGTTCCCTGGCAAAGCATTCATTCTAATAGACTGTTGTATTGTTCTGATTGCTTCTTTGGTGCTAAGCAGACTGTAATTCTCTTCTTTCTTGCTGCCTCCTTTAGAAATATTGGGGTTGCATTTGCTGTTCTCAAACCTGTTAAAATCATCAGGAATTTGGAAGACAGCAAGCAAAGTATCCATTTTTCCCATGGCCACCTCCTTTAGGAATCAGAGATAAAGATTATCACGCCACGGGGATTTATCAGATTTCAGTCCAAATATTTTCTCTAACACTGTTTATTTACTGATTTGATTGTATTTCCTGTTTTTTTTCCTCAGTAGACCAAGAATTGCTTGGAAGTTTTTAAATTTTTTCTTTCATGAAGGCCGAACTGAAGTAGTTACTTCATAGTCTGCCATTTTCCTGTTCTCCATTCGCTGGATTTAGACTGTAAGGAAGCTACAATTATTTTCTCCAACATTTCGTCTTGATATATTGCATTTTGAGAAGCTTTTACGTTTGACTCTTGTTCAATGTACTCTTCCGAAACCAATTGCTTCCTGTCTTAAGCTGTTCAATGATTGACCTTCCATAGCCATACAATCACAGAAGCAAAGCCTGTGTAGCATCAAAATTACAGCACAATCTATATTATTTCAACTTTACTACATCAGTCCCTTAGCCATGAATGCTTTGACACTTCAAGTGCTCCTCCGGATACTTTTTAATGGCTTTGAGGTTACCCGTGATAGCTCCCTCAGGAGGTGCATTCCGGAACCCGTCACCCTCTGGGTGAAAAACAATCCATGAATCCTCTCTAAACCTCAAATCCTTTCTTTTAAACGTGTGACCCCCTCTTCTTGGCCCTTTGACGAAAAGGAACAGCTGCTGCCTATCAACCCTGTCCCTGCCCCTCGAAATCTTATCCTTCTGAATCACGTCCCCCTCAGCTTTCTCTGCTCCAAAGTAAACAATTGGAGATTATGAAACCTCTCTCCATAGCTGATATGCTCCATCCTTGAGGAAAGCCTGGTGAATCACTGTACCCCCTCTAGAATAATCGCATCCTTCCTGTAATGTAGCCCCCAGAACCCCAAATAGTATTCCATCTTGGCCTAAACAAAGTGATACATAGCTCTTGTAATCTATGCCTCGATGTGTAAACGCTATGCCTACTATTTCCAATGATTTCTTACGTAACCTTTTATCCTCCCCCATTGCATTCATGGATGTGGGGAGAAGCACCCACTGAGCTTCCTGGTGTGTTGCCATTCAGTGTATACACTCCTATCTGGTTCATTCCTCCAAACTGCATCACCTCACATTTATCAGGGTTGTATCCTATCTGCCATTGATCCACCCATCTGACTATTCCATCTGTATCTTCCTGTAACATAAGACCTTCCTCCTCACTGCCACACACCAGCCAATATTTGTGTCAAACACAGACTTACTTGTCACGCTGCCACTCCCCCTCCACATTCACACCTACATCATTTATAAATACCACAAATAATAAGGGACACAGCGCTGATCATTGTGGTACATCAGGTGACACCGGTCTACAGTCACACAAACAGCCTTCTAGCACCACCTATTTTTGCAAAATTTTCTCTAACACTGATCTGAATCACCCGGGTCTATAGTTCCCTGCTGTATATCTAACACCCTTCCTATAAAGGGTGTTCTCCAGTCTTGGGGCACCTCATTAGTGACCAGATTCTATTTAAACATTTGCATCAGTGCCTTTCATTCCTTGTCTCCAGCAGCAGCCTGAGATGTAACTGATCTAGACCTGGAGATTGGTCCAGTTTTATACCAGCCAAAACCATCAATCGCTGCTCAATTCTTACATAAATCTGATCAAGAGCTTCCCAGTCCACCTTCTTGAATTCTTGGACCGACCTCCTCCTTTTCCAAAGTAAATATATGTGAAGTTCTCATGTAACAATCAATCAAAGTTCTCCAGTTTCAAACAGATTCCCGCCTTGATCTCAGACCAAGTCTCCTCAGCAAACCATTGTACCATCTGAGAGATTAATCTGGAGAATGCCTATACAGTATATGTGATCAGTATATTCTACTTAGATCAAGACATCAAAATTGTACAGGTCCAGTCCAGGTACAGTCTCCCCAACTGTCTGTGTTACTAGTGCAGAATGTCTTTCTTTCTAGTCGGAACAAATCACTGCAGAAGCTGAATCCGTACTGAAACAAACAAATGCTAGAGATCACAGTTAGTCAGACAGCATCGTAAAGAGAGAGCAAGCTAACAGTTTGAGTCTAGCTGATTCTTTAACGTATGTATTCGGATTCCCTTTAAAGGAAGGCGTTTAAAGGAGCACAGCACTGACACCTGTGGCATACCAGCGTACACCGGTCTGCAGTCACACAAATAATCTTCTCCAGCCACATATGTTCTCCAACAGTTTCTCTAATGCTTACTTTCCCCTGTTTGCATATGTTCCTCCAAATGCACTTTGCTGTAATGTTTTCTAATAAATAACTGTGTGCGCTGATTAAACCTCCTCCAATATCTGACTGTACCAAATTCACTGATCCACTATTGTTTACATCTACAAGAGATATCTTCTAGAGAAAAATTTCAAATTATGACTTCCCTTTCATAAATGCAGAACAACTGTCTTGAAATTTGCTATTACTTGTCCAATAAGTGTCCAATAAGATCTTCCTTACAATAGGTTGCAACAGATTCCCGACTGTGCATGACAACTAACTGGCCTGTAGTCCTCCACTCTCTCACTTCTTCCCTTCATAAATCATTAGAATGCATTTATAACCTTCTGAAGTGAATACAGAGAAATACATTGGCCCCTTTTGTAATCAACATGTGTATTGCTGTTTTCTCTGAAATTTCAGTTTGAATTATATCTGGTCAGCCAGACTGATCAATCCTCATCCCAGTTCTGTTTCCAAATGCTACCTCATAACTGTAATTGATGATTTTACTCTTTAGTTACAAAGGTCCCATGGCGACTTGGTATTTCTGGGAGATATTCTGGATCTTCCTCTTTGAAGACAGACGCAATGTCACTGTTTTGTCTCCTTGTAATTTTTCTGTTCTCTACAATAAATTCTCATATCCACTGTGCCACATTTGATCTTGGTTTCAATTTCCTTTCAAGGATCAACAGACGCTTTTCGCCAGTATTTACAAATAACAAAGAAAATCACAGCGCAGGAACAGGCCCGTCAGACCTCTAAGCCTGTGTCAATCTAGAGCCTCTATCTATACCTGTCGCCTATTTTCTAAGGTTCGGTATCTCTCTGCTCCCTGCCCATTCATGTATTTGTCTGCATACGTATTAAATGACGCTTTCGTCCCCGCCTCTACCACCTCCGCTGGCAACGCATCCCAGCACCAATAACCCTCTGGGCAAAGAACTTTTCGAGTATATCCCCAATAAACTGTTCCCTTTTCATCGTGAATTCTTGACCTCTAGTAACTGAGTGCCCCACTCTGGGAATAGCTTCTTGCTATCCACCCTGCTTACACCACTCATGATTTTGTAAACCTCACGTGGCACGTTGGCTCAGTGGTGTGGGTGGCACGGTGGCACAGTGGTGTGGGCGGCACGGTGGCACAGTGGTTAGCACTGCTGCCTCACAGCGCCAGAGACCCGGGTTCAATTCCCGCCTCAGGCGACTGACTGTGTGGAGTTTGCACGTTCTCCCCGTGTCTGCGTGAATTTCCTCCGGGAACTCCGGTTTCCTCCCACAGTCCAAAGATGTGCAGGTTCGGTGAATTGGCCATGCTAAATTGCCCGTAGTGTTAGGTAAGGGGTAGATATAGATGCAGGGGTATGGGTGGGTTACGCTTCGGCGGGGCGGTGTGGACTTGCTGGGCCGAAGGGCCTGTTTCCACACTGTAAGTAATCTAATCTAATCTAATCTAATCTAATCAAGTCTTCGCTCAACCTCCGTCTTTCGAATGTAAATAACCCTAATCTATCAAACCTCTCTTTATAGATCGTTGTCTCCATCCTCGGTAACATTCTGGTGAAAGTCCTCTGCCCTCTTTCCAAAGCATCCAGATCCTTTCATTAATGTGGCAACCAGAAATGTCCACGGTATTCTGAATGTGGCCGACCCAAAGTCCTATACAACTGTAATATGGCCTGCCTACTCTTGTATGCAATAGATTCCAACAGATTCTCTCCTGTGGGTGACGAGTAAACTGGTCTGTGGTTCTCCACTTCTTAAATTGTTGGAATGCAGGAAGGAAACTATGCTGTATGCCTTCTTGATCATTCTATCGACATGTCACTTTCACCGAACAGTGGACCTGAACACCCAGATCTCTCTGTACATAAATTTTTCCCAGGGCTTTTTCCAGTTACTGTATAATTCCCTCTCGAATTGGATCTTCCAAACTCCATCACCTCACATCTGCCCTTTCTCCACCCAACTCTCCAATCTACCTACATTCAGCTGTGTTCTCTGACGGTCCCCTCAACTTTCTGCTACTCTACCAATCTTAGTGTCATCTGCAAACTTACTAATCAGACCACCTATACCTTCCTTCAGATCATGTAAGTATATCACAACAAACAGTGGTACCAGCACGGATCCCTGTGAAACACCACACCGAACAGTTGTCCATTTTGAGAAACTCCCTTCTATTACTACTCTCTGTCTCCTGTTGCCCAGCCAGTTCTCTAATCCACCTAGTTAGTACACCATGGACCCCTGCGACTTCACTTTCTCCATCAGTCTATCTCATTAAACGCCTCATTGAACTCCATGTATATGACATCTACAGCCCTCCCTCCACGATCAACTTTGTCATTCCTCAAAGAATTCTATTATTTTTGTTAAGATGTGACCTTCCCTGCACAAATCATGGAAGGTCTTGTGTGGAGTCCGACGTGTTTTACCCTGAGTTTTATTTCCAAAGCAGGAAATTATACTTCAGGGTCCTCCTCGTGTTTCTGACCACGCGATCAGCTGTGAGGGACAAACACAGGCGTTCAGTGGACAGGCACAGACCAAGTTTTAGAGGCATGAGTCAAAGATGCTGAAACTCCCTGTCCAACATGGAGCACCGCTTGGGACACAGTGGGAAGTGAACACCAACCCGAAACACAAGCCCCTTTCCATGGAGCACCACATGGGATACAGCAGCAACACTCCAAAACACACACCGCTGTCCAACATGGAGCACGACGTGGAACACACCGGGAAGTGAACAACTGCCCTGCACACACACACCTCTACATGAAGCAATTCAAGGGACACAATAAAACGCCACAATGATTGGCTGCGTACAAATTGAATGTTGTTTTGAACAAAATGCAATCTATCCACAAATATGAATCTGCAAACGCAAATTGGCCCCCCAGATTTATAGGTGTGTCTGTGCGAGAGATGCGGAGTGTGTGTGTGTCTGTGTGTGTGTGTATGTTTAAGGATGAGAGTGAGAGCCTGTGCTCACATTAAGACACAGACAGATTTGGCAGATCCCTTTCCCCACACACACCCAGTCCATGGATTCAGAGCTTCCATGCTCTGCAGCCTCTGCTCCATTTGTTGTTCATGTTACAGACCCTGATGCTGTGACTACCGTCCCCATGCTCCATCCAGAGTTTTGTCACCAAATCCTCTGGGCTCCCTGAATGTCTGAGGTTGCTCACAGCACAACGTCCAGCAAACCATCCCCAGCCCCTCCATTCCACTACCCTTTCAATAACAGAATACAATCAGACTTCCCTCCACTAAAAGTGAGATATCTACTCCTTTATAATTATACTTCAGGGTCCTCCTCGTGTTTCTGACCACGCAAGCAGCTGTGAATGGGCAAACACAGGCGTTCATTGGACAGGCACAGACCAAATTTTAAAGACATGAGTCAAAGATGCTGAAACTCCCTGTCCAACATGGAGCACTACTTGGGACACAGCGGGAAGTGAACAACACCCCGAAACACAACCCCCTGTCCATGGAGCACCACATAGGATACACCAGCAACAGTCCAGAACACACACTGCTGTCCAATATGGAGCACGACGTGGAACGCACCGGGAAGTGAACAACTGCCCTGTACACATACATACCTCTTCATGAATTACCTCAAGGGACACACCAGGAAGTGAACAACAGCCCATCACACACTCCCCTGTCCATGGGGTAACACATGGGACACAGCAGGAAGTGAACAATAGCCTGACACACTCCATTACATTATTTCTGAACTTTATAATTCCAGTATTCGATACACAACCAAAACCCAAGGCCAGACAAAGATAGAAATGGACAGAGATTTTCACATTAAAGTTAGAAATGGACAATTTATACAGAAACAGAGCATCTTGTTGAAATATGAGAAAAGAAAACAAGGGAGTAGGTCTATCTGGAGCAGTGAGACATTGGCGGCTCAAGTCACAAGAATGAGAACATTGAATAATGGCATTGCCAGATCAGCTGAAAAGATTTGTGCCACTAAATTCTGAATTTGCCTCACAGAGCAAACGCAGAAACTATACACTGGGTCAAGTAGACAGCCAAGCATGGAGAGCAGCGCAGCTTATGCTAGTATATTGCTCAGTAACTAGGACTATCTGCCCAACATGGGGAGCTGAGCAGACTATCCCTGTGTTTTGCAATTACTGGGATTTGTTGTCATTTGTCTATTTCAGCTTCAGATATTGGCCAGGGAAGAGATGGAGTCAGAGGAAGGAAATGCAGTTTGGAACCAGAATAGAAGGTCGTGACTTCAATGCTTTCAATATTTAGATAGCAAGTGCAGTGATACAACAAATCATGGTTCACAGCTGAAACTGAGCAAGTCAACATACCAACCCATGAGTAACAGGGCCAGAAGCAAGGAGGAAGAGAGTGAATTAACAATTTAATAGTGGTTTGTCAAGTGAATATCTGGATTCAGAATCTTAGCAGGAACAATAACAGTGGCAAGGAGGGTAGAGTGAATGAAAGAACAGTATTACTGTCAAACATGATTTATAGAATTAATGACTGAACAGTGAAACTTACCAGGTACGCTATCAAAAGCCAGGATTGGATAATAAAAATATTGTAGAATGTAAAGTGCATATTTGATTCGCTACAATAATGACCTTCGATGATAATATGTAGAAAGAAACCAAGTATCCCAACATAAACTCCTGTCCATTCTTGTGACATTCCGGTCTAATGTTCGCAGATTGTGATCCATTGCAGTAACATTCCTGTCTAATGTTCTCAGATTCTGATTAATTGTTGAAACATTCCAGTCTCTTGTGCTCAGACTCTCATCTCTCCCCCCGTCTCTCTGGAGCTGCTGATTCCTGTTAACACTGTCAGCAATGCTCCCACTATAACGTGGGATAACACATTGAATGGAGCCTATTTATAATTAAAAGATGGAAACCATCCACTGGGGTAATCGCAACCGATGGAGACAAACATTAATCAGAGTCACTGAACAAACAGGTCCAGTTAATCCCTTCCTGACATCACTTTTCATATACCAATAAAAGGGAACATTTACTCAATGTGGGTGGAATGGACGGGCGTTGCTTAGGGATGGACCATAAATCTTTAAATCTTCTTATTGTTTTTTCCATGTATGTGGGAGTAGTGCCAAGACACTGAAGGATTGTGTCTATTACATACTGTTTATAAACGGCGACAGTGAAAAAGTAACAGACCCGCTGCATAAGGTGACTGGTGGGGTAATTTCCAGAGCCAATAAACCAGTGTATGTATTTATTGTCCATTTACTTTGTGTAATGTTGTCCCTGGTTTTATGTGCACTGTTGTCAAATTCTTCCATAACCTTGGGAGATCATTCAGAGCATCGAGACTGCTGCCCAGGAACAGGAGGAAGTAATTCTGTCCACACGCCCCTGTTACAAAGGGACAGAGGAGGTCATTGACCCTCTCAAGTCTGTTACAGTTGGACAGGAGGAGTCCATTCTGCTTCTTGAGCCTGTTATGCTGTAACTATTATTTTAAAAATATTTATGGAGAAGAATACACCTAATATAAATTTTAAAGTTTTAAGTTGAGTCAGATCAACTTTGAATGTTTTATGTTGGCACTTTGAAAAGCTGTTTTGAGAAGCTATTGGAAGGAAAGTGGGAGGCCTTCAGCTATTTCAGTTTCAGATATTGGCCGGGGATGAGTCTAGCGAAAGCATGTTCCTGTCTATGAGCAGGGTAAGGCTGGTAAGTGTAGGGAATGCTGAATGGCGAGCAGAATGACAGGTACAGACAGTGGGGATCGATTGAATCCATCGTGGAGTCCCATGGATGTAGGCTAATACCCAAGAGGGACATCAGGAGGGCAAAATGGGGACATGATATATCTTTCAAAAGTAGTGTTAAGGGACATTCCAAAGAGATTGCACGAATACATTCAGGTCAAAAGAGTAACTAGGGAGAGAACAGGACCCCTTTAAGATTAGCAAAGTGACCTATGTGTGGAACTACAGGAGATCGGTAAAATACTAAAAAAAATATTTTTCTTCAGCATTTACTGTAGAGTAGGAGATGGAAGGTAGGGAACTTGGGGAAATGAATAGTGATATCTTGAAAATTGGCCATATTACAGAAGACGGGGAGCTGGATATTTTAAAATGCATTAAGGTGGACAACCCCCTCTGACGTTTGAAGTGATTCTTGGCTAGGCACATGGATTTTAGTACAATGAAGGTTAGTCTGACCTTAGTGTAGGATAAACTGCCAGCACAACATCAACAGGTTAAGGGTCTGTACTGTGCTGCACTGTTCTATGATCCATGAACTAAGCAGATGTACCCCAGATCTGTTGGGAAGCTAGGGCAGTAATTGTTCGGTCTCTGGCTGAGATATTTGTATCATGGACAGTCACAGGTAAGGTTGTGCCATTGTCTAAGAATAGTTGGTAAGGAAAAGCCAGGAAACTGTAGACAAGTGGGACTGACATCATTGGTGGGTAAGGTGTTGGAGGGGGTTCTGAGGGACAGGATTTAATTGTGTTCTTGAAAATGTAAATTCCGATTTGCGATAGTCAACATGACTTTGTGTTTGGGAAATCGTGTCCCACTAATTTGATTCAGCGTTTTGAAGAAGTGACGAAA
This sequence comes from Chiloscyllium punctatum, assembly GCF_047496795.1. Taxonomy (NCBI): domain Eukaryota; kingdom Metazoa; phylum Chordata; class Chondrichthyes; order Orectolobiformes; family Hemiscylliidae; genus Chiloscyllium; species Chiloscyllium punctatum. The sequence continues at coordinate 68,095,188 of NC_092776.1, read as the reverse complement.
AGGATTGATGAAGACACAGAAATATATCTGTGGAATAGAATATAGACTTTAATAAGGCATTCAAAAAGGTTCCACATGGTAAGCTGGTTAGCATGGTGAGATCACATGGAATACAGGGAGAGTTGGAGGTAATTGGCTCGAAGGTAATAGATGAAGGAAATGTTTGTGAATTTGTATATTTTTTTGGACTAGAGGCCTGTGACCCGCAGTGTACCACAAGTATCGAATGAATTTTGTCATTTTATATAAATGATTTGGATGTGAATACAATAGGAATGGTTAATGAGTTTGCAGATAACACCAAAAGTGATGAGGTAGTGGACACTGAAGATGGTTAACTCACACTAAAACGGGACGCTGATCAGATAGGCTGAAGGGCCGAAGGGTGACTGATGGAGTTCATGTTAGACAAATGGAAAGTGTAACATTTTGTTGAGGCACATTGTATTAGCACTAATAGGTAGGATCCTGGGAAGTGTTTTCAAACACAGACAGCTACATAGAAATTAAAGAAGCCCTGCATTGTGGAACTAGGCCATTTGGCCCACCGAGTCCACACTGACCCTCCAGATATCATCAAGATCAACAAGCCCAAACGTTACCCCGCTAACTCTACATTTCCCATAAACAATCCACTGAAACTGCATATCGCTGGAATATGCCGATCAATTCAGTGAGGTCACTGAACCTAACCTGGACATTTTTGGACTGTGAGTGGAAAACCAAACACCCAGAGAAAGCTCACACACACACAGGGAGAAGGTACAAACACCGCACTGATCGTCACCAAAGGGTGGAATCGAACCCAGGTCATTGGTGCTGGAAGGCAGTATTGCTAGCCACTGTGTCACTCAATGACCAGCTGCGAGCGAGACTGCATCCTGCCACATTCTCTGGATCTGTCACATCTGTTCAAATTATGTCAAATTCCAGTGCGGTGATTCCTTTACCTCCACTCCAGGTTTCACATTCTGAATGACAGGGCCTTAAGCTGTGACAGACCCATTGCCTGCTGTTCTGCCCTCACCCCTTCCCCTTCTTCTCAGATCAAGTTGTCCTAATACTGCAGCATGCAAGATAATTGCTGATCTAAAATAAAACAAAGAGCTGCATATACTGGAGATCGAAAACAAAAGCTGTTCTGACGAAGAATCCCCAAATGAAAAATGACGACTCACTCTCTTCCTCCAGAGGATTCGGAAAAAGTGAATTCTGAAATGAATTCCTGATGTGTGTGGCTTATGCCCGAATCATCGACTTTCCTGCTCCTTGGATGCGCCCTGACCTGCTGTGCTATTCGAGGGCTAAACTTTCGACTTTCATCCTTCAAATAGTACCAGACCGGTTGAGCTTTGCCTGCAAACGCTTGTGTATCTAATTTCCTTTTTATAACATACACAATTTTTTCCATGCAGTGTTTCCTTCCTTACACATCTCCCACCAGCGTTTGCTTCTACTTCTTGCTTATAAGGTCCAGTCAAATTGTTTCTGTGTAATCTGATTGCTGGGGTGACATGAATGGCAGATTCAGCGAGATCTTTCCTGAGACCTTTCTTGATGTCACAAAACCTCGCTGCACTTTGTTCGAACAATACATGAATAGGAAAGGCAGAGAAGGATATGGGCCAAATGCAGGGAAATGGGGTGAATGTGGACGGACATTTTGGTTAGTAGGGACCAGGTTTGGCTGAATGGCCAGTCTCTGTGCATGACTGCAAAGCAAAGTGGTTTTGGATTTAGACAGAGAAGGTGAGATTGAGAAACAATGTCATGGAAGGATGCGATCACAGGTTTCAGAATGCTGAAATATAGACATTTCAATACCAACCGGCAAAATATGCCAGTATTACCAGGAATGATGGTGAACAGGATATAGGTGTGAGTTCAGATGATGGAGAGTTTTGGATGAGGATTTGTTCTGCAGCTTTGTACCTGGGAGTGGTGTCAGCAGAGTCTTCAACTCATTGAGCTGATCCAAAAATAATTCATCTTTGTGTGATTTTCATTGAGTGTGACAGAGTGATTGTCTGCACGAGGCCGATCTAGTTCTCTGGTGCTATCTTATCGAACTCACCTCATTAACTACCCACCCTACCCCATGGTATCTCTCTCATTCAATGCCAACCCGATCCTCCCACCCGTCTTGGCTGGAGGTACCCACCATCACCCGCATGCCCCTGGATATTCCATGATCCCTGACACTGGTGCCATCTTTAAAAGGACAATAGGCACACGATTGAGCTTTCCTCAGTTTGGAGCTGCCCTGTACAATTTACCCAGAGCATGGCAGATTAAGGCCAATTACACCACGGGTTGTCAACATGGTCACGGATGTCCTGGTGGATGAGTGAGTATGTCACTTCCCAGAGTGGGCTACACCACTAGACCCACCGAGCATGGTCAGAGCGCACCACCGAGCTCAGTGCAGTATCTGCGGTCTGAAGAATGTTCAGTAACACACGACAAGCATCATAACATTCCCCACTTTGTCAGCATAAGAGTCGCAGTATTCTCTCTGCTCCCTCACACTCACTGTATATCTGTTACAGCATCGACCCCGATCAAGGCTCATGCTCCATCACTCCCACTCATGCATGCAGCATCTACCCCCGTCTCTCTCTCTCCCCCTCTGTTGCTGACCTTTATAATACCCCCACAGATAGTAGAATGCTCTGGAGAATGCTGATTATGACATGTTCCAGATAATATACCAAATAATTCCCAGTTTCAGGAAAATGGCAGTGCCTCTTTGTGTAATACATTAGGGGAAGGGACAGAGTGCTTTTTTGTTAATCACTTGCAATGCAAATCCATAATAAGGCCATTCAGCCCTTCAAATGTGCTGTACCATTTAATAAGATTGGGGGCGATCTGACTGTCTCCTGAGCTTCACGTTGCAGGAACTTTCAATCATTCAGGCCCCTGGGTTCCTGTCACTGACCAAACGACACTCACCCATTTTTTACCACGAGTTTCTTCAAGCATGTGTTCGGGAGGCAGTTCCCATGGGGATGGACCCTCCAAAAACAAACTCCATCAGCTTTTTACTTTCATGCGATGCTTAGCATGCTTCACACAGACCAATCAAAAATATACTCTTAATTTACGGTTATCGATATCTAATCACAATGAATAATTCTGGTTATTTCGCTTGTGTCACCTTATTATATTCAACCAAAGAAAGCATCTAATCACCTGTCTCGTTATAAAATACAATTTCCAGCAGCTTCTTTTTTTCCCTCAGCCATTATCTTGACCCTCATCTGAATTGTACCTTTTCCCTTCTTATCAAAGTTTATACTTTACTTTGAGTCTGGCTATTTCTGTCTACAGCAGTTACGCAGTCTCCCACTCTGTTGGCTGGCTGGCTGGCTTGTGATGCAGAGGAAGGTGAACAGCGCAGGTTTAATTCCCCAAACTGACAGAGGTTACCACGAAGGGGACGTCCTCCCAAACTTCCACTGTCACCCGAGATGTAATGACCCTGAGGATAAACCACAATTTCTGGTCTCACGAATGAGAAAAGTCGTTCTTTGGGACTCTATTCTATCCAGAATAACATATTAATTTTTTTCAAAAATATTGTTATTGAGAGAAAATCTTCTTAATTCTGCAATGAACCAATAAGTACCCAACTCAAAAAACAATGCAAATTGAACAAAATTACACCATTGTGCATGTACATAAAAAAACAAAAAGGTAAATAAATGGGCAGAAGAAAAATAAAAATAAAAACAAATGTATTATACAACTCAGTGTGACAAAACTTTGGCTCTCATCCTACACGAGCATTAACTAATACGTGTCCATTTGTCCGTAATTCTTCCTGTCTGGACATTAGATTCATTAGTCAAGTTCGTCATAGCGATATAGAAGTCCTTATTAGAGTGGCATATCTGCCTGTATCTTGGTAATTCAAAAAAGGCTGCCATGTCTTATAAGAATCCTGTATTTACTGTTGCACCATACCTTTGAAAAAGTCCAAATGGCTGTGCTCCATAACGAGCTTGCGAAAACGCAACAGACCCAGGGGGTTTTCAGGCACCAAACACAACAGTATTTTTTTTCTGAACACAGAGAGTAAGGGTATTGAAGTATGTATTTCCCCTATGCACAACTGGGCAGGCCCACGAAAAGGGAAACCAAATCCATCTCCAATTCGGTCCCCAAGATCATCTCCATAACACACCGCTCCTATAGCGCTGGTGCAAAGTCAACAAGGAATGAGTAAGAGTGCCCATCGTCATTCTGTATTTGAGACATACTCCCATTTTGAATTTTGAGAGAGGATCTGGGGCCAGATAGACTCTATGAAGAATCTTCAACTACATGGCAAGAGTCTTCTTACAGATTGAAATCCTTCTGGCATTTTCACAAATGTCCTCCCCTGTGTGTCTGAAGAGATCTGAACGACCAACTCTCTTTGCAGACCTCAGAAAGGCGTGACGTCTGGTCTGAGGGGCTACTCTCCAACAAATGATGAAGGGTACTGACAGAGAGTGTGTTCTTAGCATTAAGCACCATCTTCTCTGTATCGTATCTGTACAGTCTGTTAAAAGCGTGGTTCTTTCTTGAATAACATCTCTGATCTGATAAAAAGAAAGCAGAAGATATTTCTACTCGGTAGTCTATAGTTACGACTTATTTGATCAAAAGATATCCTTGTTTCTCCCTCAGATAATTCATCAAAGCAAGATACACCCACGAGTTGCACATAGTTGAAACATGGAATCCAATATCCCCGGTCGGAAACACGGTACACCAAGTTTTGGGGTTAACAAAAATGAGGTATGGCTATATTGCCCTCGATCGGACACATTGCCTCCATGCTTTAAAATTATTGATACTTATTGGGAAATGGCAATACACCATAACTGTCCTCATTTTACCTATCAATAGCAGACTAATAAGGGAGCACTTTGCCTGAGAAGCTTCAATATCTCAACATATTGAGGCCGAGGCCTCATTAACATCGGGTAAAGAAGAGCTTAAATTATATCTTTTAATATCCCAGAGAACAACTCCCCACAACCTGTGGGGTAGTTGTAATTTGGTTGACATGATAAGGGGTCGCTTATGGTGATAAATCAAAGAGCTCCATTATCCATTTAGTCTCCTAAATGTCGGTCTGGGGAACATCAATGAAAGCATTCACACGGGGGTACAGCAAGCAAGGGAGGGAATTCAGTTTAATAAGAGCTATCCGACCTAGCCAGGATTTTGGAAGTGTCTCCCATCTTCGAATGTCTTGTCTAATTTTGTCATACAAATGGACAAATTCCATGTTAAATATAAGTTCAAAGATAGGATCAATGATTATACCTAAATAGGGAATATCCACATAAACCCCGGGACCATTGAAAAGGAAACCAGGATTCTCTCTCGGCATCAGGTATTTCCCTAAAATCACCCATAGGCATAGCCTTCGATTTTGTGAAATCAATGGTATAGCCGGAAAAGGCAGCATTCGAACTGATGAATTGCATGAGGTGAGGTACCAAAACTGTGGGATATAACAAAAATATAAGACCATCATCAGCAGACAATGTAAGCTTACGTGACTTCTATTCCACTTCTGGGGCAGATATGCTGTGGGCCCTGCAGATGGCCTTCACCAATGGCTCAATCACCAACTTAAACAACACTGGCGAAACGGGTCCACCTTGTTGACTGCCTCGAGGAATATTAATGTTATAGGGTCGCACAACATTGGTGAGAAACGTGGCAAGAGGATTGCTTTCAAGGACCCTCACCCACTTGATAAAAACTTTGCCTCGACCAAACCATTCTTACGTATAGAAGAGAAACAGCCCCTCAACCCAGTCAAATGCCTTCTCTGCATCTAAAGGGATGACTAATACCTGTATAATTTGTTGTTGACATGCTTGAATCATATTGAGTAATCTCATAATATTGCTGGAATATCTGCAGCCCATTATAAGCTGCTGTGGTCCAGTTTGACAATGAAAGGATACACAGTTTCCAGCCGTAATATAAGGGTCTCAGACGGGATTTTGAAATCAACATTTAAAAATGAGATGGGCCTATAAAAAGCACACTTTCTTAGGAATAAGAGAGACATGAGCCTCTCTTAAGGATGGTGGGAGGCAGTCATGAATGTGTGAGTGACTAACATGGTAAGCATCGGCCCTGACAATAGGTTTATAAATTTATTTTGAAAATCCGTCAGGACTGGACGCCTTTCCGCCCTGAGGATGCTTTATACCCTCCAACACTGACAATGGCGCATTAAGGCAAGACTCTTCTTTGGGGGTTACCCCTGGAAGATCCAAGTTCTTGAAGAAACACGCCATCTTAACCTACCTATCCTCATAATGCTCAGTCTGATATAATTCAGAGTAACATTTCCGAAATGCGGCTTTAATCTTTATAGGATCGCAGGTAAGGGTCCCAGTACCTTCCCTAATTGAGGTAATGACTTGGTCACGCTCTTTTTCCTCACAAGATAGGCTAAATGCTTGTCTGGCTTATCACCATGCTCAAACAGCCTTTGTAAGTAAGTTCCTTCTCGGCTGTCTGTATGAGCGTAGAATTCATTGTAGACCGAGGCATTGTGATCCTCTGCAGCCTAGCCACAGAAGACCTTTCAGAACATGCCCTCTCGGCTGCCTTCAACCGTGTCTGGAGCAAGCGTTCCTGCTGCAGCATCTACCGCATCCTAAGGAATAATTATCCCTTTGGCATAAGCCTTAGCAATTTCCCATAGAATGGTTGGGTTCCTGTTTGAATCTGAATTAATGGCTAAGAAAGATCTGAATTCATTGTAGAAATACTCAATGAACTTACTGTCTTTAAGAATAAAGGGATCCATTCGCCAGTGTCTCGAACCTGCTATATTGCCCTTAATCTTATCCAATAAGTATACTGCTGCATGGTCAGAAATGGTAATATTCCCAATTGTACAGGACACCACTGAATCGAAGATTGCTACAAGGTGAGGAAGGGATCAACAATAGTGTGGCATTTCTGCGGATTAAGGAAGAAAGGAAAATTCCTATCTATGAGGTGGATCTGCCTCCATACATACACCAGCCCCAGTTCCACACAAAAATCCACAAATTGCTTAGATTATAAAGATGGTACTGTGAGCCTTTGGGCATTCTGTCCACCGTGGGTGCAAAAGAGAATTGAAATCTCCCCCTACGATAATGTGCTGCGAAGAAAGATTACTTAATTTGGAAAATGCATCGATCAAGAATTTAAGGCTGAACACCAGGGGGCAATAAACATACAAACTACCGATTGCTTCCCAATATATTTTTGAGGATTATGATCCTCCTGTGGGTGTGTAATGAAATCTAGTAATTTAAATGGAAACTTTTTCCTCACCAATACGGCGTCTCCCCTGCTCCTAATATTAAAAGACGAGAAATAAACCCGATCAAACCCGCCCTGCTGTAATGTCAAATGTTCCTTGTCATCAAGGTGCAGCTCCTGCAATGGGACAACATCCACCCTCTCATTTTTAAGACTAGGAAGTACCTTTTTCCTCTTAGCTGGCGAATGGCTCCCCTTAATGTTCCAGATATACCTTAAGCACGGCATAAGCCATTACACACTGAAACGACATTGCAACTCCAGAGAGGAAGAACTCGAAATATAAAGCGTTGAGCATCAATGAAAAAAGACTCTTAGAGCCTAAGAAAACATACAATCTAAAGCTACTACAACTAACAAGTCCTCAAAACGTTCCAAAACTAAATACATACAAAAACAAAAAGACAAAATAGGATACAAAGTGCCAATGGCCCTCAGGAGGGTCATTTACACCCCACCCACTGGGGGGCATTTGCACGTCATAAATCTTTATCTCCTGCCCCATTATCAATACTGCATCCAGGGCAATTAATCACAAATATCGGGATTGAACTGCCCTTGGGTAGGCATTCAGTCTTCACGATCACCTTCATAAGTCCATCCAGCTTGAGCCGAACCCGACACACAAACTCAGAGAAAAACGAATAGTAATATTAATGAAGAATTTAAAAGCGTGCGCTCTACCTATCCCCGATTATAATGTAACACTGCTTAATACCAAAAACATTGAACAAACTTTCTTTGAAGAATGAGAAACATGATTAATGATATATTTTAAAGCATCCAGTCTACTTAAAAGTGTCCACAAAGTTTTCGCTTCCTCTGGAGAGTCAGTGGATCTACTGAAAGATCCACGAGTGCTTGAATCTATTGAAAATATATGGAGCACTGCTGAGTTCATTATGGAATATTGAATTTCAAGTTCCCTTAGTCTTCTCTTGATATCATCAAAATATTTTTTCTTATGAATCAATGCCACTGAAAATATCTGGAAGAACATAATAATGGAGCCCACGTTGAATCTTTTCCCTGTATTCTGGAAGCTTCCATAAGTATTTGTTTGTCCCTGCAACTATGTAATCGCATAAGGGCAGGGCGACGGCGTTGGTCTGAGCCTGACCTCTGCGCTGTCACCCCATGAGGTGTCTCACTCTTCACCCGTCCCTCTTCAGCTTCGAAGTGAAGGAATCGCGGCAGCCATTTCTCACAAAAAACTCACTTGATGAACATCTTATGTCTCGAGCAGACCGATGATATGAACTTTCTTCATTCTGCCCCTGTTCTCGAGGTCGTCACCTTGTTCAATTAAGGTACGAATCTGTTTTTCAAGGGCAAGGATCCGCTGGTTATAGGAATCGATCACAGACTCTGCCCCTGCACTTTGGCGCTCGACCTCACCCGTTCTGTTTCCAAGGCTTTCAAGTTGCTCGCCATGTTTTTGAAGCACGGTTGAGAGTGGTTCTAGCCTCGTGCTGAACTTTTCTTCAATCATGCCTTCAATCATTTCACGTAACTTGGTGAACTCGGTGACCAAGTCCCGGTGAGTAACTGGGTCCATGGAATGAGCAGAGGGGGTTGCAGATGAGGTCACAGGCATGCTGAAAGCTTCTGACCGGTGCCTTGTGTGTTGAGAGTTACTCGATTCTTTCCCATGTTTTGTCATTTCCACTTGACAAATGAGATTAGTAAGGATTCTTTCGCTCTTTGAGTGTTGACTTGTAAGTAAATGTCTGTGGTGGGGTGGGGTAGAGCATTACTGTGATGCAGAGCTCATCAAAGTAGACCTTTCAGATCGCTGCCATCTTGGTTCCCGCTTAAAACTTCATCGATGTTATCATTTCGTTTAATTCCTGGATATTCTGGAGCCGTGTCATTCAGTACCACTGACAACATTTTCCCCACAAGGCATATTGCTGCTCACTCCTTGATAATCCTTGACTCCTTTTTGATTCTTGAACCTTGCCTCAAAAATATCCAATATCTCTGCCTCGAATGCTCTGCAGCGAAGAGTGTTCCAAAGACTCACTACACCCTGAGAAAACAAACATAAACCGACTCATCGGCGTGTGAGATTGGTTTTATTTTTGCATTCTTATCTGAAAAAGGATATAGTAACATTGGAAGCAGTTCAGAAGTGCTTCACTTAATTTATTCCATGCATGAAGGGCTGATATTATGGGGACTTTAACAGGTTACCCTTGGAATGAGAACTGATCTTATTGAAAGATGCAAAACATTGAGGCGAGTGGATCAGGTATAAACTGACTGGGAGTTTGTATAGCCCAAATTTGATACCTTTGTCATTGAACCCCTACAGTGTGGAAGCAGGACATTCGACTCATCAAGTTCACGCCAACCCACCGAACAGTATCCCACCCAGACCTGTTCCCCTAGCCTGACCACGTAACCCCGAATTTCCCATGACTAGCCCATTTAACCTACACATTCCTGGTAACTCTGGGTAATTGGGAGGAAACTGCAGAATTGGGAAGAAACCCACACAGACACGGGAAGAATGTTCAACCTCCACACAGAGGGTCAGACGATGTTGGAATTGAGCTCAGCCCCTTGCTGATATGAGGCAGCAGTGCTAACCACAAATCTAACATGCTGTTCCGTTAGCCCTATTATTTACCTGCGGCTGATGCAAGAAGTCTGCCTGACCTGTTCCTATCACTTAACTTGATCCAGTCTGAGACCTTTATCATCGGTCATATCATCAATCTGGTTACATTTAAATTTGTTGTGAGCAATGGAGGAGTGGGACTAGAAAAGAAAACAGTGATACCCTCCAACCTCAGTCAGAAGCGGAGTGAGGAAAAAATCACAAAGTGGGATTTAGTTCAAGTGGGAATTCCCTTCCCCAGAAGTTTTGGATGGCTGAATCATTATATTAAATCGAGGCTGGCTTTGTCTGATTTCCCATAGACAGGTGAATCAGGGATAATGGTGCATGGAGAGAACAGTGCAGCTGGGACCACAATGAGATGAGCCATGACCTTATTTACTGCTGGAGTAGGTCAAAGGGCCGTTTGGCCCACTCGTGACCCTCAGCCCTATGTTCTGATGTTCAATTCAGCCCTTCAGACCTGCTACACACAGGCAGATCGAAGCCACGCCGATGGTTAGGTGCAGTTTCAGAAATGCACTTGGAAATTCCAGGCTTGGTCAGGAAGTGACCCCCAGCCGCAATCCCTATTTCCAGGCTTCCCCACTCTGTAACTTCTGCTCTGGAATTGCTCTGAATGGAGGGTTAACTCAGACAAATTTTCTCCTCTCCCGAATGCAACATTGTACAACACAATTTCTAGGAAAATAACCAATTACTTTCCAAAAGCATAACATAAAAAAAACTAAGATGTAGGAACATGAGACGGTTATTCCGCCCCTCAAGATTGAACTCTCATTCAATAAGATCATGGCTGATCTACTTTCGGGCTCAACTCCACGTTCCTACTCAATTCCTTGAATCCCTCCACAACTCTCTGGGTTAGGGAATTCCAGACATTCACTACCTTCTAAGAGAATACATTGAATTTTCACCTCAGATTGAAATCGATGTTCCTTATTCGGCATCTACCGCCTCGAGTTCGAGACTCAGTGGAAACACCTTCTCAGCATCTACCTTGTCAAGCCCCCTCTCTATCTTATACATTTTAGTAATATCACCCACATTCATTTCAACCACAATGAATAATCTCCTCACCATTTTAAATGTATTCAATAATTCAACCCTTCCATCCCAGGAAGCTGCCTCATGAACCAACCTAGTTACTTGCTGCATCAGCATGCTGACGTTACGTTTCATACTCAGGAACACTCCAATCCCTTTGTACTACTCCAATTTTGGGAGTCCTCTTCATTAAATAGCAGCCTGCATTTTGGTTCTCAAAGTCATCCACAAACTCGGATGGATATTGCACTCAGCTCCTGCCGTCAGGCTATCAGTATAGAGTGTACATAACTGATGCCATCGGCCTGATATTTGCGGTAATCCAGTAGATACATCTTTATCATAAAGATCCATTAATCCTGACTTTCCAATTTCTATGGGTTTACTAACCATCATCCCATGCTAATATATTAGCCATCATACTGAAAGCCTCTGTCTTGTGTCAGAACGTTTATTGTGTGATACCTTGCGAAAACTCTCTGGAAAGCCTCATGTTGACAAGTTCCCTTTATCCAATCTGCCTGTTACTTTCTCCTGTGAAGGGCTCCTGAAAAAATATTGATTTTGCTGCTCCTTGGATGCTGCCTGACATGCTGTGCTTTTCCAGCATGACTCGAAACTTGACACTCTCAGGGATCTCCAAAAAATAATTTGTATGATTTTACAGAACAAAAATAATTTCCCCTTCACAAAACCATTCCAACTCTGCATTTCGCTTTTCTCAGTGTCCTGCAATTCCCTCCTTAATAACAGGCTCTAGCAGATTCCCAGCAATAATTGTTAAGCTAAATTGTTCTTGCCTTCTGTCTCATTCATTTCTTGAAGACAGGCGCCACATTGGATGTTCTTCATTTTCACTGGAACACTCCTATAATCCAGAGAGCTGTGGAATATTTCACACAGTGCTGCTAATCACTCCGTGACAACTTTTTAAAAAATTAACAATGAATTACTGCTGACCTGCCTACCATTATTCTTATCTGTTAGATAAATACTTTGTTCCTTTTGTAAAAGACAGTTCGAGAACTTCCCTCCTATTACCATTTTGTTTATACCATTTACAGTACTTTCTCCATGAGGAGCGATTAAAAATACTAGTGTACATTATCTGCCTGTTCCCTGTGGACAGTTCTCCATTCACACCCTACTAATGGCCTCAATGTACTTTCCTCACTTCACTTCCGCCTCAGCTCACACACAAACCTTCAAGGTTTTTTATGTAGATGGAAAAGATCATGATGCTTGTTTTTATATTTCTTGCCAATTTATTACGTCATCTCTTTTCGTACATTTTCCTCACTTTCTAGATTCATACAGTCATATCGTGCACAAACAGACCGTTTGGTGCAACTCGTTCCATGCTGACCAGGATTTCTTAACTAAACTAATCCCATCTGCTTGCACTTGACCCATATGCCTTTAAACGTTTCCCATTCAGGTGTTGGTCCAAATGTCTTTGAAATATTGCAGCTGTACTTACATCTACCACTGTTCCTCTGGCAGCTCAGTCCATCACCCTCTGTGTAAAAAATGTTGTCACTTTGTCCCTTTCAAGTTTCCCCCTTCCACCTTAAAGCTATTCATTTGTATTTGAACTCACCGATCCTGCAGAAAAGACCTTGGCTAGTCACTCTATCCATGCCTCCCATGATATTATAAAGTTTTAGAATGCTACACCTCAAACTCGTACACTCCATCTGATACTAACTTCAAGATCAAACGTTTAACGATAAGCACTGCAAATTTGAAAGAATATTAAATATGACAGGTAAAGAAAGCAACCCAAACTTCATACAGTTAGTTTTGCTCTATGTTACAAAACTAAGGCAGCATGAAACTCTTACTCGTGTTAATAAGAGGTCGGGCACCTGAATTCCATAGTGTGAAGGCACTGATCATGTATACTGTGAAAACGCATAGATCTAGATCTATTTAATATCACATGGTCAACATTCTCCCTCCTGTTCTCCCTATATCCTTGGGTGGTTGTGTCTTCTTTATCTTACACTCAGTTAGAGACAACCCCTTTCCCCCACTCACATCTTGTCGTTCACCACTGCTAATAGCCCGTTTATGATTTTCCATGCCCTCTTTCCAAGTCACCCCTCCCCCATCTCTGGCAAGGGATTAAAAAGCTCAGTGTACAACCCTTTTCATTTCTAAACAATTCACACTGGGCTTGTAACACCAACTCTCTTTCTCTGTCTCTGCAGATTCTGCCAGACCTGCTGAGTTTCTCCAGAAACGAACAGGCACAGCACCAATTTCCAACTAAACAAATAACTATGGATACTGGAAATGAATACAAAAATTGGTGAAGAAACTGCGAGCTTTGCAGAGGGTCACTGGATCCGAAAGATTAATTCTGCATTCACTACAGAAGATGCCGGCAGAGCTGCTTTGTTTCTTCAGCAATTTCTGTTTTTGAACAAGTTCCAATGACGTGTGTGAAAGCTGCTCAAGTGCCCTGCCGAACACGGAGCGCCGTACCCTGGGAACTGAAGTGCACACATTCATTCGCTCAGAAACTGCATAACTGCATCAATGACACCACAGAGCTCTTAATCATGGTCAGGGAGAAAACCAGAGGAAAACACATTCAATTCAATCGCAGGAGATGGCACGACGACAAAGGAAAAGATTCAGATGAATATGTTGAAGGGTTTGAGTAATGTAACAAATTGGAAGCATGACACCAAGGAGGACGCTCAGCAGAATGAGAATATGAAAATGGAAATATTACCGCATCAGACACCAGGTGCGGTCAATGAGTACATGGCTGATGGGTGAATGAGTCTCGATGTTAACTGGGTGAGAGTCAGTAGAATTGAATTGCAGATATTGCAGCTCAAACTGGGCTTTCATGTGATTCTGTAGACAAAGCAGTATCCATTAACAGCTATCCAGTCTCTTCTGCAAATAATACCATCTGAGGAAGGGGCACTGGACTTGAAACGTTAACTCCGATTTCTCTGCACAGATGTTGCCAGACATGCTGAGTATTTGCAGCAACTTCTGTTTTGTTTCAACGTTTTCATCACAAGTTCTCACAATGCAATACATCATCGATATTTAGAGACCTGTCAAACATAGGAACTTCATAATTTCTCATTTAAAATCAATAGCAAATTACTCGAGATTCAACTCAGATAATAGCTTTGCTGTTATCATTCAGATCAGACACTTTGCCACAGTTCAGAAAGAAGAAAGAAATTAAAAGAGCTGGAGCAACACTCAGTTGATCTGGCAACATCTGAGCAAAGATGGAAAAAAATAACCTTTGGTTCTAATATGACTTTTCAGTGTCACATCATATGACATATGTTAATTCTGTTGCACTCTGCAGATACTTCCTCATCTTTTTCGTTTATCCCGCATTTTCTGTTTGTTTTTCATGTTTCCATTATCTCTATATTTCATGTTTCTTGTCAGGTCTACATGCTGAACTTGGTAATATTTGGACAATGCGGTCATTTCCTGTTCCCATTACAGTTGATGTGTCTGTGACACCTGAGTTATGACCGAAATTTGTTTCTTTATTAAGATACAAAGTAAAAATAACTGAATATCCTGTAAATCTCAGGAAATCTATTTTGTTCGAAAATACATTTTAGAGGCAGCTGAACTTCATAAAATAATAGGGATAAATTATTGAGGATGTAACACTCTGTGTCCTTCATTTAACAAGCTTGTTTCCCCATCTCCAAAAGCTTTCAATGCATAACATAGAAGTATTACAGCAAAGGTGGTGAAAACTCAGCATATTGTCTCTTCCAGCTTGGAATGAGTGATATCTCTACTATAATTCTCCTGTATTGTCCCCAAAGCCCGGCACATTTTGTTATTAGTATCTGCCTTTAATTGTAAGCTTCCTGCCAGATATAAACAATATGATCAATCTTAAACAAAAACAGACGTTGGAGGGAAAGCTCAGCAAGTCTGGCTGTATCTGTGAAGAGAAATCAATGTTCCTGCTTCAGGTGCAAGACCCTACTCAAACTATATTCCCAATGATTAAGTGGTGTGCATATAAATATAGTTCATTTTATCACACTTACTATTATCCTGTTCAGCTCACATTGTCATTCGGCATTCCATCTCCCAAACGTTGGCTGTTTCCTTGTTGTGCATTATATTTAATTCTACCTGTCAGAAAGAGCGATGATGACCAGGGAATATGGTTGTACTCCCCATGCAGTCTCCACAGCCGCTGACTCCATTCCGCTCTATCTCCCAGCCAACGTTATATCCATTCGAACCTGACTCATTAATTCATAAGTCTATAATGAATAAGTTCATTGTACTTATCACTTCTGGTTTTCGACTGAGGGGAAAAAAGCGTAAATAATATTGATTGATAGCGAATAAAACTGCATTAAGATATTTGCCAATTTGTATAAATTAATTACTGAAGCATATTCTCTATGGAAGTTCCAAAGTTGCCTCATTAGAGCAGGGAGAGGAACATTCAGAGAAATCCACACTTGCTGTCTGTGTTCAGGGCAACTGTGTCCAGTGACAGTCTGTCAGGTGGCGTTTGTTCTCGTGGAGGAGAGATCAGCACAGTAACAACATCCTGATTGTGTTTCCTTATTTTGGAGGGGCGGAGATTCGAGGAAAGATGGTTACAGCATTACAAAGGTACAACAGAGCAGAGTCATCTAGCCTGCGATAAGAAAACATCCATCATTCTCCCTCACAACTGACTTCACGAGAACAATTGGTGATGGGAGATGTGACCAATATCCAGCGATGTCAGCATCCAGTCCAGTCCAGTCATATTGTGAACTGAATGTGCTGTATTGAAAGCTAGAACTGTTTGCTCAGTGACTGTGATTGATATCAGTCTCCATGCATTATAACTCTCACTGGAGCGTTTCCCTCTCCTATTGGTGAGGGGCTTCACTCAGTGCGCTATCCCAGTGTAGGAGCAGATGCATCAGCTCCAACAGTAACAAAGATCAGCAGCTGCACAGACGTGGAGAGGACAGATCTGAATCTGAGAATAATGGACTTGATAATTACATCAATGGAGAGGAGACTTTCCTTGGGTCTTTTCAACATTTCCCTCTATTGGGAATTTCTACCATGAGGATATTCGCGGTTTTGATTATCATTTTGAGCGAGGTGGAGGGTGTGTTTCTAACCTATTCTCGCTATTGGTGGTGTTCACTACCTCTGTCCATTCATTAATGCGATAAACAATTTTGAACTTCATTGCAATTTCTTTTCTCTATATTTGTCAAAGAAAGAAACTTTGATCTTCAATTCCGATTGCAGTCTCCATTCATCTGAATTGCAGACCACTCCCTTTCAAACCTCTGCGAACAAAACTGCACAACCTCGAGATCCCTTTTTGCGCTGAACTGAATAATGTCTCGTGATCTCTGTTACCAACCATATCCACGACCAGCTCATAATATCCCCAGTCTCCATCTCTGCGTCAGTGCTGTTGCTGAACAAACCATTGTCTGCACGTTGGTAAGATTCAGACTTTATGTTTCAAGCACTCTTCTGACCACTTTTCCAGTTACAAGTATTTCAATCACAAAATTGTTCTTGTCTCGGACGTTACTTCATGATTGGGACAATGTATCAGATTAGGAATGTAGCTGGATATAATTCAGGAGCAAAGCTTATTAAATGAAAGACATTGTTTCAAGCGATTTGTTTCAAGTCCTACCACAGCTGTTGGCAGAACTTCAATAAAAATGATAAGAATTGGAATAAAAGTGACTTTCACGAAAAACAACCATAAAACAAACATTTTGTCTGAAAACCTTACCATGTTACCATACATCAAGAGCATTTCCGAACTGACAGCTAGATTACTGCGACCACTCGGACTCATAACAGCATACAAACCAACAGCTACTCTCAGACAGCAACTCACCAGAACGAAGGACCCAATATCCAGCATGAGCAAAACCAATGTTGTGTACAAAATTCCATGCAAGGACTGCACGAAACACTACATAGGACAAAAAGGAAGAAAGCTAATTATCCGCATCCATGAACACTAACTACCCACGAAACGACGCGACCAGCTATCCTTAGTAGCCACACACACAGATGACAAGCAACCTGAGTTCGACTGGGACAACACTACTATTATAGGCCAAGCCAAATAGAGAACAGCCAGAAAATTCCTGGAGGCATGGCACTCATCCACAGATTCAATCAATTAGCACATCGACTTGGACGCAATATACCGACCACTGCAACTGACGGCTGGAACTGGCAACCGGAAGGGGCAGATTCAAACCACTACAAATGCCGGAGGAAATATCACAGAAGCGCTTCACAGGAGTCTCCCAAGCACTGAGGATGTCACCTATACACATTGATGAAACATCTGCAACACAAATTCCCAGCTTGGCGAACAGAAGTACAACAACGAGCACCCGAGCTACAAATCTTCTCACAAACTTTAAACACATTTTATTACGAAGGAAGTAATAACCTGTTCCGATGGGACAGTCTTCATCTGAACCGTGCTTGGACCAGAGTTATAGTGAATCCTAACCAATGATGTAGACAGAGCTTTAAACTGATTCGGTGTGTGTGTTGGTGTGTGTGTGTGTGTGGGGGGGTGTGTGTGGGGGGGTGTGTGTGTGGGGGGGGTGTGTGTGGGGGGTGTGTGTGTGGGGGGGTGTGTGTGTGGGGGGGTGTGTGTGTGGGGGGGTGTGTGTGTGTGGGGGGGTGTGTGTGTGTGTGGGGGGGTGTGTGTGTGTGTGGGGGGGTGTGTGTGTGTGTGGGGGGGTGTGTGTGTGTGTGGGGGGGTGTGTGTGTGGGGGGGTGTGTGTGTGTGTGGGGGGGTGTGTGTGTGTGGGGGGGTGTGTGTGTGGGGGGGTGTGTGTGGGGGGGGTGTGTGTGGGGGGGGTGTGTGTGGGGGGGGTGTGTGTGGGGGGGGGTGTGTGTGGGGGGGGTGTGTGTGTGGGGGGGGGTGTGTGTGGGGGGGGGTGTGTGTGGGGGTGTGTGTGTGTGGGGGGGTGTGTGTGTGGGGGGGTGTGTGTGTGGGGGGGTGTGTGTGTGGGGGGGTGTGTGTGTGGGGGGGTGTGTGTGTGTGGGGGGGGTGTGTGTGTGTGTGGGGGGGGTGTGTGGGGGGGGGGGTGTGTGGGGGGGGTGTGTGTGTGGGGGTGTGTGTGTGTGGGGGTACGCACGAGGTGGGGGTTCTGTTATAGGGTTTAATTAGAAAAGAGGTGGTAAGAGTACAGAGCTCAGGAGAGGTTATTCAAATCTCCAGCATAGACGAAAATAGGACAGAGTGTATGGAAAGTGTAAGTAATTAAACTTCAATAACACTGGACAAACAAATGGCAATAGAAGAGGTACCGTTAATACAAGATTGAAGATTGCGTGCAGTATAATGGATAAATATAAGGGATAGGGTAAATGAGCTTGTGGCATAGATTGATATTGATAGGTATGACATGATGTGCATCACAGATAAGTGGCTGCAAGAGGATTAGGATATTCAAGGACATATATCCAATCGAAAAGATAGAGAGAGTGGGTTTACATTATTAATAAGAAATGAAATTAATTTAACAATAAGAAAGGAAGTAAGGTCAGATGGTGTGGAATCTGCGTGCCTAGAATTGAGGAACCACAAAGGTAAGACAACCACAGTTGGAGACTTGCACAGGCCTCCAAAGAGTAGTCAGGAGCTAGGGCACAAGATACACCAGGAGATAGAAAAGATCTGTAGGAAAGGCAAAGTTACAGTGATCATGGGGAATTTCAATATGTAAGTGCAATGGAAAACCAGGTTGGTAGTGAATCGCAAGAAAAGGAATTTGAAGAATGTCTATGGGATGGCTTTTTGCAGCATCATGTGGTGGAGCCCACTCGGGATCAGATGACGCTGGTTTAAATGACGCAGGCTAGACAAGGGAGCTTAAGGTGAAGGAAAACTTCAGAAGCAGTGATCAGAACATGGTTGAATTTATTCTTCAATTTGAGGGAGAAGACAGAATCAGAGTTAACAGTATTTCATCTCAATAAAGGAAACTGGGAGAGGCATAAGGGAGAATCTGGGTAGAATTGACCGGGACAGGTGACTAGCAGGAAAGACAGGGTAACAGCAATAGCTGGAAATTCCACGATAATTTAAAAGACACTGCAGAGATTCATGCTGAGTAATAGAGGTTTGGTACAGGGAGGATGGGGCAACTAGGGCTGACAAGGAAGTCAGGGATTCTATATAAGCAAAAGAGCAAGCAGAGTGAAGGGCAGTGGGAAAATGGAGAATTGGAGCCAACAGAAGGCAAGAAAAAATAAATAAGGAGGGAGAAGATTAAGTATGGGGTAAGCTAACCAGTAATATAAAGGAAACTGTAAGAGATTCTTTAGATATATAAAGTGCAAAGGAGAGGTAAATGTAAATTGGACCACTGGGAAATGATGCTGGAAAGACAGTAGTGGGAAGCAAAGAAATGGTGAGGAATTTTGCATCAGTCTTCACGGTGGAATACACGAGTAATTTCCTAAGAAATGAAGAGAGTGAGAGGGCGGTCCTAAATACAGTGGCCATCACCAAGAAGAACGTGTTAGAAAACGGAATGGCCTGAATGTGGATAACTAACCTGGACCAGATGGACTACACCCGAGACTTGTAAGGGAGATCGCTGAAGAACTAGTGCAAGTGTAAGTGGTAATCTTTCAGGAATGACTAAAATCAGGAAAGGGCCAAGTGGCTGTATAATTGCTAACACGTCACCCTGTTTAATAAGGGAGTGAGGCAGAAGATGGAAAACTGCAGACTGATTATCCTAACCTTGGTTGTGGGTAACATCATGGAATCCATCGTGAAGAATGGGATTTCTGAATACTTGAAGGCCTTTGGAAAATAGGACAGAGTCAGCATGGTTTCATCAAGGGGAGGTCATACCTGACAAACCAGCTAGAATACTTTCATAGAATAGAACATTACAGCGCAGTACAGGCCCTTCGGCCCTCGAAGTTGCGCCGATCAAAGCACATCTAACCTACACTAACCCACTATCCTCCATATACCTATCCAATGCCCGCTTAAATACCCATAAAGAGGGAGAGTCCACTACTGCTACTGGCAGGGCATTCCATGAACTTACGACTCGCTGAGTGAAGAACCTACCCCTAACATCAGTCCTATATCTACCCCCCCTTAATTTAAAGCTATGCCCCCTTGTAATCGCTGACTCCATACGTGGAAAAAGGTTCTCACTGTCAACCCTATCTAACCCCCTAATCATCTTGTACACCTCTATCAAGTCACCCCTAAACCTTCTTTTCTCCAATGAAAACAACCCCAAGTGCCTCAGCCTTTCCTCATAGGATTTTCCTACCATACCAGGCAACATCCTGGTAAACTTCCTCTGCACCCGTTCCAGTGCCTCCACATCCTTCCTATAGTATGGCGACCAAAACTGCACACAATATTCCAGATGCAGCCGCACCAGAGCCCTAACAACTGCAGCATGACCTCAGGACTCCGGAACTCAATTCCTCTACCAATAAAAGCCAGTACGCCATATGCCTTCTTCACTGCACTATTTACCTGGGTGGCAACTTTCAGAGATCTGTGTACATGGACACCAAGATCCCTCTGCTCTTCCACACTGCCAAGTATCCGACCATTAGCCCAGTACCCCATCTTTTTATTACTCTTACCAAAGTGAATCACCTCACACTTAGCTACATTGAACTCCATTTGCCACCTTTCTGCCCAGCTCTGCGGCTTCTCTATATCCCGCTGTAACCTGCCACATCCTTCGTCACTGTCTACAACTCCTCCGACTTTCGTATCATCTGCAAACCTGCTCACCCAACCTTCTAACCCTTCCTCCAGGTCATTTATAAAAATGACAAACAGCAATGGTCCTTTCCACCGCTGTAATACTATCTTTGACAAGCAAAGCCACACACCCCCCCTCTTTTGCCCCCACCTCTGACCCTACTAAAACTTTTAAACCCTGGAACCTGCAACAGCCAATCCTGTCCCTGATCTAGCCATGTCTCCGTAATAGCCACAACATCGAAGTCCCAGGTACCAACCCACGCTGCAAGTTCACCTACCTTATTTCGTATACTTCTGGCATTAAAGTACACACACTTCAAGCCACACTTCTGTTTACAGGCACCCTCCTTTAAGATTGATGCCATATTCCTAACCTCCCTACACTCCAGGTCCTGCACCCTAAAGCTACAGTCTGGGTTCCCATGCCCCTGCAGAGTTAGTTTAAACCCCCCCCAAGAGCACTAGCAAACCTCCCCCCAAAGATACTGGTGCACCTCAGGTTCAGGTGCAGACCATCCTGTTTATAGAGGCCCCACCTTCCCCAGAAAGAACCCCAGTTATCCAAGTACCGAAATCCCTCCCTCCTGCACCATCCCTGTAGCCACGTATTTAACTGTTCTCTCTCCCTATTCCTCGACTCTCTATCACGTGGCACGGGTAACAAACCAGAGACAACAACTCTGTTCGTTCTAACTCTGAGCTTCCAACCTCGCTCCCTAAAAGCCTGTCTAACATCCTCAGCACTCCTCCTACCTATGTCATTGGTGCCAATATGGACCACGACTTCAGGCTGCTCCCCCTCCCCCTTAAGGACCCGGAAAACACAATCAGAGACATCACGTACCCTTGCACCTGGGAGGCAACATACCAAACGTGAGTCTCTCTCGTTCCCACAAAACCGCCTCTCTGTGCCCCGAACTATCGAGTCCCCAATTATTATTGCTCTGCTCTTCTCCACCCTTCCCTTCTGAGTAACGGGGACAGGCTCCGTGCCAGAGGCCTGAGTCCCGTCACTTACCCCTGGTAAGTCGTCCCCCCAACAAGTATCCAAAATGGTATACTTGTTCTTGAGGGGAACGACCGCAGGGGGTTCCTGCACTGGCTGCTTCCTCCCAGTCCCCCTCACTGTCACCCACCTATCTACCATCTTTGGAGTTATTACTTCCCTATAGCTCCGATCTATGACCCCCTCTGCCTCCCGAATGATCCGAAGTTCATCCAACTCCAGCTCCAGTTCCCTAACACGGTCTTGGAGGAGCTGGAGATGGGTGCACTTCCTGCAAGTGTAATCAGCAGGGACGTCCATGGCATCCCTCACCTCATACATGTTGCAGGAGGAACATTGCACTGCCTTCACTGCCATCCCTCTCAAGCTAACCTTTATTTTAAAACAAAACTGTCTCTAAAGAATACAACAAGCAAAATTCAGCAATTACCTACTTACCACAACGGATCTTATTATTAGGTTAGAGGAGGAGGGCGGGTGGGAGGCACTACCTCCGTAGTGCCTCGGGTTCTTCAGCTGCGCGCTTTTAAAGGGGAAACAAACCTACCCAGGTAAGCTTACGCTCTACCTGCTTCCGGATCTCGCCTGCCTCTCTGGTCGTCGTCACTTCCCCCTGCTGCTCCCGCTCTTTCTGTGAAGAGAGAGTGAAAAAAACACCGCTGCCCGCTACCGGTAAGTACGTTTAAAACAAACAGTCTTACCTTAGCTGCTGCTCGCACTCAAAATGACCGTTAGCGTCGAAGGGTGAGTATTTATACTCACTGCTTTCCTTCCCGGCTGCCTCTCTGGTCGTCGTCACTTCCCCCTGCTGCTCCCGCTCTTTCTGTGAAGAGAGAGTGAAAAAAAACACCGCTGCCCGCTACCGGTAAGTACTTTTAAAACAAACAGTCTTACCTTAGCTGCTGCACATTACTTTGAGGGAGTAATGTGCAGATTTGATCAAGGAGAACCGATAGATGTTATCCATCTGCACCTTAAGAATCCTTTGACAAGGTGCCATGAATGATGCTATTGAGAAAGATATGGGTCCATGGTTTTAGAGGCAAGGTGGAAGTTGACGTTTGGCTCTCTGACAGAAAGCAGAGAGTGTGGATTAAAGTGTCCTTCTCAGGATGGCAGCCAGTGACAAGTGGTGTTCCACAAGACTGAGTTTTGGGACCGCCACTTTTCACTTTGTACATTCATTATCGATATGAAGGAACTGAGGGCATTCTGGCTAAGCTTTCAAACAGTGCAAAGATAGATAGAGGGACAGGTAGCATTGAAGAGATGGTTCGGCTGCAGGAGGGTGCTCTAGCGCATCTCCGCAACTCCTCAAAACTCTGCCCTTGAACTTCACCCTTCCAACGACAACAAGTTAGAACCTCTCTCGTGCTTGCCTTCCATCCCACCAACCTCCGCCATTTCTGCAACCAACGGTCAGACCCCACCACCAGAGATATACTTCCCTCCCTACCTCTATCATCATACTGCTGTGACCATCCCCTCACAGCTCCCTCATCAGGTCCACCAACCCCAACAAGCCACCTTCCACTCCCAGCACTTTCCCTTCCCACTACAACAGGTATGAAACCTGTGCCAACACCTCCCTCCTCACCTCCACTCAAGGCCCCAAAGGATCCTTCCACATCAGGCAAATACCATCCTGTGTATCCAAACACCTCTTCTAGTCTTTCCATTGCGCCTGGTCTATACTACATTGGCGAGACAGGACGTCAACTTGCAGAACGGTTCAGGGAACATTCTCGGACACACATACCCAACAACCCCACTGCCCTGTGGCTGAATACGTCAACTCCCCCTCCGACTCCGCCAAGGCTTTGCAGGTTTGTGGCCTCATCCACTGTCAAATTCTAGCCACCTGACGTCTGAAGGAAGAACGCATCATCTTTTGTCTTAGGACCCTTCAAACACACGGTATCAAGGACAATTTTACCAGTTTCCTCATCTCCCCTCCCTCCATCTTATCCCAGATCAAACCCTCCAACTCAGAACCGCCATCTTGAACTGTCCGACCTGTCCATCTTCCTTCCCATCTATCCACTTCACCTTCGACTCTGCCCTGTCACTATCACCTTCCTCCCAGCACCAGCCCCTCTCACTTATCTCTCTGGCCCCTTCCGCTCACCCCACATTCCCGATGAAGGCTTTATGCCTGAAACGTCGAATCTCCTGCTCCTCGGATGCTGCCTGACTGACTGTACTTTTCTATGACCACACATTTTTACTCTGATCTCCAGCATCTGCGGCCCTCACTTTCACCTGCTGAAGGATATTTACAGGTTTGGAGAGTGCGCAAAGAAGTGGCAGATGTAGTACAATGTGGAAAAGTGTGGAAAAGCATTTTGCCAGGATGAATAGAGGCATAGACTATTTTACAAATAGCAAGCAATTTCAGAAATCTGAAGTGCGAAAAGACTAGGGCGTTCTCTAGGGCGTCCAGGCGTCTTGAAAGTTAAAGTTGCAGGTTGTCAGTAGTTAGGAAGGCAAATACAATGATGGCGTTTATTTCAAGAAGGCTTAAATATAAAAGCAGGGATGTACTTCTAAGGCTCTACAAGGCTTTGGTCATGCTACATTTGGATTATTGTGCGCAGTTTTGAGTCCCCTATCTCAGGAATGATGTACTGGTCTTGGAGCGCTTTCAGACGAGGTTCACAAGAATGGTGCCAGGAATGAAAAGCTTGACATATGAAGAATATTTGAGGGCTCTCGGTCTGTATTTGATAGAGTTCTGGAAGATGCTAGGAGGTCTAATTGAAACTTACAGAATGCTACATCTCCTGGGACAGAGTGGATTTTGGGAAGATATATCCAATGGTAGGAGAGACTAGTACCAGAAGGGACAGAGTAAAGAGAAGACCTTTCCAAACAGAGATAAAGAGAAACATCTCTAGCCAGAGAGCGGTGAATCTATGGAATTCATTGCCACAGAGGGCTGCCGAGTCCAGATCATTGAGTACGTTTAAGAGTGAGACAGATAGGTTCTTGACTGTAAAATGGATCAAGGGATACAGGTAGAAAGCGGGAGAATGGGGTTGAGAAGCTTTACAGCCATCAGTGAATGGCGTAGCAGGCTCAATGGGCCTAATGGCCAAATTTCCGTTACAATGCCTTCTGGTTGTTTGGTTAATATTGGCTCTCCTCATTCCTCATTGGAGTTGTCCTGCAATTTGATGTTCAAATGATTTACAAAGAGGAACGTTTCACTACTGATGACTGGGAAATATCATGTTCCCTCACTCCAGTCTCAGCAGCCATGTCCCCAATATCATAATCGCACTGCAATTAAAACCAATGGTACTTAATCACAGTTGATTGACATCGATAACATTAACAGCAAGACCCTCACCTGCCCTCTCTGATCCTCGAATAACCATCTGAATTGTGTGACACGTCATATTCTGTGTTAGCATATCCATGTCAGTTGTCCGTTATCACTCATGTTATCGTAGGCACATTTTCCTGTCAGATTCTGGACTAGAAAAGTTCAATGCATATTTTACTGACATTATAATCACTGATCAGTAGTTACAGAGTGTGTGTTTTCGTTTATAAACGGAGAAACTTGTTTATGTTCTGACAATCCTTTGTCATTACTTCCATATCCAAGGTAGATTGAATGATTGCACGCAATCAATCTACCATCTCCAATATTCCGTCCCTCAGTCACTCCCACATATCCCATGCCAAATGTATAAATTTTAAACGTTCTTTAGAATTTTAATAAAATCAATTTTAAATTGAAAGGGGTTAACTGTAGCTATTTGTTCAGTGACTGTGATTAATGTCAATCTCCGTGGATCCTAATTATCCCAGTTGAGCGTTTCCATCATTGAATGATAAATGGGCTCTTTTCAGCGTGTTATCCCATAGTATGAGTAGAAGCATCACTGACAGCACTAACAGGGATCATCAACTCGAGAGAGAGGGGGAGTAGAGATCAGAATCTGAGAACATTAGACTGGAACGATACAATAATGGTTCAGAATGTGAGGACCTTCGATTTGAATGATATAATAGTGAATCAGAACCTAAGTTCAGTAAACTGGAATGGAACAACAATGGATCAGAATCTGAGATCATTAGACTGGAATGGTTCAGCAATCTATCAGAATCTGAGAATATTTGACTGGAATATTACAATTACAGACAGAAGTTTATCCTTGGGTCTTTACTATATTTCTCGGCCTTGGATATCATTAGCATCACGGATCCAGGATATCCTTTGGATTATTCAAGGTGGTTACTATCCCATCCTCGCTACAGTTGGTGTTCCTGGTAAGTCATTATATTTCTCTACTAAACTGGGTTGAACTGAATTTCTGCTCATGATATATAAAATTTGGAAAGTGCAAGGCAATGTTTTCAGTTACAAACAAAACCTCCTTTCCTTATATTAATCAGTATCAAACTATTTCTAAATTACTCACTGATATGCAAGAAGGAACCAGACTGTTCTCAAACTTCATAATCCATTTTGTCCTTCACAGATTTACATCTCCATCTCGTCCCCACTCACCAATCCTGTCCAATACCACCGTCATGATATCCCAGTCTTGTCTCAGTCTCATTGCAACTTCTGAATAAACCATCATTTGTGCCTTTGTTTAATCCAGATGCAACAGTTTCAAATTCCTTCTAACCGCATGTCCGTCACTAAAAAAATTGCTCTTGAGGATGTTTAACTTGTTCTGTGTACAAACGGGACGACAGTTTATGATGTTCACGACTCATACTCTAGAGCCACAGAACAATAGTCTGTTGATATCTCATGAGGGAAATTAAAAGCAACTATTTTCATTTGCCATAAAAGCCAATCTGTTTGCCCCAAGTCCTTAAGCGAAGTCAATCTGTCATTCTTCCCTAGTCAGGTTTCAGTTTGAATTCTGTGATGAACATGTGAGTGTTCTGCACCTTTAACAGAATTAAAAGCCAGCAATAACTACCTGACAGCACCAAGTCTTCTGAAAAATAGATTTAATGTACCTTTGTTTGAACTTCTCGATTAGCTTATTTTCTCAAGACAAAAACAAATTCAGTCAAACAGTTTAAATTATAACCCAAAATGCCCACCTCCAATCAAGTTTGAATTTAGTATATTGATAATCTTAAAAGCCAATGACACAGTCCAATGGTTTGGGGGTACAAGACCGCGGGAAGTTGATAGTTGAGAGGAGAACTGCCAAGTTACCAGCATGCAAAGACTTCCTGAAAAATAGTTCTCCTCTCGGTAACTTTATTGATTAGTAACTGGTAAAGCAGAATCTCAAAGAAGAAAAGAAGACAGGAATATGGAGAAGAACCGAAAGCTTCTTGGTTTTGAGATTAGAAGTTTTGTTTTGCAAATCTTAATTAGGAGTCTAATCGGACTAGTATAATGGAGGGGGGGGGGGCGGGATAAAATATAGCTTAGAGGAAGAAGCTGTAAATATTCGTTCGACTATTATTCCCTGTTATACTTTATGAAATAAAGTTGTTAATTTTTACTTCAAATAGTCTTGGACTCTAGAATTATCATGGATTACTGCAGTGGATAAATCTTTTCCCTGTTGTTGGTTTTACATTAAGCAGGAGAATGTATTCTGTGTTGTAACACTACAATCCCACCGGAATGTGCTTTTCTCTTTACTGTCCTGTGGAACAGCTGAACCAAAAACTCAGTTCAAGATCGGCATAACATGCTGCCCTGACCAGGGCTGCATACATCCTGTGAGAGAAGAACATAAGTAAAGATAGCTCCCTTTTTCTGTCTGTTTCCCGTATTCCTACAGCTCATTTCTATTCATGTAGGTGATCATCCCCTATTTTAGGTGTATTCAATCTCATTGAAATTCTCCTGAGAGTGATGCACATCTCCATGCGCATTTCTGGTGTTGGCTTTATTGATGCTGACGTACAGATGTAAGGAACTTATACATTCCGTGTCAGCCATAGTGCATAGAGACGGAATGGCTTCTTGTGGCACAGGAAAGAAACGGCGATATCTATGTGAGAGAAAAAGATTATTGCGATCATCCCTGAGAGTGTTGTTGAGGCAGTATTTGGGGTACTGTGGATAGACTTTCTCTCAAGTTTCACCAGACGAATCCCTGGGATGATGGCACCATGAGCAGTGAGTGAAGCTCAGAGAGAGAATAAGAGATGATTGTATTGAACCTTAAGGGAGATGGACAGTCACTCAGGATGTTCTAAACGGGCACTGATACGGTGATAAATTCCATGGCTTTTATTAACTCGGGTTTAATGATTCTCAATAGGTTAAGAGCCTCCGAGGACGTTCCCCTTATCCCACCCTCACTCCATATGTTGATTGAGAGAGACAGAGGGTCAGTCTTTGAATAAATTCTCCCCACATTAATACAGTGCATTCAGTGTGTAATCCTGCATGAAACATCATGTTATCCACAATCCCGACAACAGCCACAATACCTAAATTCTAAAACAGTTAACTTCGCACCAGCTTCTGACATCCATGGAGAACATGGTTCTGTCTTCTCAGAGATGGAAGATGCCTCTCTGAGACTTGAGACAAAGCACATGGCTACCTTCCTCACTGCCAGAAAACCACATTAAAGTGTCAAGTGTCCCACAGGTAATGGAGCCACGAGGAAAATCGTGGATCCGTCTCTGAGCGTGTTCTATGCTCCACTGATTTGTCAGGTTGGAGCATCAATGACACCCTCCTGTTCCTGTATAAGTGTCTTGAGGTGGTGAATGGCCTCCTCCAGGTCCCACGGAACAGGTTCATGGATCTGACTTGGACCTGCCTGCTCCTGTTTAACAGCTTGATGTGGTAATTAGACCCCTTCTCTTCCTGTGGAACAGGCAGGATGATTGAATCGGCTATTCCTCTCTTTGTTCAGTTGTTTCGATGGGCTGAATGGCTTCCACATATCCGTTTCTAATGTGCCTGAGATGCTGAATGAGCTCTTCATTTAACTGTGGAAATGTACAGTGTCTGGCCTTGCTGTTACATGAATGTTACCGACACTTTAACAGCACAAGCCTGAAAGCTGTCCGGCTCTTACTGTACATGGACACAGACTGGTTCAGGAGCTGAGGTGTGACACATTGTTCTGAACATTGGGTGATCTTCAGTGACCATCCCCATTTCTGAACTTATGATAAGCTAAGACAGTGATGAAGCAGCTGAAGGTGTTTGTTTTTAAGCAGCTACCCTGAGGACCTCCGACAGAGATGTCCCAGGAAAGAGAGGATTGTCAGTCACCGAACACAAACATCTTCCTTGTGCTCTGAAAGACCCCAACCAGTGGGGAGGGTACACCTGATTCCCATTAAGCTCAAATAAGTAGGTGGTCCTGATGCCATCCACAGTCAAATGCTACCTTGTTAGCGAGGCCATTCACTCTTTCCTGAGCCCCTGTGTTCTCCTCTTGTTCATATCAATAGATGATGGTGTATGTGTTAGGAGTGTTTTCCTCTCATAGAGGGTAATCAATGCCAGGAAGTATCTGGGCCAGATAGTGAGGAGGGTTACATCACTGAAAGTATTCAAAGAGGTGGTACATGAATTTTTGGCCTGTTGGAGAGCTAAAGGGTGTGAAGAATTGGACATTAAAGACCAGTTATTGCTAACAGTAGTTCAGCCATGATGGGATAAAATGGGTTTATCGTCCGAGGCACCGAATCTTGCTTCTTATGTTCTCATATTCTGTAATTACAAACTTAATAATTGTAATTTTCCTGAAAGTTCTGTTATTGAATGTTGCAGTCACAGAGAATAAAGTATATTGTGAGTCATTTCAGGGTGAGGTATGGGGGGCTGTATTCACAGTGAATCTGGGTCTCCAACATGACCAACAAATGAAGCACAAGTTGCAGAGAGGAGACACTCTGTAAAGAGACCAGAGGTGTCTTTCGAAACCAGCCTAGTTTTCCAAATAACATTTTCCAACACCAAACCGTGTGTGACAGTCTTGAGGGATTGAATGATATCCCGTGTTACGGTGGACCAGGTATTTGGAGCAGGTGGCCTCCATCTGCTAATATCAGGAGCTGTGAGGAGCTGAATAGAACATAAAGATATAGGACTGAGCAGCAGGAGTGGGTTATTAGACACTTTGTCACCGCTCCACCACTCACAAATTCCATGGGTGATGTGAATGTCGTGTCAGCAGCAATTTTCTGTCTGTATGCCATTTTCCCACATTCACTTGTCTGTCAAATGTTACCAAACATAAGTTTGAATAAATGCAAGCATCCAGGCACCACAAACCTCTGGGGAAGGGAATTTCCACTTGAACAGTCCCTTGAAAATTTCTCATTTGTGTTTCAACCAATGTTGGAAAGTCACTCCGTCCTTTTCCAGTCCCACTCCTCCACTGGTTAAAACCAATCTTAAATGCAACCAGTTTTATGATGTTACCAATGATGTAGGTGTCAGAGTAGGTCATTTTCTAGAAAAGTGTGAGACACAGAAACTTGGACTCATAACAAATGGTAACATGATAGAGTGCCCCAAACGTTATTCTGCCTTTGAAGTTATTCTGCTCCCACAAGCTACTGGTAGTAGGATTTCACTCTGGAGCAGTTGAATTTGGCTGAATTCCTTTTGTTTCAGGAACTGGAGAGATTCCAGTGAATTCTCACCAGAAATCCTTCACAAATGGTAAAGATAACACAGGGATTTTATGGTCTCACACTTTGCTCTCGGATGGAACAACTTAAGAGAGACAGATCAATAGGCTGCTGCTTCTCAGGCAGGGGACATTTTTCTCCCTCTCTGTGTTGAAACATACAATAATGTCAACTGAATACCAAACTGGACCATGTGTGCTCTTCTGGAACATTCTCTGGAAAACCCGATTATTGATTATATGCAAGTGCATTCGTTTCAATCGCAAAAAAAATTCCCCACTTTATAATTTGATGACATGCTTACATGTGTCTGTGTAAGTTGCAAATATTGGTAGGTGTCTTCATAGTATGTGTGTTAATATCAATGCATCTTTTTCTTAAAGTTAATTCTCTAGCTTTAGTCTTCCTGACAAGTGAACGATATGCATCCAATTGATACAATTCTCAGAAAGTCATGGATGGTTCAATACTATTTCTCAGCTAAGGTCGAAACTGATAATCCCCGATAACAAAAGGCCGGCATTCCAGGAATGAGTAAAGGGAAACCTCTTTGAAAATCTTCGAAAAGAATTAAATCCTTTCATTTTAGTTTCGGGGATCAAAACAGCACACAGTGCATGAAATGTGGTCTCCACAATGCCCTGTACTGATGCAGTTAAACGTTCCTGCCATTAAATCTGATGCCTTTTGCCAAAAACAGCATCATTCCGCTTAACTTCCAAATCCCTTGCTGCATCTGCAGACTGACTTCATATGATTCATGTCCCAAGAGCATGGAAACCGCCAGAATCACAGAATTCTGCAATCTCTCTGCATTTACATTGTTTACCATTGTTTTATTCTTCATGCTAAAACAGACAACCTACCTGATGTTATTTCTGCTGAAGCATTGCTCACTAACCTTCCCTGTCTGTTTCACATTGCAGACTCACTACCTTCATTTGATGGCACATAAAATGACCATCTTGGTGTACGAGCTAATTGAGCTCCAAGCAATTCCCTCCCCTTCTTTCAGATCTTTGATACAAATTGTTGATCATTGATTACCCCACAGTGATCTTTGAGGCACTCCATCAGTTACAGCTTTGCAGCCTGAAAATAAACATTTGTCTCTACTCTCTATTTCCTGTTAGCGACTGATCTTTGCTGGACAGGAGAGTCAATGTTCCCTGCTCCTGGGTAGCCGTTCAGGCGGTTTGAATGGCCTCCTGCTGGGCTGTGTAATGTACTCAACGAGCTGAATTACTTCATTCTATATTGCTGTGCTATTCCTTCGAGTGACAGAATGGTCTCCTCCTTTCTCATTGTATCGATTCTTTCTGATTGAATGGGGGGGTCCCCTACCATGTAATAGCCTCGAGGGTGGATTGAGGGGACAACACACAGGGAAGGGGCAACAGTTAGTCATTTGGCTGCACCGTTCATAATGCTCATGGCTGATCCCAGTGCGTCTGTCCATCCGTCTCCTGTTTGTAACAATAAACATTGACTCTCCTGTCCAAGAAAGATCAGCCAAGTGCAGACTTAGACACTTAATGGCAAGGTCCTCGGGAGTGTAGCTGAACAAAGAAACCTTGGAGGTGTAGGTTCATAGCTCTTTGAAAATGGAGTCGCAGGTAGGTAGGATAGCGAAGAAGGCGTTTGGTATGCTTTCCTTTATTGGTCAGAGTATTGAGTACAGGAGTTGGGAGGTCATGTTGCTGCTGTACAGGACATTGGTTAGGCCACTGTTGGAATATTGCGTGCAATTCTGATCTCGCTCCAATCGGAAAGATGTTGTGAATCTTGAACGAGTTCAGAAAAGATTTACAAAGATTTTACCAGTGTTAGAGGATTTGAGCTACAGGGAGAGGCTGAACAGGCTGGGACTGTTTTAACTGGAGCATCGGAGGCTGAGGGGTGACTTTACAGAGGTTTACAAAATTATGAGGGGCATGGATAGTGTAAATCGGCAAAGTCTTTTCCCCGGTGTTGGGGAGTCCAGAACGAGAGGGCAAAGGTTTAGGATGATAGGGGAAAGATACAAAAGAGGCCTAACGGGCAACGTTTTTCACCCAGAGGGTGTACTAGTATGGAATGAGCTGCCAGAGGAAGTGGTGGAGGTTGGTACAATTGCAACATTTGAGAGGCATTTGGGATGGGTCATCGAATTGCAAGGGTTTGGAGGTATATGGGCCAGTTGCCAGCAGGGGGGACTAGATTGGGTTGAGATATCTGGTCGGCATGGACGGGTTGGACTGAAAGGTCTGCTTCCATGCTGTACATCTCTATGACTCTAGAAACGGGTCTTCACTGCTCCCTGAGGATGAGGACACCGCAGATAGTACAACACTAAAGTGAAAGGTACATCCTTATTTCTTTGTGGGACCTGTTATTTTAAAACTTTGTTAACTGAACATCAAATCACCACCTCTTTGCAGATATAAGGGCAGAATAATTAGGAATAAACATAAACCATTCCGGACTGCATACCTGTCCCACATTCCCACTGAACCTTTCCAATCGAATATGTATCAAACCCAACCTCTGCTGCTGTCTCAGGAAGAGAATACCTGTTAGCATTGCACCACATGAAAAAAGGAGTAGAATGAGGCCATTCGGCCCATCGAGTCTGACATGCCATTCAATAATTTCTTATCTGTTCCTCAACCTCATTCTCCTGCCTTCCCCCAAGAATCCTTGATCCTTTTATAAAACAAAAAAATTATCCATTTGTATCGGTGTCTACGTGTGCGTATGTTTATCCATCTGCTTGTCATCTGTGTATTTGTGCATCTAAGTTTGTCTTTCTGTGCATCAGCCTGGGTGTTTCTATCTATGTTTGTGTCTATTTGTGTGTGACTCTATATGTCTGCGTGTGTTTCTACATGTGTGTATGCCTATTCCCTTGTCTGTATTGTGTTTGTTCATATATTGCGGTGATACCAATATTTCTTTGTATTTCTGTGTCTGCATCTCTGTGTAGTGATGTAACTGTATTTCGGGGGTGGGGGGGTGGGAGTTAAAGGACTGTCGTTCGAAATGACAGTGTGTTAACAGTGAGAATTGTCTTTCACTGAGCACTGTTCCTTAATTGGTCAGTGGGACATGGATGTTTCAGAAATTTCACGCGAGGCATCCCAGTCCGCTTCATCTTGTACTAGGTTCCTCCCCACCTGGCGAGTGTGGGGGAGGGGTGTGAGAATAGATATTGGGCACTCCACCACCCGGCATGGCCATTTCTGTCCTATGCCAGGCTATTTCTGTTGGAATAGAAGGAAGTGATGGAAGGAGTGAGGGCAGGACTGGATGGCCTTGCTGTTAGTGCTGGTGGAGGTGGATCTGGGAGGAATTGTGAGGCGTCCAAAATGAGGCAGTCGATAGTTTTGAATCCATATCGTATTATTAATGTGGGTGTATTGCGCAGGTGACAGAAAAAGTGTGGGAAGGAAGTTGCTGAATTCAATATTGAGATCGGTAGTGCGTGAGCCTTATTTGGAGATAGAGCATGAGGATTTTCTGGGGATAGGTGCTATAACAGATATACAGAGAGGGTGATGGAGCAGAGAGAATTCGGTGACAATTATCCTGACAGAGCGGGGAGGATATTGATGCTTGTCCTATATTGATGGAGATATCCTCAAATGATCTCAGCGTCGAGTTGAGCCTCCCCGAATGTCCTGTCCAACTCTATCACGAATAATGACACAGACCTGTCCCTCAGATTCCACAGAATCAGTTTATGTAGAACTTACAAATAGCAAGGCGCAGCAAATATTGGTGTGTATTATATCGGTTGTAGAAAATCTGAGCATCATATGCTCTGGAAATTAGATATGCTAGTATCATGCATACTTCAGTTTTATTGGATGTTCTCAAGCTGCATCTAAACTGCATTAAATAAGTGACTACTGATGCTGTGCGAAATAAATTCTGTACGTGTATGTGAGGTGGGTTGAAGTGTATGTTGTGAAGCAAACTATCGAGCAGTTTATTTTGGGTTTGGTGTTGTGTGATCAGAAGGAAGAAGTAATAACCTTGCTCTGAATCAGCTTTGAAGGAATAGAGACGTTAATAACGTGCATTTTTCACGGTGTCTGCATGAATATAGAATGCTTGAAAGTTCTGGTTAAACATCATGGTAGCCTGGAGACTAAAAGGTCAAGTTCGCTCCAGTGAATTGGGAAAGTACAGTATAACATATAGTGGGAGGCAAGCAATGGTTGTTGTAGTCATAGAGTCAGACAACACGGAGACAGGCCCTTCAGCCCAAACACGTCCATTCCAACCAAAATGTCCATCCACGCTAACTCCATTTCCCTGACATTGCCCTGTATCTTTCTTATCCTTTCCTGTCCATGTATTTCTACAAATGCATTTTAAATGTTGCGAATGTTCCTGCCTCAAGCTCTTCCGCTGGCACATCATTCCATATGCATACCAGCCCTGTGTGAAAAGCCGTTGGTCCTCAGGTTCCCTCTTATTGTTTACCCTCTGACCTTAAACTGTTGCCCTCTTGTCCATGATTGCCTAACCCTGGAAAAAAAACAGAGTGCATTCACTCTGTCCGTCCTTCCCATGATCTTATACACTTCTCTCAGATTTCCCCTCAGCCTCATACATCTCAAGGAAAAAATCCTAACTTGTCCAACCTCTCCCAATAATTCAGACCATTGAGTCACTTGCAACATTCTTGTAAATTTCTTCTGCACTCTTTCCAGTTTAATACCATCCTTCCCAAAGCAAAGTGAACACAGCTGAACATAACGCTCCCAGTATGGCCTCACCAGCATCCTGTATATTTGCAACGTACCTCCCTAATTTACATACTCAGTGATATACACTGATGAAAGCCAGTGTGCCAAAAGCTTTCTTCACTGCACTATCTACCTCTGAATCAAATTTTAGACAATCAATGCACCTGAATTCCAAGGTCCCTCTCTTCCACTACACTCCCTAGGACCCAACCATTCACATGAAACTCCAACCTTGACTCGACTTTCTAAAATGCAAGAACTTACACTGATCTATATTAAAATCCGTTTGCCATTTCTCAGCCACTTCTCCAGGTGATGAAGGTACTGCTGTATTTTCAGAAATTTCTGATAACCTTCCTCACTCTCCAAACTTCCTCACTGTCTTCAAACTTACAAATCATGCTTGTTCATTCTCAGCTAAACCATAGATATATGTAATATGTAGTGGACCCAGCACTAACCCGCGAGACTTTCCATTAATCACAGGCCTCCAGGCTGACAAGCATCCTTCCACTATTACCCTCTGCTTCCCACCATCAAGACAATTTTGTATCTAACTTGGCAGCTCCTCCTCAATTTCATGCGATCTAACCTTCCAGAGCAGCGTACCATGTGGAACCTTATTGAAGGCCTTACTGGAATCCATAAAGACTACATACACCATCCTTCCCTCCTCAACGTCACTTAACCAAAGAATTCGAACAGATTTGTGAGGCATGATCTCCCATGAACAAAGACGTGCTGAGTTTGATGATGGGATTTTCCCCAAAATGTTGATGTTCCTGTTCATCGGATGCTGCTTGACCTGCTGTGCTTTTCTAACACCACTCTAATCTTGCTCCTAATCACACACTGTCTTTCCAAATGCATGTATATCTTATCTATCAGAAGCTGTTCAAGTAAGTTACTTACAACATATTTTACGTTTACTGGTCTATAGTTCCCACGTTTTTCTTTGTAGCCCTTCTTGAGTAAGGACACAGCATTCGCTGTCCTCCAGTCCTTCGTGACTTCGCCCGTTGGCCAGCGATGATGCAAAAATATCAGCCAGGGCTCCGGCAATTCCTTCTATCTCCTCCTGCAGTGTTCCTGAATATATCTGGTCAGGACCAGGAAATTTATAAAAATATTGGAAAGTCTTTTTATTTCAGGTACAAGCACCAAAGAAAGGGAAAGTGACACAATGATGTTTAACACAACAAATTCGAAAATGTAATAATCATAGGAAATGGCTTCAGAAGAATTTCAGTCATTGTGAAAACCTGTGAATTCTCAGAAATTCACGATCCAGAAACAAGGGCCATGAAACTGATAAGGAAATCAAAAACAGAACATGAATGCTAAAAAAAACAGGTACAAAAACACTGCATAAATCTACAATGTTTACTTCAAAGGTAACAAAGTAAAAGCAAGGTCAAATATGGAAATTGGTGATTGGGAGAGGAGAGTTTGATGTGAAGAACAGGGAAATGGCCAAGAAAATAATCAGTTGCTTTGTATCTGTCTTCAAGGAAGAAGATCCATACAATCAGCCAGTGATACCAAGTGATCATGTAGCGCTTGTGCAACTGAAGACAAAAAGTCAATTTATATCAGTAACAAGGTAATATTTGAAAGTGTAACTGGATTGAGCATTGCTAAGTCTGACAAACCTGACGTACTTCATATTAAAATGTCAGACATAAATCAGCAATAGAAGTATTAATTGCACTGTCGATGACTGTGTTTTATTTTCCTGTGTATTCTGCATAGGCCGGAATCCATTCCGGATAAATGGAATTTAGTAAACGTGGTCCAAGCACTATAGATTAATGGAAGGGATCCAAACATCTATAAAAGGTAGAAGACATAGTTTGGAGAACTGCCGACCAATTAACTTGACATCTACAGGGAAACTGTTGGAATCTACTATGCAGCATGTGATATTGGATATTTAGAAATTAATAGGATAAATGGAGAGAATCCACATGTATTTCTGGCAGATGTCTAACTCGATGTGCTATTAGTTGTTAGACCCCATCTACCACCCCCTGAGAAAAGGAACAGAAAGTGACTTCGCCCAAGGAAATGACATCAACAATCCAAAGAAACCCTTAAAAAGAAAGCAGGAGTGTGTACATCGCTTCACCAGAGGTCCACTAACGATGCTATCTCGTAAAGTAAGGAAACGTCGGGAAATGAACCTGCCAGCTCAGCGAGCAAACCTACATCCATTGTGTACAGTGTTGGTGACCAAATCTGAGAAATAATACACTGACCACAATAAAATTGAAATGGACGTTCTCCAGATTAATGCCACAGATGGCGAGATTGTCTGATCAGGAAACTCGGCCTATGTTCTCTAGTGTTTCAAAGAATGAGAGGTGGGTCACAATGAAATTTACAAAATTAACAAAACTTATGACAAATTGAAAATTAGCAGGACGCTTCCCTGGCTGCCCAATCCAAATTCAAGGCATATAATGGCAAGATAACGGATTGGCCACTTAAGAACGTAATTTTGTGGAAATTCATCACTCGGTGAGAACTGCCTAAAACAGGGTCATAGAAAGCTGCTGGCAGGGTAAGATTAAGGAAAATCTCCAGATATTCTGCAAGTGTGTAAAGCAGAAATGAATAACAAGGGAACAGGTACGAGTCATTAATGACTTGCCAAGTTGCATCCAAATCAACTTAGTGTTCGGAGACAGAGGGTAGTAGTTGAAGGCTGTTAGTGTGTGACTCGAGACCGATGTCCAATGGTGTATCACAGGGATCAGTGCTGTGATTTGGAGGTGCTGGTGTTGGACTGGGGTGAACAAACCTAAAAATCACATAACACCAAATTATAGTCCAGCAGGTTTATTCCGAGGCACGAGCTTTCAAAGCGCACAACCATCTAATGCAGAAGCAGCGCTTCGAAGTTAGTGCCTCCAATTAAACCGGTTGGACTGTAGCCTGGTGTGTGATCGTTAACCTTATTATTTGTGGTATTCATAAATGATGCAGCTGTGAATATAGACGGGGGTGGTGGGAGTGTGACAACTAAGTTTGTGCTTGATACAAAGATTGGCCGGGTGGTTGGCCGTGAGGAGGAAGGTCTTATGTTACAGGAAGATACAGATGGAATGGTCAGATGGGCAGAGTAATGGTAGATGTAATGTAACCTTGATAAATATGATGTGGAACTCTTTGGATGAAGGAACTGGACAGGGAGTACTCAATGAATGGCAGCACACGAGGAAGCTCGAGGGTGTTTCTCCACACTTCCCTGAATGTGACTAAATACGTTAATGCACAATTTTGAGAATGCATAAGGGACCGTAAACATAAGCTTTATTCATCAAGGCATAGATTATAAGAGTTATGCGGAACTTTGGTTTGGCCAAGATGGAATACTGTGTGTAGTTCTGGGAACCACATTACGGCAAGGATCTGATTGTCGTGGAGGGGGCTCAGAGGAGATTCACCAGGATGTTCCCAGGAATGGAGCATATCAGCTATGGAGAGAGGCTGAATAAGCTCGGATTGTTTAGATTGGAGCAGAGAAGGCTGAGGGGGCCGTGATTCAGAAGGATAGGATTCTGAGGGACATGGACAGGGTGGATAGACAGCAGCTGTTCTTTTTAGTCAAAGGGCCAAGAATTATGCAGCACATTTTAAAGTGAAGGGTTTGAGATTTGGAGGGAATTGAGGTTTGTTTTTCACCCAGAGGCTGTTGGGGTCAGAAAGGCCCTGCCTGAGAGAGGAGTTGTCATGGTAACTTCACAACCATTAGAAAATACACGGCTGTGCACCTGAAATGCCATACGATTCACGGCTATGGGTCTTGTGTCGGAAAATGGGACTAA
The DNA here is from genome assembly GCF_047496795.1 of Chiloscyllium punctatum. Lineage (NCBI taxonomy): Eukaryota > Metazoa > Chordata > Chondrichthyes > Orectolobiformes > Hemiscylliidae > Chiloscyllium > Chiloscyllium punctatum. Next base: position 68,056,223 of record NC_092776.1, on the reverse strand, counting down.
TGTAGACCGTGCTGAATTGTTGATGGTACAAAGTCTGTGCTTCTGTGTTTGTATGGCTGTGGAAGGTAGCTTTAAGATAAGAACTATGGGTTTCTGAAGAGTATATTAACAAGGGTTTTAAGATTGAACTTGTAATATCTTCTGAAAATATGTCAATGGCAAAGTTAAGCGGAAAAAGGTGCAGCTTTCTTACAGTCGGATACCAGAGAATTGAGGACAGGGAAAAGGCAGAACTATGGAGCAAATGCTTTAGTTATGTCTTCACAGAAGAAAATAAAACAAAAAAGAAAACTTCCCAACAATTCTAGAGAACATTAGTCTGTTGAGAAAAAGAATGAAATTAGCAACCAAACAGTTTTAGAGGAAGTATTGGAATTGAAAGTAATGAGCACAAAGTCAACAGAAATTTATCAAATGGGAATCATGTTTGAGAAAGTGACGTTTAGCATAATTATGGAGAAGGAATCAATGCAAAATGAAGGCATTTTCAGAAAGATTTTTGACAAAGCCCCAAGATTATTATGCAAATTCAATTCCTCTGTGACAGGGACTAATACGGGTTTAGAATGGGAGAGCTGGCAGGAAGCAGTGAGTAGGAATAAAACAATATGTTTTTTTGAAAGGAAGGCTTGGAGGATATAGCAAGGATCGGGATTTGGGCTGCAGCTATACCTAATACACATCATATATTTGGTTGAGTGCATCAGATAAAATATTTCAAAGTGTGCTGATGGCACTGAGCAATATCGGATTGTGAGTGGGTGAGCAGGATGTCAAAATGTCCAAGGTGATTGAGACAAGTGGAGTGTCTGGGAAAATACGTGGCAGATGGAGAGCAATGGGGAGGGGAGGTGTGAGATATGTGATATTGTGACCTTTGATGAGAAAAACAGAACGGGAGCCTATCATTTGAAAAGGGAATTTTTTGAAAAATGTTGATCTCTACAGGAACATAAGCTGCATTTTTGTTTCCTTCTGTGCAGCCCTCCGTGGTCAGTGTAGGGCAATGAGATCTGAATCCAAAAGTCAATACTGGGAATGGCAATGGGACACTGACCAGTGTACACAGACCCAACATGTAGGGAGATGAAACATTGAAAAGGATCTGGATCTCCCTGTACACCGGTCACTGAAATCAAATTTGTAGGAGCAGAATTCAGATAAGCAGATAAATCGTGTATTCACCTTCATTTCAGGGGGATTTGAATCCAGGAGTGAGGGAGTTTTACTGCAGCTGAGCAGGGCCTTGATGAGACCTCATCTCGAACATTCTGCAGTATTTTAAGTAGTTTTGGTCTCCTTACCTAATAAAGGAGAAACTTGACATTGAGGGAGAGCAGTAAAGGATAACCAGACTGATCTCTGGAATGACGGGCTTCTTGTGGAGCAGGGTTTGGGCGGCTATGCCTGCATTCCATGGGCTTTAGGAAAATGAGTGGAAATCTCAGTGAAATATTTAAAACTCTGTTAGGGCAAGACAGATTGGAAACAGGGGTGACAATTCCCCTGGCTGGGACATCAAAACAAGGGGCCACAGTATTAGGTACAGACAGACCACTCTGCATTGAGATGAGAAGACTGGTGTACCTGGGGTACTATCTCCCAGATCAGGCTGTGGAAACCAAGGCACTGAATATAAATATTGGTTTCTGGAAACTAAAGGGAGAGGGAGAGAGCAGGGTATGGTATGAAGATAGAGGATAAGATACCATTACAGGTTGTTGTCCAATAACGTGGTAGCTGTGTTCCTGTGCATCACTGTGTTGCAGAAATTAGTAATCCAGTGACATTTCCACAACAGCAACATCTTCGCATAGGGACCTATCGGAAACCACAATGAGCGGGTTATTTCTGGACTGCTTGACAACTCTGTCAAAAAGAACTCCCACCAATTTGATTATCGTGAAGGGACTGAGGGGGTGTTAAATGATAAGAATGTAATTATTCACCTATTCGGAGACCGGACATAGTTGAGTAATTTTCCACATTGACAAGGAGTTGTCAGAGTTGGAGCTGGAATGAAACAGCTTCCCCAGGGACACGGCTTGTTATGCAGCATACGTATTCAGTCCTATTGCAGGAATGGTATCAGGGCCCATACTCTTTGTCGTATCTACTGTGTTCAGCGGTTTCTTCATGTCACATATAGCGAATCGAATTGGTTGAACACTGCCATCTGTGATTCTGTGGATATCATGGCGAGGATAAGGTGGATCATGCAGTCAACATCTCTGGCTGGTGCAGATACTACATCCTTGTCATTTTCACTGATGTACCCCGCTGTTCCATTATTTAGGATGGGGATATTTCTGGTGTCCTCTTCTCCAGTAAGTTTTTTAATAGTACACCGACATTTATGTCTGGATGTGGCAGGACTGCCGAGCTTAGAGCTGATCTGTTGGTCTTGGGATAATTTTGTCTTCTCTATCAGATGTTAGTTCTGCTGTTTGGAATGAAACCATTCAAGCGCCGTAGCTGTAATGTTTTGTCATCAGCTATAGGTACACATGATTCTGACCTTGGCATGTTCACCCACTCTCGTCACTGAACCATTGCTCGGCTTGATGGTAATGGTAGACTTATGGAATATCCTGGTGAAAATGATACAGATTATGTTTGAATACAATCCTGCTTCTGTTGCTGCTGTTGTCTACAGCATCACATGAAAGCCCAGTTTGAGCTGCAATATCTGCAATTCAATTCTACTGACTGTCCCCCAGTTAACATCGAGACCCATTCACCGATCGGCCGTGTACTCAGTGACCTTACCTGTTTTCTGATGCGAAACTTTCAGTTTCTTATTCTCATTCTGCTGCGGGTTCCCCTTGGTGTCATGCTGCCAATAAGTTACATTACTCAAAGCCTTTAACATATTCATCTGAATGTTTTCCTTGCTCGTCGTGCCATCTGCGTTTGAATTATATGTGTTTCCATCTGGTTTTCAATTCAGCCTTATACCGTTTCTGAGCGAATGAATGTGTGCACTTCTGTTCCCAGTGTAGGGCGCTCCGTGTTGGACAGGGTGTTTGAGAAGCTTTCAAACACGTCATTGGAACTTGTTCAAATATAGAAATTGCTGAAGAAACAAAGGAGGTCTGGCGGCATCTTCTGTAGTGAATGTAGAGTTAATCTTTCGAGTCCAGTGGCCCTCTACCATGCCCGCAGTTTCTTCAGCAATTTTTGTCTTTATTTTGTATTTATTTCCAGAATCCATAGTTATTTGTTTCATTGAAAATTTGTGCTGTGCCTATTCATTTCTGAAGAGCCTCAGCAGGTCTGGCAGAATCTGCAGAAACAGAGTTAGTGTAACAAGTCCAATGTGACTTGTTCTGAACTGAAAAGGGTTGGACACTGGGCTTTTTAATCCCTTGACGGAGATCGGGGATGGGTGACTTGGAAAAGAGGGCGTGGCAAAAGATTAACGGGCTATTAGCAGTGGTGAACGGGAAGATACACAGTATCAAGTTTGGGCTCTACAAACTCCCAGTCAGTATATACCTGGTTCACTCGCCACAAGGCTTTGTATATTTCAATAAGATCAGCTCTCACTCCAAGGGTAACCTGTTAAAGTCGCCATAATATCAGCCCTTCACGCATGGAATAAAGTAAGTGAAACACCTCTGAATTGCTTCCAGTGTTACTATATCCTTTCTTCGATAAGAATGCAAAAATAAAACTAATCTCACCCACCGATGAGTCTGTTTAGTTTTGTTTACTCAGGGTGTAGTGAGTCTTTGGAACACTCTCCCATGCAGACCATTCGAGGCAGAGATATTGAATATTTTTGAGGCAAAGTTCAGGAATCACAGATGACTCAAGGATTATCGAGGAGTGAGCAGCAATGTGCAGTGTTGTGGAAAAGGTAGACAGTGGTACTCGATGACACGGCTCCAGAATATCCAGGAATTAAACGAAATGATAACATCGATAAAGTTTTAACGGGGAAACAAGATGGCAGTGATCTGAAAGGTCCTATCTGCTTGCACTTGGCCCATATGCCTCTAAACGCTTCTCATTCATATGTTGGTCCAAATGTCTTTGAAATATCTCCCACTGTTCTTCTGGCAGTTCATTCCATACATACATAGAATCTGTGATCTCTGCATCACAATAATGCTGTACCCCATCCCACCACAGTCATTTACTTACAATTGAACACGAAAAGAGCTATAGAATCCTTACTAATGCCATTTTGTCAAGTGGAAATGACAAAGATGGGAAAGGATCGAGTAAGTCCTAAGACGCAGCGCATCTTCAGAAGCTTTCAGCATGTCTGTGGCCGCACCTGTAACACCCTCTGCTCGTTCAATGGACCGAGTTACTCACCAGGACTTGGGCACCGAGTTCACCAAGTTCCAGGAAATTATTGAAACCATGACTGAAGAAAGATTCTGCTGGAAAATAGAACCAATCTCTGCAGTGCTCCGAAAACATGAACAGCAACTTGAAAGCCTTGGAAACAGAACGGATGAGGTCGAGCGCCAAACTGCTGGGGCAGAGACTGTGATCGATTCCTGTAAGGAGCGGATCCTCACCCTTGAAAAATAGGTCCGTACCTTAACTGAACAAGGTGACGACCTCGAGAACAGGGGCAGGATGAAGAATTTTCACATAATCGGTCTGCTGGACTGGACATAAGGTGAACAGTCAGTGAGGTTTTTTTTTGCGAGAACTGGCTGCAGAGATTCCTTCACTTCGAAGCTGAAGAGGGACGGGTGAATAGTGAGACAGTTCATCGGGTTACGGTGCGCAGGCCAGGCTCAGACCAACGCCGTCACCCTGTCCTTGTGCGATTACATTGTTGCAGGGACAAACAAAGACTTAGGGAAGCTTATAGAACACAAGGAAGACACCCGAGAAGGGCTCCAGGATTTTGTTCTTCCAGGTCTTTTAAGCGGCAGTGATTCAGTAAAGAAAACCTTTTGATGATATCAATAGAAGATTCAGGGAACTTGAGATTCAGTATTCCTTAATGAACTCAGCGGTTCTGACTATGCACTAGTGGATCTTTCAATAGATCCACTGACTTTCCAGAGGATGCGAAAACTTTGTGGACACTTTAAAGTAGGCTCGATGTGTTAATGGAAAGCGATAACCTTGTTTCTATTTTTTAAAAGAAGGTTTGTTGACCGTTTCTGGTATTAAGCAGTATTAAATGAGAAACGGGGATGGGTAGAGTACATACGTTTAACTCCTTCATAAGTATTAATGCACGTTTTTCTCTTGCTTAGTTTGTGTGTCGGGTTCGGCTCAAGCTGGACGGAGTTATGAAGGTGATCGTGATGACTGAATGTCTACCTAAGGGCAGTTCAGTCCCGATGTTTGTGATTAATTGCCCTGGATGGAGTATTGATAATGGGGCAGAAGAGAGATGAGATTTGTGACGTGCAAATGCCCCCAGTCGACTGGGGGTAAATGCCCATCCTGAGTGCCATTGGCACTTTGTATCTTTTTTTTATATTTGTATGTATTTAGTTTTGGAACGTTTTGAGAGCTTGTTAGTTGTAGTAGCTTTAGTTTGTATTTTTTAAGCTCTATGATTCTTTTTTCATTGGTGCTGAGCGATTTGTAATTCGAGTTCTTCGACTCTGGATTTCAAATATTGTTTCAGTGTGTAATGGCTAATGTCGTGCTTAAATGGTGTATCTGGAACATTAAGCGGAGCCATTCGCCAGTGAAGAAAAATTGTCGTATTGCAGAGATGCACTTTGATGACAAGGAACATTTGACATTATAGCAAAGTGGGTTTGATCGGGTTTATTTCTCATCTTTTAACACAAGGAATAGGAGAGAAACCATACTGGTAAGGAAGAATCTTTTATTTAAATTAGTAGATTGTATTAGACATCCACGGGAGGAGCATAACCCTCAAAGATATATGGGGAAGAAAGCAGTAGTTTGAATGTTTATTGTTCCCTGGCGACTGCCGTAAATTCCTGATAGATGCATTTTCCAAATTAAGTAATCTTTCTTGGTAGCACATTATCGTAGGAGGAGATTTCAATTTTCTTTTGCACCCACGGTGGACAGTATGCCCAAAGGCTCCCAGCACCATCTTTCCAATATAAGAAATTAGTGGATTTTTGTGTGGAACTGGGGCTGGTGGATGTTTGGAGGCAGATCTACCTCATAGATAGGGATTTAACTTTCTTCATTAACCCGCAGAAATGCCAATCTAGGGTTGATCTCAACCTCACCTTGCAGCAATCTTCGATTCAGTGGTGTTCTGTACAATTAGGAATATTACCAATTCTGACCATGCAGCAGCATACTTACTGGTTAAGATTAAGGGCAATACAGCAGGTTCGAGACACTGGCGAATCCCTTTATTCTTAAGGATAGTAAGTTCATTGAGTATTTCTGTAATGAATTCAGATCTTTCTTCGCCATTAATTCAGATTCAACCAGTAACACACCCATTCTATGGAAAATTGCTAAGGCTTATGCCAAAGGAACAATTCCTTAGGATGCGGTAGAAGCTGGAGCAGGAACGCTTGCTCCAGACACGATTGAAGGCAGCTGAGAGGGCATACTGTGATAGACCCTCGGTGGCTAGGCTGCAGAGGATCACAACGCTTCGGTTTTTAGTGAATTCCATGTTCACACAGACAGCCAAGGAGGAACTTACTTTTGCAAAACAAAACCAGGCAAGAAGTTAGCCTATCTTGCGATGAAAAAGAGAGCCCCAATGCCATTACCTCAATTAGGGAAGGTACTGGGACCCTTTCCTGCGATCCCATAAAGATTAAAACAGCATTTCGGAGATTTTACTCTGAATTATATCAGACTGAGCATTATGAGGATAGATGGATTAAGATGGAATCTTTCTTCAAGGACTTGGACCTTCCAGGGGTAACCCCCAAATAAGCGTCTTGCCTTAATGCATCATTGTCAGCGCTGGAGGGTGTAAAACAGCTTCCAGGCGGAAAGGCGCCCGGTCCTGACGGAAGTGACGTGAGACTTATGAGGAATTTATAAACCTGTTCTCAGAGCCGATGCTTACTATGTTCGTCACTCACACAGTCACGACTGCGTCCCACCATCCTTAAGAGAGGCTCATATCGCTCTTATTCTTAAGAAAAGGAAAACACCAAAGGATTGTGCATCTCATAGGCCCATCTCACTTCTAAATGTTGGTTTCTGAGTCTCTAACAGTAAGGATGGAAACTATTTATCCTTCCATTGTTAAAGTATATCAAACCGGCTTATAAAAGGCTGCAGATATTCCAACAATGTTAGGAGATTACTCAATATGATCCAAGCGTGCCAACAGCAATTTATGCAGGTGTTAATGATCTCTTTAGATGCAGAGAAGGCACTTGCTTTGGTTGAGTAGCTGCATCTGTTCTATACGTTAGAATGGTTTGGTCTCGGCAAAGTTTTTATCAAGGGGGGTGAGGGTCCTTGAAAGTGACCCTGTGTGTACGATCCTGTAAAATTAATACTTCTAGAGGCAGTCGACAAGGTTGTTTACGCCAGTGTTGTTTAGGATGGTGATTGAGCCACTGGCGAAGTCCATCTGCAGGGACCCCAACATATCTGCCCCAGAAGTGGGATAGAAGTCACGTAAGATTACATTGTCTGCAGATGATGTTCTAAAATTTTTGTTAAATCCCACAGTTTTGGCACCTCACCTCATGCAACACATCAGTTCGTTTGGTGTCTTTTCCGGCTATACTATTGATTTTACAAAGTCGGAGGCCATGCCTCTGGGCGAACTCCGGGAAATACCTGATGCCGTGGGAGAATCCTGATTTCCTTTTCAATGGTTCCAGGGGGAAATGGGGATTAGATTAGATTAGATTACTTACAGCGTGGAAACAGGTCCTTCAGCCCAACAAGTCCACACCGATCCACTGAAGCGCACCACCCCACACCCAATCCCCGACATTTAATCTGCACCTAACACTACGGGCAATTTAGCATGGCTAATTCACCTAACCTGCACATTTTTTTTGGGACTGTGGGAGGAAACCGGAGAACCCAGAGGAAACCCACGCAGACATGGGGAGAATGCCCAAACTCCACACAGTCAGTCGGATGTTCCCTATTTAGGTATATTCATTAATCCTATCTTAGAACTTATATTTAACGTGGGTTTTGTCCATTTGTTTGACAAAATTAAACAAGACTTTCGAAGATGGGAGACACTTCCAAAATCCTGGCTGGGTCAGATTGCTCTTATTAACATGAATTCCCTCCCTTGTTTGCTATACCCCATGTGAATGCTTTCTTTGATGTTTTCCAGACAGATATTTAGGAGACTAAATGGATGATGTAGCTCAGATGTGTCACCATAAGCGATCCCTTATCAAGTTAACCAAATTACAACGACCCCACAGTTTGTGGGGAGTAGATCTCCCGGATATTAAAAGCTATCAATTAAGCTCTTCTTTACCCGATGTTAGTGAGGCCTCGGCGTCAATATGGTGAGATATTGAATGTTCTCAGGCAATGTGCTCCCTTATTAGTCTGCTACTCATAGACAAAATGAGGACAGTTACGAAGTATTACCATTTCCCAATAAATATCAATAATTTTAAAGTAGGGAGGGTAATGTGTCCGATCGAGGGCAACATAGCAAAGCTCATTTCTTACCCCAAAACGTGGTGTACCGTGTTTCTGACGGGAATACTGGATTCCATGTTTAAACTATGGACAACCCGTGGGTTTATCTTGCTTTGATGATTTATCTGAGGAAGAAACAAGGATGTCCTTTGATCAAATAAGTCGTAACTATAGACTACCGAGTAGAGATCTCTTCTGTTTTATTTTTATCAGATCAGAAATCTTATTCAGAAAAGAACCACGCTTTAAATAGACCCGCACAGATCTGATACAGAAAAGAGGGTGCTTATTGCTAAGAACACACTCTCTGTCAGTACCCTTTATCATTTGTTACAGAGTGGCCCCTTCGATGATACTTTGTGCCTTTCTGAGGTCTGCAAAGAGTTTTGGGGGTTCAGATCTCTTCGGACACAGGGGTGGATATTTGTGAAAATACAGGAAGTATTTCGATCTGTAAGAAGATTTTTGCCCTGAAGTTGAAGATTCTTTATAGAGTCTATCTGGCCCCAGATACTCTCTCAAAATTCAAGGTGGGAGTATGTCTTAAATACAAAATGACTATGGACATTCTTACTCATAGCTTGTTGACCTTCCACCGGTGCTATAGGAGCGGTGTGTTCGCTGGGATGGAGAGGATCTTTCGCACAGAATTGGAGATGGGTCAGGTTTCCCTTTTCCTGGGCCTGCCTAGTCCACCTTATTTAGATGTGCATAGGAAAAAGTACTTCAATACCCTCACTCTCTGAGTTCAGAAAAAGACGTTCTGTTGTGTTGGGTGTCTGAAAACCCTCTGGGTCTATTGGTTTGACGTAACCTCGTCATGGAGCATATCTCTTTGAACTTTTTAAAATGTATGTTGCACCATAAAATAGAGGATTTTTGTTAGACATGGCAGACCTTTTTGAATAATCAAGGTACAGGCTAATATAGCTATGACGAACTTGACTAATGAAACTAATGTCCAGAGAGGAAAAAGTACGAACAAGTGAACGTGTATTGGTTAATGCCCTTGAAGTTTGAGAGCTATAGTTTTGTTACAATGAGTTCTAGTATTCTTTTAAGTTTTTCTTCGGTCCGTTGTTTTACCTTTTCTTATGTACATGCACATGGGTGTAATTGTGTTCAATTTGCATTGCTTTTTGAGTTGGGTACTTATTTGTTCATTGAAGCACTAAACAAATTTTCTCTGAATAAAAATATTTTTGAAAAAAATTAAAATGTTAACATGGATAGAATAGAGTCCCAAAGGACCACTTTCTCATTCGTGAGAGCATAAATTATGGTTTATCTTAAGGGTCATCACACCTCGGGTGACAGGATGATGTTGAGAGCGTGTGCCCTTCGTGGCAACCGCTGTCTGTGTGGGGAATTGAAATGCGCTGTTGGCTTTCCTCTGCATCATAAGCCAGCCATCCAGCCAACAGATTGCGAGACTGTGTAACTGCTATAAATAGAAATAGCCAAAGTCAAAGTAAAATATAAACTTTGATAAGAAGGGAAAAAACGTACAATTCAGATAACGGTCAAGATAATGGCTGAGGGGAAAAAAAAATCTCCGGTGCAAATTGTACTTTACAATGAGAGAGTTGATTGGATGCGATCTTTGGTTGAATAAGTTGACCCAAGCGAAATAACCAGAATTACTAATTGTGATTAGATGTCGATAACTATACAATATGAGTACATTTTTGATTGGTCTCTGTGATGCATGCAAACCATTGTATGAAAGTAAAAAGCTGATGGAAAATATTTTTTTGGAGGGTTGATGCCCATGGGAAATGCATCCCAAACATATGCTTGAAGAAACCCAGGGTAGAAAGTGCGTGAGTGTCGTCTGGTTTGTGACAGGAAACCAGGGGGCTGAATGATGGAAATCTCTGCAACGTGAAGCTCAGGAGACAGTCATATCACCCCCGAACTTATTAAATGGTCCAGCACATTTGAAGGGCTAAATGGATTCATTATGGATTTTAATTGCATATGATTTTTAAAAAAACACTGTTCCTTCACCTAATGTTTTACACATTGGGGCACTATCATTTTCCTGAAACTGGGAATTATCTGGAATATTATCTGGAACATTTCATAATCAATATTCTCTGGAGCATTCTATAATCTGTGGAGATATTACAAAGGAAAGAGACACAGAGAGAGGGGTGGGTGCTGCTTGCAAAAGTGAGAATGATGGAGCATGAGCCTTGTTCGGGTGTCGGTGCTGGAACAGACATACATTGAGTGTGAGGTACCAGACAGCATACGATGACCCTTTTCCTCACAGAGTTGGGAATGTTATCTATGTTTGTCCAGTATTGCTGGACATTGCTTCTGATCGCAGATACTGCACTGAGCTGGGTGGTGAGCTCAGATCATGCTCAGTGGGTCTGGTGGTGTGGCCCACTCTGGGAAGAGATGTACTAACCCATCCGCCAAGATATCTGTGACCCTGTTGACAAACCGTGGTGTAATTGACCCTTAACTGCTATGCTCTAGGTAAAACGTACATGGCAGCTCCAAACTGAGGAAAGCTCAATCGAGTGCCCATTGTCCTTTTAAAGATGGCACCAGTGCCAGGGATAATGGAATATCCAGCGGCATCTGGGCGATGGTGGGTACCTCCAGCCAAAGTGGGTGGGAGAATCGGGTTAACATTGAATGAGAGTGACACCATGGGTTAGGATGGGTAGTTAACGAGGTGAGTTCGATAAGATAGCACCAGGAAACTAGCTCGGCCACGTGCAGAGAATCCCCTGTCACATTCAATGAAAATCACTCAAAGATAAATTATTGTTAGATTCAGACGGATGAGTTGAAGACTCTGCTGACCCCATTCACAGTTGCAGAGCTGGAGAAGAAATCCTCATCCACAACTCTCCGTCATCTGAACTCACACCTATATTCTGTTCACCATAATTCCTGGTAATACTGGCTTATTTTACCTGATGCTATAGAAATGTCTATATCTCAGCATTCTGAAAACTGCGAGCACATCCTTCCATGATATTGTTGCTCAATCTCACCCTCTCTGTCTATAACGAAAACCACTTTCATTTACAGTCATGCACGGAGACAGGCCCTTCAACCAAAACTGGTCCATACCAACCAAAACGTCCGTCCACATTAACCTCAATTCCCTGCACTTGCCCATATCTTTCTCTGCCTTTCCAATTCATATATTGTTCGAACAAAGTGCAGCGAGGTTTTGTGACATCAAGGAAGGCCTCATGAAAGATCTCACTGAATCTACCATTCATCTCACCCTAGCAATCAGATTACACAGAAACAATTTGACTGGAGGTTATAAACAAGAAGTACAAGCAAGCACTGGTGGGAGATGTGTATGGAAGTCAATACTGCAGGGGAAAAATGTGTACGTTCTAAACAGGAAATTAGATATACAAGCGTTTGCAGGCAAAACCCGACGGGTCTGGTCCTATTTGAAGGAAGGGAGTCGAAAGTTTGGCCCTCGAATAGCACAGCAGGTTAGGGTGCATCCAAGGAGCAGGAAAGTCTATGTTTCGGTCATAAGCCTTTCATCAGGAATTCACTTTTTCCTAATCCTCAGTCGGAAGAGAGTGAGTCAACATTTTTAATTTGGGATTTCTTCATCAGAACAGCTTTTGTTTTTGATCTCCAGTATATGCAGCTCTTTGTTTTATTTTAGATCAGCAATTATCTTGCATGCTGCAGTATTAATGGGCAATTTGATCTGAGAAGAGGGGAAGGGGTGAGGCCAAAGAGCAGGCAATGTGTCAGTCACAGCTTAAGGCCCTGTGGAGGTAAAGGAAGGCTTGTTGGAAGCACCACACTGGAATTCGGCATCATTTGAACTGATGTGACAGATCCAGAGAAAGTGGGAGGATGCAGTTTCTCGCGCAGCTGGTCATTGAGTTTCACAGTGGAGAGCAATACTGCCTTACAGCATCAATTATCTGGGTTCGATTCCACCCTTTGGTGACATTTTGTGCGGTGTTTGCACGCTCTCCTTGTGCGTGCGTGAGTTTCCTCTGGGTGTTTGGTTTCCTCTCACAGCCAAAAATGTCCAGGTTAGGTTCAGGAACCTCACTAAAGTGTTCTGCAGTATGCAGGTTCGTTGGATTGTCGATGTTTAATGTAGCGTTAACGGGGTAACGTTTGAGTTTGATGCTCGGGATGTTATCTGGAGGGTCAGTGTGGGCTCGGTGGTCCAAATGGCCTGGTTCCACACTGCTGGGCTTCTATAATTTGTATGTAGCTGTCTGTGTTTGCAAACACTTCCCAGGATCCTACCTATAAGTGTTAACACAGTTTGCCTCAACAAAATGTTACACCTTCCGATTGTCTAACATGAACTTCATTAGCCCCTCCTCGGCCCTTTAGTCTACCTGATCAACGTCCCGTTTTACTCTGAGTTAACTATCTTCACTGTCCACTACCTCACCAATTTTGGTGTTATCTGCAAACTGACTAATCATCCCTATTGTATTCACATCCAAATCATTTATATAAAATGACAGGCCTCCAGTCCAAAAAAAATAACAGTTCACAAACATTTACTTCGTCTGTTACCTTCGAGGCAATTACCTTCAACTCTCCCTGTATTCCATGTGATCTCTCCATGCCATCCAGTTCACCATGCGGATCCTTTTTGAATGCTTGACTAAAGTATATATATCCTATTCCACAGTTCTATTTCTGTGCCTTCGTCAATCTTATTCGTCACTTCTTCAAAACGCTAAATCAAATTAGTGGAGCATGATTTCCCATGCATAAAATCATGTTGACTATCGCTCATCGGAATTTGCATTTCTAAACAAAAGTAAATGCTGTCCCTCAGAATCCCCTCCAACACCTTACCCACCAATTACATCAGTCCCACTTGTCTACAGTTCCCTGGCATTTCCTTACCAACTGTTCTTAAACAATGGCACAACCTTGCCTGCGACTGTCCATGATACAAATATCTCAGCCAGAGACCGAACAATTACTTCCCTAGCTTCCCAACAGATCTGGGGTGCATCTGATTAGTTCATGGATCATAGAATACTGCAGCACAAGACAGGCCCTTGAGCTGCTGATGTCGGGCCGTCAGTTTATCCTACTCAAAGTTCAGAGTAACCTTCATTGTACTAAAATCTGTGTGCCTAACCAAGAGTCACTTAAAAGGTCAGAGGGGGTTATTCACCTTAATGTATTTTAAAATATCCAGCTCCTCATCTTCTGTAATATGGACAAATTTCAAGATATCACTGTTCATTTCCCCAAGGTCTCTACGTACCATATCCTACTCCACAGCAAATACTGATGCAAAATATTTATTATCTCACCGATCTCGTGTAGTTCCACACATAGGTGTGGATCACTTTCCTATCTTTAAGGGGTCCTGTTCTCTCTCTAGTTACTCTTTTGACCCTAATGTATTTGTAGAATCACTTTGGAATGTCCCTTTCCCTATTTTCGAAAGCTATCTTATGTCCCCATTTTGCACTCCTGATTTCCCTCTTGGGTATTATCCTACAGCCCTGGTACTCCACAATGGATTCACTTGATCCCTACTGTCTGTATCTATCATATGCTTCCGCCTTTTCTTGAACAGAGCCTCAATTCTGCTCGCCATTCAGCATTCCCTACACTGACCAGCCTTACCCTGCTCATGGACAGGAACATGCTCTCGATAGACTCTGCAACTCATTTGTAAAGGCCTCCGACGTTCCCATCAATAGCTTCTCCAAAGCAGCTTTTCAAAGTGTCAACGTAAAAAGGTTAAAAGTTGGCCTGAGTCAACTTACAACTTTAAAATTTATATTAGGAGTATTCTTCTCCATAAGTATTTTACAACTGATAGTTACTGCATAACAGGGTCAAGAAGCACAATGGCCTCCTCCTGTCTCTCTGTAACAGACTTGAGAGGCTGAATGGCCTCCCCCTGTCCCTTTGTTACAGGGGCGTGTGGACAGAATTACTTCCTCCTCTTCCTGTGCGGAAGTCTCGATGCTCTGAATGATGTCCCAAGGTTATGGAAGAATTTGATAACAATGCACATAAAACCAGAAGCAACATTACACAAAGTAAATGGACAATAAATATATACACTGGTTTATTGGCTCTGGAAATTACCCCACCAGTCACCTTATGCAGCGTGTCTGTTACTTTTTCACTGTCGATCTTTATAAGCAGTATGTAATATACACAGTCCTGCAGTGTTCTGGCACTACTCCCACATACAAAAGAAGCAATAAGAATATTGAAAGATTTATGGTCCATCCCTAAGCAATGCCCATCCATTCCACCCACACCGAGTAAATGTTCCCTTTTATTGGGATTTGAAAAGTGATGTCAGGAAGGGTTAACTGGACCTGTTTGTTCAGTGACTGTGATTAATGTTAGTCTCCATGGGTTGCAATTACCCCAATGGACAGTTTCCATCTTTTAATGATAAGTGGACTCTGTTCACTGTGTTATCCCACAGTATTTTGGAAGCATCACCAACAATATTAACAGGAATCAACAGCTCCAGAGAGATGGGGGGAGAGACCAACGTCTGAGCACAAGAGTCTGGAATGTTTCAACAATTAATCAGAATCTGAGAACATTAGACTGGAATGTTACTGCAATGGATCACAATCTGCGAACATTAGACCGGAATGTCACAAGAATGGACAGGAGTTTATGTTGGGATACTTGGTTTCTTTCTACATATTATGATCGAAGGTTATTATCGTGGCTGATCAAATATGCACTTTACATTATACAATATTTGTATTTCAATCCTGGCTTTTGTTGGTGTACCTAGTAAGTCTCACTGTTCAGTCATTAATTATGTAAATCATGTTTGACAGTAATACTGTTATTTCATTCACTCTACCCTCCTTGCCACTGTTATTGTTCCTGCTAAGACTCTAAATCCACATATTCACTTGACAAACCACTACTAAATTGTTAAATCACTCTCTCCCTCCTTGCTTCTGGCAGTGTTACTCATGGGTTGGTATGATGACTTGCTCAGTTTCAGCTGTGAACCATGATTCGCTGTATCACTGCACTTGCTATCTAAATATTGAAAGCATTGAAGTCATTATCTTCTGTTCTGTTTACAAACTGCATTTCCTACCTCTGACTCCATCTCATCCCCGGCCAATATCTGAAGCTGAAATAGATAAATCACAACAGTGGTGATCCCTTTTGACATGAACCAATTCCAGAACTTTACCCTGACCATTCCTAATTATAACTACTGATAAATCCAGCATATACTTCACTGGCTGATCCCATCTGCACTTTGAACAATGAGCTGTGAAATACAGTCTTAAAAATGACATTCGTCTGTTGCTGACACTCACAGCTGCAAACCTGCAGAAACAACTCTGAGTCAATACTCCACAGCTCATATCTGATATCACACAGAACTCCCCATCCATCCATCATTCCTGTGCTTACTGATCTATAATGCTATTGGGTCCGACAATGCTTTTATTTAATATTCTCAAGAACGTCATTAACAGCTGCCCATGAACTATCTCTCTCTGTTCCTTACACCAAGCCCCAACAGTTGTTCACATTTAAACTGATTTCCTCCATGTGTGCTCTCTCATAGACAATGATTTTCGCATCTAACACTGCCCCAGAACCACACACACACGCACACATAAAACCCCTTGTCTTGAACAGATGCATGAAGATGCAGAGACATTAATTTGTGGGAGGCCATTTACTGTCACTCGCAGTATGGGCGGCAAATTGTTCCATGCTAGGCAGTTACGCAGTGCAAATGTAGCAGCAATATACCAGCAAAGCTTTGCAATACTGCTATGCTGGGCAGCTGGTCCACCTTAACGAGCTATTCACTAGCATAGTCTGCACAGCTCCCCATGCTGGGCCGATAGTCCACCTTACTGAGCAATACACTAGCACAGTCTGTACAGTTCCCCATGCTGGGCAGTGATATTCCACCTTATCAAGCAATACACTCACACAGTCTGCACAGCTCCCCATGCTGGGCAGATCGACCAGTTTACTGAGCAATATACTGGCAAAGTCTGCATAGCTCTCCACGCTGGGTTGTCTACTTGTCCCAGTGTATAGTTTCTGCATTTGTTCCGTGAGGCAAATTCAGAATTTAGTGGAACAAATTTGGTCAGCTGATCTAGCAATGCATTTATTCAATGTTCTCATTCTTGTGACCTGACCCGCCAAGGTCTCACTGCTCCAGATAGACCCACTCCCTAGTTTTGTATTTCAACAACATGCTCTGTTTTTGTCTTAATTATCCGTTTCTATCTTTAATGTGAATGTCTCTGTCCATCTGTATGTTTCCCTGGCCTTGGTTTTTGGTTGTGTATTGTTGGCATCATGAATGCTGGCATCATGAAGTTCAGAAATAATGTAATGGTGTGTGTCAGGCTATTGTTCACTTGCACTGTGTCCCATGTGTTACTCCAAGGACAGGGGAGTGTGTGCTGGGCTGTTGTTCACTTCCTAGTGTATTCCTTAAGGTGCTTCATGAAAAGGTGCGTGTGTGTGCAGACAGCCGTTCACTTCCCGGTGTGTCCCACGTCGTCCTCCATGTTGGACAGCGGTGTGTGTGCTGGGCTGTTGTTCACTTGCTGGTGTGTCCCATGTGGTGCTCCATGGACATGGGGTTTGTGTTTTGGGTTATTGCTCATTTCCTAATGTGTCCTAAGTTGTGCTTCATGTTGGACAGGGAGTTTCAGCATCTTTGACTCATGTCTTTAAAACTTGGTCTGTGCCTGTCTACTGAACGCCTGTGTTTGCCCCTCTCAGATGATCACGTGGTCAGAAACACGAGGAGGACCCTGAAGTATAATTATAAAGTCGTAGGTAGCTCAATTTTTGTGCAGGGAAGTCGGATTGTCTCCTGTTATTGTAAAGTTAGTGGAGGGGATGGGGATGGGGATGGTTGGCTGGGAGGCTGTGCTGTGAGCTTATCAGACATTCAGGGAGACCAGAGGATTTGGTGACCCAACTCTGGATGGAGCATGGAGACAGTAGTTACATCATCAGTGTCTGTAACATGAACAACAAATTGAGCAGAGGCTGCAGACCATGGACGCTCTGAAACCACGGACTGGGTGTATGTGGGGAAAGGGATCTGCCAAATCTGTCTGGTCTTAAAGTGAGCACAGACTCTCACTCTCATCCTTAAATATACACACACAAAACGTCTTTCGCTCACACACATGGAAACAAACATAAACATCATCTCTCTCTCACTCACACGCAACCCAACCGCTCCACCACACACACACACACACACACTTCGCATCTCTCGCACAGACACACCTATAAATCTGGGGGGGCTAATCTGCGTTTGCAGATTTATATTTGATGAATAGATTGTGTTTTGTTCAAAACAACATTCAATTTGTACGCAGCCAATCATGTGGCATTTTATAAAGTACTGCGTTGGAAATAAAACCAGTATGACTCCAGGGTAAAACAAGTCGGACTCCACACAAGACCTTCCATGGTTTGTGCAGGGAAGGTCACATCTTAGCAAACGTAATAGAATTTTTTGAGGAATGACAAAGATGATAGTGGAGAAAGGGCTGTAGATATCAAATACATGGTCTTCAGTAAGGCGTTTGATGAGATAGACTGATGGAGAAGGTGAAGTCGCAGGAGTCCATGGTGTACTAGCTAGATGGATTAGAGAACTGGCTGGGCAACAGGAGAAAGAGAGTAGTAATGGAAGGGAGTTTCTCAAAATGGAGAACTGTTCTGTATGGTGCTTCACAGGGATCCGTGTAACTGGAAAAGGCCCTGGTGAAAAATTGATGTACAGAGAGATCTGGTTGTTCAGGTCCATTGTTCGCTGAATGTGGTAGGTCGATAGAATGATCAAGAAGGCACACAGCATACTTCCTTCCAGCATTCTAACAATTTAAGAAGTGGAAAACCACAGTGGTTAACTCGTCACCAACAGGAGGGAATCTGTTGGAATCTATTGCGTACAAGAGTAGGCAGGCCATATTACAGTTGTATAGGACTTTGGTTCGGTCACATTTGGAATACTGCAGACAGTTCTGGTTGCCACATTACTGAAAGCATCTGGATGCTTTGGAAAGAGGGCAGAGGATTTTCATCAGAATGTTGCCTGGTATGGAGAGAACGACACATAAAGCGAGGTTTGGTAGATTAGGATTATTTTCATTAGAAAGAAGGAGGTTGAGGGAGGACTTGATTGAGGTCTACAAAATCTTGAGAGATGTAAACAGGGTGGATAGCAAGAAGCTTATTACCAGAGTGGGGGACTCAATTACTGGGGGTCAGGAATTCAAGATGAAAGGGGAAAAATTTATTGGAGATATGCTCGAAATGTTCCTTGCGCCTGGGTGGGTGGGTGGCTGGAATGTGTTGCCAGCTGAGGTAGTAGAGGCGGGGACGATAACGTAATTTATTATGAGGAAGCAGAGGTATACAGATCCTTAGAAAATAGGCGACAGATTTAGATAGAGGATCTGGATAGGCACAGGCTTGGAGGGCTGAAGGGCCTGTTCCTGTGCTGTGATTTTCTTTGTTAATTGTAAATACTGGCGAAAACCGTCTGTTGATACTTAAAGGAAAATGAAATCAAGATCAAATGTGGCACAGCGAATATGTGGATACGAAAACTTATTGCAGAGAACAGAAAAATGATAGGGGAGATGAAACAGTTACATTGCATCTGTGTTCAAAGAGGAAGATCCAGAAAATCTCCCAGAAATACCAAGTCACCACGGCACCTTTGTAACTAAAGACTAAAATAATTCATATACAATTACGAAGTAATATTTGGAAACAGAACTGGGATGAGGATTGATCAGTCTGACAGACCGGATGTAATTCAAACTGAAATTTCAGAGAAAACAGCAATACACATGCTGATGACAAAAGGGGCCACTGTATTTCTCTGTATTCACTTCGGAAGGTTATAAATGCATTCAAATGATTAACGAAGGGAAGAAGTTGGAGTTTGGAGGAATACAGGCCAGTTAGTTGTTATCCACAGTAGGGAATCTATTGCAACCTATTGTAACGAAGATCTTATTGGACACTGAGAAAGTAATAGCAAATTTCAAGTGAATTGTTCTGCATTTATGAAAGGGAAGTTACAAATTACAAAATTTTTCTTGAAGATATCTCTTGTATTTGTAAATGATGACGAATCAGTAAATGTGGTACAGTCAGATATTCAGGAGGAGATTTAATCAACATGCACAGTAAGTTAGCAGAAAACATTAAAGCAAAGTGTATTGGGAGGAACATATGCAAACAGGGGAAGGTAGGCATTAGAGAAACTAATGGAAAACATAGGTGGTGGTAGAAGGCTGTTTGTGTGACTGCAGACCAGTCTACGCTGGTGTGCCACAGGTTTCAGTGCTGTGTCCCTTTAAACGCCTTCATTTAAAGGGAATCCGAATACAGATGAAGAATCAACTAGACTCAAAGTGTTAGCTTGATCTCTCTTTACGGTGCTGTCTGACTAACTGTGATCTCGAGCATGTGTTTGTTTCAGTGCAGATTCTGCTTCTGCAGTGAATTGCTCCTACTAGAAGTAAGGACATTCTGCAGAGTAACACAGAGAGTTGGGGAGACTGTACCTGTACAGTTTTGATGTGATCTAAGTAAAATATACTGATCACATATACTGAATGGGCTTTCTCCAGATTAATCCCTCAGATGGCACGACGGTCTGCTGAGGAGACTTGGTCTGGGATCAAGGCGAGAATATGTGTTTGAAACTGGAGACGCTGATTGATTGTTATATGAGAACGTCACGTCTGTGTTCCTTGGGAAAAGGAGGAGGCAGGTACAGAATTTAAGAAGATGGACTGGGAAGGTCTTGAACAGATTGATGTAAGATGTGAGCAGGGATTGGCTAGTATAAAATTGGACCAATCCCCAAGTCCAGATCAGTAACATCTCAGGCTAATGTTGGAGACAGGGGATGAAAGGCGCTGATGCAAATGTTTAAATAGAATCTGATAACAAGTGAGGTGTTCTAGGACTGGAGAATACCCTTTATTGGAAGGGTTAGAGAGATAGAACAGGGAACTATACACCAGTGTGTTTCAGATCATTGTTAAAGAAAATTTTGCACAAGATAGGTGGTGTTAGAAGTCTGTTTGTGTGACTGGAGATCGGTGTCCCCTGGTATACCACAGTGATCAGTGCTGTGTCCCTTATTACTTGTGGTATTCATAAATGGTACAGGTGTGGATGTAGAGGGGGAGTGGGAGTGTGATAAGTAAGTCTGTGTTTAAGACAAAGATTGAGCGGGTAGTTGGCAGTGAGGAGGAAGGTCTTATGTTACAGTAAGATACAGATGGAATGGTCAGATGGGTGGATCAATGGCATATGGAATGTAACTCTGATAACTGAGGTAATGCACTTTGGAAGAAGGAACTAAATGGGGAATAGGCAATGAATTGTAGCACACAAGAAAGCTCATAGGGAGCTTTTCCACACATTCTTTAATGTGACGTGGGAGAATAAAAGGTTTCATAAGAAGTCAATGGAAGCATGAGGCATAACCTTTACTTATCGAGGCATAGATTACAAGATCTATGTAGCACTATGGTAAGGCCAATATGGAATACTGTGTGGAGTTCTGGGAGCCACATTACAGGGAAGTATGTGATTATTCTGGAGGGGGTGCAGAGATTCACCTGGATGTTTCCAATGATGGAGCATATCAGTCATGGAGAGAGGCTGGATAAGTTCGGCTTGTTTAGTTTGAATGAGAGAAGGCTGAGGGGGACGTAATATAGAAGTATAACATTACGAGGCACATGGACAGGGTAGATAGACAGCAGCTGTTCCTTTTAGTCAGTCACAGAGAAGCACACTTTAAAGGGAAGGATTTGAGGTTTAAAGATGATTCAGGGATTATTTTTCACCCACAGGGTCATGGGATCTGGAATGCACTTTCTATGGGGGCCAGTTATCACGGGTCACCTCACAACCATTAAAAATTATTTGGACGAGCACTTCAAGTGTCATACCATTCATGGCTACGGGACTGATGTAGGAAATTTGGAATAATATAGATTGTGCTGTATTTTTTATGGTACAGAATCTATGCTTCTGTGATTATATGGCTGTGGAAGGTCAATCATTGAACAGCTTAAGACAGGAAGTAATGGGCTTTGGAAGAGTACGTGAACAAGCGTGAAGTGTAAAATCTTCTCAATGTACAATATACCAAGTTGAAATGTTGGAGAAGATAATTGTAGCTTCCTTAAAATCCAAAACCAACGAATGGAGATCAGGAAAATGGCAGACTATGAAGCATCTACTTCAGTTCTGCCTTTATGAAAGGATTTTTTTAAAAAGTGCTTCCAAACAATTGTAGATCTACTGAGAAAGAAAGGAAATACAATCAAATCAGTAAATAAACAGTTTTGGGGAAATTATTTGGACTGAAATCTGATAAATCCCCATGGAATGATAATCTATATCTCTGATTCCTAAAGGAGGTGGCCATGCGAATATTGGATACTTTGCTTACCGTCTTCCAAAATCCAGATGATTGAATTGACAGATTTGAGAGCAGCAAATGTAATCCCAATATTTCTAAAGGAGGCAGGGAGACAGCAGGAAATTACTGTCTGCTTAGGACCAGAAAAGCAGTCATGACAATACAAGAGTCTATTCGAAAGAATGCTTTGCCAGGGAAATTTGAGAATTATGTTAATTTGAAAGTAATGAACATGGATCAAGTTAATATCAAATTATTAATGGCGAATCATATTTAAGAATCCGAATGCGATATGAATTATGGCAAAGCAATATATGCAGTGAATTTGAATTTTCAGAAACATTTTTGATGACGTCCCAAGTGTCGTGTTGTGACAATGCTACTCCTTTAACAAGGTTATGCTGTACTTGTTTTTTCTTTCATAGCAGTCTTAAAAGCAGCGAATCCGAAGAGTCTGGGTTTGACAATTTGGGAATGCTTTCAAGTCTAAAATTAAACCACGTACAATGAGGAGCGAGCTATGCTAGATCCGGTCCTGTGTAATGAGACAGGAATAATTAATGACCTCATAGTTCGGAATCAACTTGGAAGGAATGATGACAGTATGGTTGAATTTAAAGCGCAGGTGTAGAGTGAAGATAAAATTCAATACCAGGGCCCTGTGCTTAAACGAAGGAGACTACAACAGAATGGAGGGAGGACTTGGCAAAAGTCGACTGGAAACAAATACTTTATGGTGAGAGTTAACGAGCAGTGGAGGATTTTCAAAGAATTTTTTCAAGTCCTAAGCAAAAGTATCTTCAGTAAAAAGGAATGACTCTAAGAAAAGGGGAAGGCTGCCATGGGTGTCTAAGCAAATACGCAAGGCTTTCAAATTGATAGAGATGGAATGAAAAGTGGCCAAGAACAGCAGGAACCTAGAAGATTGGGAAAAGATTAAAGGTCAACAGAATGCCACGAAAAGAGTAATAAAGAAAAGTAGGATAGAACACGGGAACAAAAACTAGCACAGTATATTAATACAGATAGCAGATAATTCCCTAAATATATAAAATGAAAATTAGTGGCTAACTTAAATGTTGGTCCTTGAGAGGACAAGAAGGAGCATTTACTTATAGGATATGATGCATTAAACAGGTATTTTGTATCAGCCTTCATAGTGAACGACAGTAATAACATGCCAGTGATCGACGAAGAGATGAAGATTCTCGATTAGAGTGGTTCTGGTTAAGCACAGCATTTCAGGCAGCATCTGAGGAGCAGAAAGATCGACGTTTCGAGCAAAAGCCTTTCATCAGGAATGCTCTGACCTGTTGTGCTTTTCCAGCACCACTCTAGAATCTGGTTTCCAGTATCTGCAGTCCTTGTTTTTACCTAAGAGATGAAGGTAAGTGAGGACTTGTGAACAATCATTATTACAGAGGAGGTAGCGTTGAGCAAGCTAATGGAGCTAAGGGTAGACGAATCCCCTGGCCCTGATGTAATGTATCCCAGGGTACTAAAAAGATAGTGGGAGAAATAACAATTGCATTTGTGGTAATTTTCTAAACTTTGCTGAACTCTAGGGCAATCTCAGCAGATTGAATAACAGCAAATGGGACGCCAATGCTTAAAAAGGCATGTAGATAAAAGATTGAGAATTATAAACCAGTTAACTTAATCTGAGTAGTGGGGAAGATGCCTTGACTGTATTATCAAGGAAGAAAGAGTAAGGCATTTTGATAGAAAACAGCCCATTGCACAGATGCAGCAAGGATGCATGAAGGGCAGATCATGCTGAACAAGTCTTTTGGAAATCTACGATGGCATGACGAGCAAGATAGACAACGAGGCCGCAGTGGATGTGGTGTATCTAGGTTTCAAAAAGGCTTTGACAGAGTGCCACATAGTAGGCTGCTGCATAAGATAAAGATGGATGGCATTATAGCTGAAGTATTAGCATAGATAAAAGATTGGTTGACTAACAGGAAGCAAAGAGTGGGTATAAGTGATTGCTATCCTGGCTGGTAATCAGTGCTGAGTGGTGTGCCATTAGGGATCAATGTTGGGGTTGCAATTATTCACAATTTATAAAGATGATGTGGAGTTGGGAGCATGCGTAGTTTGTCAAAGTTTGCAGATGGCACGAAGATGAGTGGCAAAGCAAAGTGTGCAGAGTACTATGAAACTTTGCAGAGGAAAAGAGTTACATTGCATGAATGGGTAAAGGTCTGGCAGATGGAATACAATGTTAATAAATATGAAGTAATCTATTTTGGTAGGAGTACCAGTAAAAATGATTATTACTTGAAATGTAAAAAGATGCAGCATGCTGCTGTGCAGAGGGACCTGGGTGTCCTTGTGCATGAATCACAGAAGGTTGATCTGCAGGTACATCAAGTAATTAGGAAGGTAAATGGTATTTTGTTCTTCATTGCGAAAGGGGTTGGATTTAAAAGCAGGAAGGTTATGTTGCAGCTGTACAGGGTGCTGGTGAAGTCATTCCTGGAGTATTGTGAGCAGTTTTGGCCTCCTTACTTGCAAAACGATGTACTGGCATTGGAGGTGGTGCAGAGGAGATTCACTCTGGTGGATCTGGAGTTGAGGGTTTGTCTTATGAGGAGAGACAGAGTAGATCAGCATTATATTCATTGGAATTTAGAAGAATGGGGGAGGATCTTATAGAAACATAAAAAAATCTTATTAAGGGATGACGGAAGAAAGAAGTAGAGAGGATGGTTCCACTGGCAGGTGAATCTAGGGGAAGATGGAATAACCTCAATGTTAGAGGAAGCAGATTTAGGATTGAATTGAGAAAGAAACTTTTCACCCAGAGACTTGTAATTCTATGGAATTCCATGCCCAGTGAAGTAGTTGACGCTACTTCAGTAAATGTTTTTCGAGCTGAGATAGATATGTTTTGAACAATGAAGTAAATTACGGATATGGTGAGAGTGTGGGTAAGTGGATATGGGTCCACGAGTAGATCAGCCTTGATGTTACAGAATGGCTGAGCAGGTTAGAAGGACCAGATGGCCTACTCCTGCTCCTAGTCCTTCTGTTCTTATGAAAGGGGAGTGGCCAGTTCTCCCAGCACAGAATCTCTGCTTGGACTTGTTTCGACTGATTTTTCTCAGATTGGCTGTTTACTGAAAGCAGGCAGCCAGTTGTCAAGCTATCAGGCCAAAGAAGAAGATCCATGCTGATCTCCCCTCTCTCTGATATCTCTCCTGGAAGAACCTAGGTTTGATTTTTCCTTTCGAATTTTCCATGGGGTGTTTATGGGGATTGTTTCAAGTACTTCGAAAAACACCTTAGATTATTTAGATGCAGATTACTTACAGTGTGGAAACAGGCCCTTTGGCCCAACAAGTCCACACTGACCCCCTAAAGTGCAACCCATCCAGATCCATTTACCTACATTTACCTCTTCACCTAACTCTACATGCAATTTGTCATGGCCAATTCAGCTAACCGGCGCATTTTTAGACTGCGTGAGGAAACCGGAGCACCTGGAGGAAACCCACACAGACACGGGGAGAATGTGCAAACTACAAACAGACAGTTGCCTGAGGCAGGAATTGAACGAGGTAAAAACAATGACTGCAGATGCTGGAAACAGGATTCTGGATAAGTGGTACTGGAAGAGCACAGCAGTTCAGGCAGCATCCAAGCAGCTTGGAATTTGACGTTTGCAATTTGCCCGAAACGCCAATTTCAAAGCTACTTAGATACTGCTTGAACTGCGGTGCTCTTCCAGCATAACTAATCCAGAATGAGGCAGGAATTGAACCCGCATCCCTGGTGCTGTGAGGCAGCAGTGCTAACCAGGGTGTCACGGTACCACCCAATGGCTTCCAACCATTTTCAGATTCTCAGTTGAGAAGTGGAGTGCTTCTGAAGACCAGAAAGCTTCACCTGGAAGATTAGTTGAGTAGCCAACATTTAATATTTTTTAATATTTATTTATAAAACTTTAAAATGACAAAAGCTGGGACTAATCACTTTAGTTCTACTTACTGTGGAACTAGGAGCATTGATAGGGCTTCTAATTGGCTGTCTCTTGGTATTGTCATTCCTAATCATGTTACACAGTAATGCCCTACATTTTTTTAGGCTGGATTGAAAGTCAGTTCCTGATCTTTCCATGTACTCACTCCTTATGAATTTAATTTGCTAACATCATTAAATTAGGATAATCTGTTGGGTTTTCGGATAGACTATTATTCTGCATGCTATTCTATTCTGTTTGTGTTTCATTCCGTAACCTTGAAAATAAATTCTGTTTTATTTACAACTAAGTGGCTTGACCAGCTGCGTCACTCCTGGAATATCTGCCTTACAACTGCTTAAGGCAACAAGCAAAGTTTGAGCCCGTACTACTTCCTTGAAATGACTTGAGGTGGTCTGTCCTGGCACATAACTGTGTGCAACAGTGAGATCTAATATACTGGCATGGGTTGAGAATGGTAGAGAGCTGAAAGAAAAAGTGAGTCAGAATAAGCAGTTTCTTTTTTTTGGAGTGGAAAGCAATTACGAGCAGGATGATCCTGGAATTGATGTTTGGCACCCATCTATTCAGGAAGCAGATTAAACATCTGCTCGAGGGTACTAAATGTAATCTTTCAAAATCTGCTGATGGCATCAAATTGATAATTGATTGGGTGAGGCGGATGTAAAGAGGTTCAAGGTAATTGAGACGCATGGAGGGAATGGGCAAATACGTGGCAGATGAAGAGCAATGTGGATGGACGTAACACTGAACATTTTGGTTGGAAAAATAGAATATCATGCTAGTATTTAAAAAGGAATTGATGTGGAAATGTTGATCTGTGAAGATACTAATGTGTATACTTTTGTTGACTTCTTCACCGAACTCTGAGGTCCTCACGGCAGTGAACTCTGAAGACAGACGTCAATATTGGGATTGGCACTGGCACGCTGCCCAGTGTACATAGACCCACCAAGTGGGTATATGTAACATTGAACAGGATCTGGATCTCCCTGTACACTAGTCACTGAAAGCATTTTTGGAGCAACTGAAAGCAAGTAGGAAGGTAAATGGTGTGTTGACCTTCATTTCCGTGGAATTTGAGTCCAGGAGTAACGGTGTCTTATTATAGCTGTACAAGACCTTGATGAGACTCCATCTCGAATATTGTGCAGTATTGTGTGCGGTTTTGGTCTCCTTACCTAATAAAGGACAAACCTGACATTGGGGGAGAGCAGCAAAGAATGACCAGACTGATCTCTAGGATGACAAACTTGTGGGAGCAGAGTTTGGGGCGACTGACTCTGTATTCCATTTGGTTTAGGAAAATGAGTGGAGATCTCAGTGAGACTTATAATACTCTGACAGGGTGAGATATATTAGAAGAAGGGATGATACATCATTTTGGCTGGGACGTCAAAAACAAGCGGCCACAGTTTTAGGAACAGTCAGGGCACTCTGCATTGAGATGAGAATAAATGTCTGCAATCACAGACTGGTGAATCTGAGAATTCTATACCACACAAGCCTGTGGAAGCAAAGGCACTGAATTTCGTGAAGTATTTCTTGACACTAAAGGGACGAGGTTGCAGCAGGAGTTTGGTGTGGAGAGAAAGGATCAACCATCCTTAGAGTGAATGGAAAAGCAAAATTGATGGACCAAAGTTCCGAATTCATATTGTTCTGATAATTAATCACTTCAAATGATCTACAGTATGCATTGTTTGTGAAAAAAAAATGAAGAGATATTAGAACAAAAACTAGAATGGGGGAGACTCAATGTGTTGAATGACCTACTCCTTTCCCGATGTTTCTGTGCAGCCTGTGGGAAAACTCTGTAAATGTGTCAAAAGCTCTCAGCTGTTAGGAAGGAGGTATCTGCTGGATTTTATCCATTAAGAGCTCGGAACAGTTTGATACAACAGAGTGTCTTGCTTGGAATTTTAGAGACGGTTGAAGAGTTTGCCACATGTCTGTCGTCTGGAGGCACTTTTAGGCCACAACAGGAAAGCAGGGGAGATTCATTGCCTGAAAGTACATTGGGAAGGCAATTGGTGTTTACAATCGACATTGGCTCCAAGGTCACTGTTACTGACAGCAAAGTTTAGATTTCGATATCTTAGTTGATTTTAATTTCCACCAGCTGCCAGAACATTAGCCTGGTCGGGATTGGCAATCCAGTGACATTTCCACAGCAGCACCATCTCCACATGAGGACCAATCGGAAACCAAACTGAGCAGATAATTTATGTGCTGCTTGACAGCTCTGTCAAAAATAGCTCACACCATTTTGTCTATCGTGATGGGACTGAGGGGGTGGTAAATGGTCAGATTGTAATTATTCTTCTCTTATGGGACTGGACATAGTTGAGGAATTTTCCACGTTGCCAGGGAGATGCAGAGTTGGAACTGGAATGAAACAGTTTCCCCAGGGACATGGCTTGTTATGCAGCACACGTCTTCAGTCCTATTGCAGGAATGGTGTCAGGGCCCATTGCCTTTTTCATACCTACTTCGTTCAGCGGTTTCTTCATGTCAGGTGCAGCGAATCGAATTTGTTGCAAACTGGCATCTGTGATTCTGTGGGCATCATCTAAGGAACACTTCTGGCTGAGGATGGTGCAGACATTGCACACTGTCTTTTACACTGATGTGCAGCAAAGTTCCATTCTATCGGGGAATGACAAAGTAATAACCTAGTGGTATTGAGCTGTTAGTCCAGCGACCCAAGCAATGTTCATGTGACCTGAGTTCGAATTCTGCCACAGCAAATGGTGGAATTCAAATCCAATAAATATTTTGAATTAAGAGTCTAATGATGATCATGAAACAGTTGCTGATTGTGTGAGAAACCCATCTTGTTCACAGATGCCCTTTCAGGAGGGAAACTGCCATTCATTCCTGCTCTGGCCGACATGTACCTCCAGACCCACAGCAATGTGTTTGACTCTTAACTACCCTCCAGCCGATAAATGTTGACCGATGCAGTGACACACTAATCCCATTGAACATTATTTTTTGAAAAAATAATATTTGTGAAGTCCTCTTCTTTCATCAGTTGTTTCATAGTTCAACTCCATTTCTAACTGGCTGTGGCCGGACTGCAGAGCTTCAATCTGATCTGTTTGCTTTGTAACCATTTCGGCCTCTCTATCAAATATTAGTCCTGCTGTTTGCAATGTAAGTGAGTAGTCAGGTGTGGTAGCTTTGAATGGGTTGTCATCAGTTTTAGGTACACACGGTTCTGACCCTGGTATGTTCACCTACACTAGTGACTGAAACATCATTCAGCTTAATGGGAATAATGGACTGAGGAATTATCCTGGGCAAAAAGTTACAGATTGTGACTCAGTACAGTTCTCCTTCTGTCCAACTGTGATCTACACTATTACATGAATTCCCGGTTTTGAGCTGCAATTTCTGCAAGGCAATTCTGCTGTCTGTCTCCCAATGCATACCGAGACCCATTGACCCGTACCCCGTGAGATCCTCTGGTTTCTGATGTGGTAGCACTTCCATTTTCATATTCTCATTCCTCTGAGCGTTTGTTTATTGTGTCACACCTCTTACTTGTCATGTTTTTCAAATCTACAAAACGTCTTCCGTGAGGTAGCACCATGGCTCATTGTTTAGTGCTGCTGCCTGACAGTGCTCGGGACCCAGGTTCGATTCCATCCTCCAGCGACCGTCTTTGTGGAACTTGTGCATTCTCCCTGTGGGATTCTTCTGAGTGCTTTGGTTCCATCCCACAAACCAAAAATTTCCAGGTTAGGTGCATTAGTCGGTGTAAATATAGGATAAGAAAATGGGTGTGCTTGGTTGACTCTTCAGAGGATCGGTGTGGACTTGTTGGTCTGAAGGGCCTGTTTCTACACTGTAGCGATTCTAATTCTAACTTTCATCTGAACGTTTTCCCTTGCAGTTATGCCATTTTTCGGTGTTTAAATTGAATGTGCTTCACTCTGTTCTCTCCATGGCTTCTAATATGAACTCTGTAGTGCCAATGATTCCAGTCTTATGTAGTTTCAGAACCAAGATATTTGTGTATCTTTTGTTATTTTTCAAGTGGGTCAGGATATTTGAGTAGCTTTGACATATACCTTTGAACATGTTCAAAACCAGAAATTTCTGGAGAAACTCAGCAGGTCTGTCAGCAACTATGGAGACAGAGAAACAGAGATAATGTTTCAAGTCCAGCGTGGCCCTTGTTCAGAACTGAAAAGGGCTGCTTAATGCCTTGGCAAAAGTGGACGAGGGATGATAGGAAACAGAGCATGTGGAGACGCAATGGCACAGAGGGATGGGCTTTTAAATGTGGTGAACGAGAAACAGATATAAAATTGGTGTAAATTAAAGTGTGGATGGCAGAAATAGGTTGTCTTTATTAAGCGCAGGATTAAAAAAAAGTCACAGACGAGATCATTGGGAGGCCAGGAAGTAGAATATATGAAAAATGGAGAACAGCCATAATGGAATCAGGCTGTGTATTTGGAATTGTGTATTAACTCCTGCAGGCTGTGACACATCAAAGTGTAAAGTTATGTGTTACTCGAGCTTGGGTAATGCTTCACTGGAACATTGGAGCAGCTCAGGACCGAAATGTTAGGATGAGCGCAACGTCGGTTATCGAAATGAGAAGCAATGAGAGGCTCAGGGTTATTCCTACAGACAGAGTGAAATAGGTCCTAAAACCAGTCTCTGTTTGGTCTCCCCAGTGTAAAGGAAACAGCATTGTTAGCAGCAATGACAGGAGACCGGATTGAAAGAGTAAAAGTGAAATGATACTTCACCAGGAAGGTATGTTTGGGGTCTTGGACAGTGAGAAGGGAAAGGTGGATGGGCAAGTGTTGCAGCTTCTGTAATTGCATGGGAAGGTTTCATGGGGGAGTTGGGAAGTGTTCGGGATGATGGAGGGTGTCACTGAAGAAATGGTCCCTATGAAATGTTGTCAGTGGTCGCGATGAAAAGATGCATTTGATGGTGCTGTCCCATTGGAGATGGTGGAAGTGGCGGAAGATGATTCTGTGAATGTAGATTTTAGCACAGTAGAAGTGATGACGAGGGGAGATCTATAATTGTTCTGGGAAGGAGGGGACAGAGTGAGGGCAGAAGCACGGGAGATGGTATAGTCACAGCTGAAGGCCCTGTCCACCGGAATTAGCGGATTTCTGATTTGAAGGAAAAGGAGGTCACGTCTGGAATGTGGTGTCATCAAACAGAAACAACAGAGACGGACAAACGGGGAGAATGGAGTCAGCCTCTGCTGATCATGTGTACGGCTACGTGCTGAAGTCACCCCTGAATGATTGAAAATAACCAGACATCTAAATTGAACATTTTTTTTTAGTTTAGATTAGATTACTTACAGTGTGGAAACAGGCCCTTTCGCCCTACAAGTCCACACCGCCCCGCCGAACTGCAACCCACCCATACCCCTACATCTACCCCTTACCTAACACTACGGGCAATTTAGCATGGCCAATTCACCTAACCTGCACATCTTTGGACTGTGGGAGGAAACCGGAGCACCCGGAGGAAACCCACGCAGACACGGGGAGAACGTGCAAACTCCACACAGTCAGTCACCTGAGGCGGGAATTGAACCTGGGTCTCTGGCACTGTGAGGCAGCAGTGCTAACCACTGTGCCACCGTGCCGCCCACCACATCTACTTCCACATCTGATCTGAAGAGGGATGTGGAAGTAGACCCAGAGGAAGGTCAGTGGGTATACCTGGGCAGACATTCAAGCAGATATCCAATAACGCTCAGAAAGTGTTGTTTCTGTTCAAAAATAAGGACTCGATTAGAAGATGTACCACCCATGGTTGACAAGCATACTATGATGAGCATAAGATTTAGGATGTTTATTTCAGGGACCATAAGCAGATGCTGGGAATCACTTTCAGCTGTGCTTCCTGAATTCTCCCCAGAAACCCCTGCCATTGCTGTTCCATCCTCTTCCCTGCTCCTCTCCCCTTCCTGATTCCAGGTTCTCCATCTCCAATTACAGAGCACATTCTCTCACATTATGCTCCCTCCCCACTTCACCTGAAGCTCTTTGATCCAGTCTACCTTCCCTGGACGAGCATCAATCTGCGTTTTGTGCTGCCACCTTGACTCTGCTCTGAGTGTGGCTCGTCCTCTTCATTCATGCTGTTTTAGACCTCCCACTCACATCTCACTCCAGAAAGTTTCATTCTTGGAGTAAACCGTATTGAAAACACCATTCTCCCCCTTTGCACTGAATTCACATTGTGATCCCAAATCCAAAAAGTACACTCAGCCTTCATCTCACTCTGCTAAAGGTGCATGCTGACCATATGGTAAAAGAATTCTTTACTTTTACGTAGAACTGGCCAGAGATACGTTTTCACTGTAGAGATCATCACCCCCTTTCGACAAAGGAATGTGTTTGCTTGACGTCTTCGTAGCACTCGTAAGAGTTGCAAGCTGCCTTAGTATTGTAACATGGAGAAAAACAAATCACATTATGAAGTTTGGGCTCAGTGTTGTTTACCAGTCATTTTTAATACTGTTACAAATTTGCAGTGCTTATCTTTAAATGCTTGCTCTTGAAGCTAGGATCAGATGGAGTGTTGAGGGGTGACATTCTAGAAGTTTTAATATCATGGGAGGCATGGATAGGGTGAATAGCCAAGGTCTTTTTGAGAGGATAGTAGAGTCCAAACATAGATGACATAGCTTTAAGGTTAAAATGAGGAAATTTAAAAGGGACAAATGGACAACGTTTTCACACAGAGGGTAATTTGCTTATGGAATGAGCTGCGAGAGGAAGATCCAAGTGCAGCTACAACATTTCAAAGATATTTGGACAAACATGTAAATGGGAAATGTTCAGAAGCATATGGGCCAAATGCAAGCAGATGAGACGAATTTAGTTTGGAAAACCTCAGCATGGACAAGTTGGACCAAAGGGTTCGTTTGTGCACGATATGACTGTAGGAATCAAGAAAGCAAGGAAAAGGGGAAGAAAAGATATGATGTAAGAAAACTGGCAAGAAATATAAAAGCAAGCAGCGCAAGCTTTTCTGTGTATATAAAGAAAGTTCAAGATGAATGTATGCCCTTTGGTAGAAATGAAGTCAGGAAAATATATTCAGGATGTTTGGAGGGTATGCCTGGAGGGAACAGACAGATAATTAACACCAGAATTTTATATCATTCCTCACATTAGAAGGCACTGTAAGTATTTCAATGATATAATCAAAATAGCAATAGGAGGGAAGTTCTTGAACTGCCTCTAAAAAAAAGGAACAAGGCTTTTTTAATAAATAGGCAAGAGTAAGGGTACGCAGGTCAGCAGTAATCCACAGTTGGTTTTAAAAGCGGAGGTTACAGAGTGACTGGTGTTACTGTGAGAAATATTTCATAACTCTTTAGATTGCAGGAATTTTCCAGTGAAACTGGAGACCCTACAATGAGGCGCCTGTTTTCAAGAAAACAGCGAGACTGAAAACAGTAACCATTTAGCCTCAACATTATTGTTGGGAATCTGCTCGAGTCTATTATTAAGGAAGGAATTGCAGGGCATTTAGAAAAGCTTCACGCAAAGTCAACATGGTTTTGTGAAAGGGAATCTATATTTTGCCTTAAAATCATGCAAAGTTTTTTTTTCTGGAGATCCCTGAGAATGTAACAAGCGGACATGATAAAGGGGATCTGGTAGACACGAAGCTTTCTCGAGATTTTTCATAAGGTTTCACGAAATAAAACTTGTTACGCAAGAGAGAAGCTCATAATTTAACAGCTAATATATTAGCATTGGATGACGGTCGGTTAACAGATAGAAATCAGACTGTCAGGGTTAATGGATCTTCCTGATGAAATATATCTGCTGGAGTATCACAAACATCAGTCCAATGCAAGATTTAGTTACAATCTATACTGAAAGCCGGAGCTGAGTGCAATATATATCCGAGTTTGAGGATGACACTGAGATCCAAAAGGCATGCTGTTACTTTATGGCGAGGACTTCCACAAAAGGAACAGTACAAAGGGATGGGATTGTTTTTGTGTCTGAAACATAACGACAGCATGATGATGCAGCAAGTACCTAGGTTGGTTCATTAGACGGGTTCCTGGAATGAAAGGGTTGAATTATTGAGTAGATCTAAAATGGTGAGGGCGTCTATTCATTGTAGTTGAAATGAATGCGAATGATATTACTGAACTGGACAAGATGCAGAGGGGGCTTGACAAGGTAGCTCTCGAGAATGTGGATCCATTCCAGGGCAGAGAGTCGAACTCAGGGTTGTAGATACAGAATAAAGGACATTGATTTCAAACTGAGATGCAAAGAAACGCCTTCTTTCAGAAGGTAGTGAATGCCTGGAATTCCCTAACCCAGAGGTTGTGGAGACTGGGTCACTGAATGTATTTACAGACTGGCTGGATTGGGTTTTGACAGATTAGCGACTTGAGGGATACAAGGGGTTAGCAGGAAAGTGGAGTTGGGTCCTGAAGTAGATCAGCCATGTTCTTATTGAATGACAGTGCTGGCTTGAGGGGCGAATAGCCTGCTCCTGTTTCTATTGCTTACGTTCTTATGTTATGCTTCTGGAAAGTAACTGGTAATTTTCCTGAAAATGGTGTTGTACAATGTTGCATTCAGGGAGAGCAGAGGATTTCTTTGAGCTAACACTTGTAGAGGGCTGTATTCACAGCGAATCTGGGTCAGTGACATGACCCACATCTGGAGCAGAAGTTAGAGATGGGAAGCCTGAAAAGAGGGATTGGGGTGAGGGTCAATTCCTGACTCAGCCTTGTTTTTCCAATTACATATCCCAAACAACATCTAACCATCGGGGGTGGGGGGGGGGGGCTCGATCTGCCCCGTGTAGCAGGTCTGAAGGGCTGAATGGAACATCAGAACAGAAGGCTGAGGGACACGAGTTGGACATTCGGCCCTTTGACACTACCCCACCAGTAAATACGGTCGTGGCTCATCTGATTGTGGTCCCAGCTACACTTTTCTCTCCATGCACCATTATTCCTGATTCGCCTGTCTATGGAAAATCAGATGAAGCCAGCCTTGATATAATATAAAGCTTCAGCCATCCCATACTTCTGGAAAGGAGAATTCCTCCGTGAATAAATTCCCACTTTGTGAATTTCTCCTTACTCCGGTTCTGACTGAGGTTGGAGGGTGTCACTGTTTCCTTTTCTAGTTCCACTCCTTCACTACTCACACCACATTTTAAATGAGACCAGATTGGTGATATGACCGATGATAAAAAAAACTGAGACTGGGTCTGGTTCGGTGATAAGAATAAGTCAAGCAGATTTCTTTATTCAGACACAAGTAACTAATATAAATAACGGAGGAGCATGGTGGATCTTTGTTTCATACTACTGCCTCACATCACCAAGGACCTGGGTTCAATTCCAACCTCGGGTGTCCTGTATGTGGAGTTTGAACATTCTCCCCGTGTCTGTGTGAGTTTCCTCCCAGTGTTCCAGTTTCCTTTCCACAATCTAAAAATATGCAGCCTAGAGTGGGTCGGCCATGCTAATTTGCCCATAGTGCCCAGGGAATTGTATGTTCGGTGAGTTAGTCATGCGAAATGCAGGGTTATATGGATAGAATGGGGGGCATGTCTGGCTGGGATGCTGTTCGCTGGGCCAGTGTGGATTTGATGGGCAGAATGCTCTGCCTCCACACGGTTGAGGTTCTTTAGCAATATCAAGAAGTTTGGACAATACAAATACCCAGTGGGTATCGACCTGATACACTCTGCTGAGGGTCTCGTATGTTTCAGTAAGATCACCTCTCTTTCAATGAGTAACCATAATATAAGGCCTTCATCCCTGGAATACATGAAGTGAAACATCTATGAACTGCTTCCAATGTAATTATATCCAATCTCAGGGAAGTAAACAAGAAATAACCTCACACCCCAGGTGAGGCTTTTTTTTGTTTTCTCAGTGCTATGAATTTTTGGAACTCTCTTACCCGCAGACCATTGGAGGTAGAGATATTGAATATTTTTGAGGCACAGACAGAAGGGACAGAAGTAACAAAAGAGTCAAGCATTATCAAGGAAAGGGCAGGGATGTGCAGCCTGGGAAAATGTTGACAGTACAAAATAACACTGCTTCAGAACATCCGGCAAAACGCAATGGTAAACTAGAAAACATTTTAAAATGCTAACAGTGACAGAACAGAGTTCCAAGGACCATAGAGCTGCTCTGTCATTAGAGAGGGACCACTTGTGGTAGTTTAAGCTGAGGGTCACCACACCTCGGGTGATGTGTTTAGGGTGAGACAGCGTCCCCATCATGGTAACGTCTGTCACTGTGGTGAATTGAACCGGCGCTGTTTGCCTCCATCTTTATCACAAACCAGCAGTCCAGCCAAGTGAGTGGGAGACAGTGTAACTGTTACAGACAGAAACAGTCACAGGCAAAGGGCAAGAGAAACTTTCATAACAACGAATAAAGTACAATTCAGATGACAGTCAAAATAACGACTGAGGGTAAAAACGTTTTCTGCTTGAAATTGTATTTTATGATGAGACAAGTATTTCAAAGCCATCTTTAGCTGAATACGATAAGGTGAGATAAATGAAATAACCAGAATTACTAATTGTGACTTGATATCGATAACCATAAAATGAGTGTAGACTTTTGATTGGTCTGTGTAAGATGTGCTTACCATTACATAGATGGAGAAAGCTGATGGAATATATTGTTGGGAGAGTGCGTCCCCATGGGAAATGCCGTCGAGCAGGCGCTTGAAGAAAACCGGGATAAAAGTGCCTGAGTGTTGTCTGCTCAGTGACAGGAACCCAGGGAGTTGAATGACTGAAAGTTCATGTAACAATGAACTGAGAAAATAATCAGATCAGCCACAATCTTCTTAAATGCTGGAATGTGTTTGATGGGCAGAATGGCTGGTGGATTTGAATTGCATGTGATTTGACAATAGACAATAGACAATAGATGCAGGAGTAGGCCATTCAGCCCTTCGAGCCTGCTACGCCATTCAATATGATCATGGCTGATCATTCCCAATCAGTATCCTGTTCCAGCCTTATCACCATAACCCTCGACTCCACTATCTTTAAGAGCTCTATCCAATTCTTTCTTAAATGAATCTAGAGACTGGGCCTCCACTGCCCTCTGGGGCAGAGCATTCAACACAGCCACCACTCTCTGGATGAAGTAGTTTCTCCTCATCTCTGTCCTAAATGGTCGACCCCGTATTTTTAAGTTGTGTCCTCTGGTTCGGCACTCCCCCATCAGCGGAAATTTGTTTCCTCCTGCCAGAGTGTCCAATCCTTTCATAATCCTATACGTTTCAATCAGATCCCCTCTCAGTCTTCTAAACTCAAGGGTATACAAGACTCAGGCGACTGACTGTGTGGAGTTTGCACGTTCTCCCCGTGTCTGCGTGGGTTTCCTCCGGGTGCTCCGGTTTCCTCCCACGGTCCAGAAAATGTGCAGGTCAGGTGAATTGGCCATGCTAAATTGCCCGTAGTGTTAGGTAAGTGGTAGATGTAGATGTAGGGGTATGGGTGGGTTACGCTTCGGCGGGGCGGTGTGGACTTGTTGGGCCGAAGGGCCTGTTTCCACACTGTAAGTAATCTAATCTAAAACCAGTCGCTTCAGTCTTTCCGTGTAAGGCAATCCTGCCATTCCAGGAATTGACCTCGTGAACCTACGCTGCACTCCCTCAATAGCCAGAATGTCTTTCCTCAAACTAGTGATTTGAAAACTGTACAACTTTGTGTCTTCCGCTACTGTGTTACATCCTCGGACATTGACATTTTTCTGAAAATGGGAATTATTTGGGACACTGACTTGAACATTCCAAAATCAGCATTCTTCAGAATATTCTATCAACACATGGGAGTATTGCAAAGGCGAGAGAGAGAGAGAGAGAGAGAGAGAGAGAGAAGGCTTTGCATGCAGTAGTGAGAGTTCTGGACCATGAATCGTGTTCCGGTATCGGTGCTATAACCGATATACAGTAAGTGTGAGGGAGCAGGGAAAATACGGTGCCCTTATCCTGACAGAGTGGGGAAGGTTATTGAAGCTGGTCCTGCATTGCTGAACATTTCCTCAGACCGCAGATACTGCACTGAGCTGGTTGGTGAGCTCAGACCATGCTTGGTGGGTCTTATGGTGTGGCTCCCTCTGGGAAGAAAATTGTCCCTCTCTGTACTAGCCCTTCTACCAGGATCCTCCATGCCCCTGTCAACAAACCGCGGTGAAATTGACCCATTACTGCCATGCTCAGGGTAAACTGTGCAGGGCAGCTCAAAACGGAGAGAGCTCAATCGTGTGCCCATTAGCTTTTAAAGATGGCACGAGTGCCAGGGATTATGGACTATTGGGGTATCCTGGCGGTGGTGAGGAACTCCAGCCATGATGGGTGGGATCGGGCTGGCATTGAATGACAGGGACACCATGGGGTGGCTGGGTAGTTAATGAGGTGAGTTCGATATGATAGTACCAGGAAACTAGCTCAGCCTCGTGCAGACAACCCATCTGTCAGACACAGTGAAAATCACACAAAGATAAATTATTGTTATATTCAGCCCAATGAGTCATGGACTCTGCTGTGCCCACTTACAGTTACAGGGATGCAGAACAAATGCTCATTCAAAACTGTCCATCATCTGAACTCACCCATCAATCCTGGGAATATTTGCTCATGTTGCAGGGTACTGTCGAAATAATTTCATATCAGCATGATGAAACGTGTGAATCCTCAATGAAATATTCTCTCAATCTTCCTCTCTCTTTTTCCCAAAATTCGTTTGTTTGTTGTTATTTAAACTGATTTCCCCGCCATTTCTCTCTGGCAGTGATTTTCATACCCACAGCACCCGTTGTCATGGCACAATGGAGATATGGAGCTGTAAATGGATGGGAGCTTCACATCCTTTCACTTCCAGTATGGGCTGCAAGTTTCCCCAATCTGGGCAATGATCTAACACAGTGTTACTGAACAATGCACGGAGGTGGTGTGCACACCTCTACATGTTGAGAGGGTAACTGCTCCCGGTTTACAGACCAATTCACTGCTTGTCACTGTACAGCTACGCATACTGAACAGAAACCTGATTATAAAGCAAGACACTAGTGTGGGCTGCATATCACCCAATGCTGGACAGACCGTTTCATCTGGGTTACTGAATCAATGCCCCAGTGTGTCTGTGCTGGTCCCCATTTTGGACACAAAGCCAGAGGCCTGGTGAGACTTACGCAGTATTCCATCCTGGAGAGATTGCTGGGTTGTACTGAGCCTCGTCTGCACAGTGCTCCATCCTGGAAGATTGCTGAGCTGTCCTGAACCTGGTCTGAACAGTGCTCCATCCTAGACAAATTGCTGGGTTATCCTGAGCTGGGTCTGTACATTGCGCCATCCTGAACAGATTGCTGTGTTGAACTGAGCCTGGTCTGCACAGAGCTCCATGCAGAGCAGGTATCTAATCTAGGTTTATACGTGTCTGGACTGGATCTGTGAAGTGGATCGAGTATCCGGTATAATTCCTGATCGAGCTCGGCGCAGTCCGCTGTTATACCCCGTATTTCTGCTTCATGTTGTCCATTAAGTAATTAACCAATTAAAACATGAATATGTGTCCTTCTTGCGATGCACATATTCAGACGTACCTGAAAATATATGATGAAGCTCGTGTCAACCCAAAAAATTTCTTATTTTAAAGGTAAGTATGAGGTGCTCTGTTTCAGATGCAATTTGCTTGGTCAAAATATTCGACATTCAGCAAAATACAATATATTCAAATACCATCACTAAAATACAACAAAAACAAGAGCAACTTGTAATAACTTCATTCTAATGGAAAACATAACAGATTAATAGATTATGTAACTACTATACAGTAAGTACTCCAAAATGGCAACATCCTATAAACACCCGCTTTTCAAAAAACAAATTCAGGAAACAGATTGTCTCACATGCAGTTCTCCAATCCAGGATGAATGAACATCAAAAGACAGTTCTGAGAGAAATCTCAGAGAGAGAGTGCAGCAGCCGGGAGAGATCTCCTGCCTTCCAACCCTGCTGAGACCCCAGCAATAACTGGCAAAAGTTAAAAATATAAATCCTGCTTCTATGTGAGCTTGGCCATCACTCCACAGGACCAGGCTGCAGCTTCAAGGACCACAAGGAATGGAGTGTATCTACACCGTCTATGGCACTGAAGGAGCCTCTCAAAAATGCCTAATCCCACCGAAGCCGTTAAACGATGGTAAGATAAACGTCAAAGTTAAACATAAATAAATAAAACGAAAGCATGCAGCAGGCCTGGTGATCAGTCATAGACGGTCTCGGGAACCCAGTAATTCCTACCCTGCCAAAACACAGTAAAGTAATCGAGCTTGTGAAGAGAGAGCAACATCTCTCTCCATCACCTCGAACTTTACAATTGGAGATGTGCCATTCACCCAATAGTCAGCGATGTCAATACCACACCCAGGCTAAATATAATTGTGATCTATACGGGATGCAGTGAAATGGGTTAAGTGGAGCTGTTTGATCGGTGACTATGATTGATGTCAGTCTCCATGGATTATAACTGTGTCACTGGAGAGTTTCCCTCTTCCATAATTAAGTGGCTTCTTTGAACCTGTTGCCCCATAGCATCAGGGGCAGTGAGATCCTCAACGCGATAGGGGTCAGAAGCTCCAGAGAGAGGGAGAGGAAGTGAATCAGAACAATATACTGAAATGTTCCAGCAATGGATCCGAATCTGAGAATATTACATTGGAATGTTACTACAATGAACAGGAGTTTATCTTTGGGTCTTTACTGGCTTTCTCAGGATTGGCCATCGTTAGAGTTGCGGATCGAAGCCGTACTGAGGATTATTCAAGCTGGTTACGACGCCATCCTCGCTATTATTGGTGTTCCTGGTAAGTCTATCCCTGTCAATTCTATAAACTATGGTGAAAATCATTGCGAATTCTGTTATTTATATTTCGCAAAGACGTAGAGTATTTTATTCAGTTTCAGTCACAAACTCCATTTCCTTTAAATTAATTTCAGACTCTTCACTCATAAACATCTCAGTAGGAACATGGCTGTTCACAACCTCAACCTGACTTTTACCCTGAACTGTTTTATGCCTCGGTATTATTTCTGTCATCTAATCTGCCCACATCCAATTCGATAAAATTCCCAGTTTCGATCCGCCTCAATGCTGTTGTTGAATTAAACATCATCTAGCCCTTTGTTAACTTCAGAATTTATGGCTCCGTTGTATTCTGACCTCTCTCCCGGTGACAAATATTTTGACCACAAACTTGTTGCCGTCACTACAGGTACTTCACGACAGGTACCTTGTATCAGATTCATAATGTCACTGCACGTGTAATTCAGAGGCAAAGGTGATGACTCTAAAGGCTTTGTTTGAAATCCTACCACAGCCGATGACTGAACTTAAAGTCGAATGACAAAAATTGGAATGAAATTTCACTGATCGAAAAAATAAACAATCAGGATTTCTTTTACTATTTCACTGATAGCCTTTGGTAAAGAAACTTAACATTGTTGTCCGGTCTGGACTAAGGGCGACTTCATTTCCACAATAAAATAGTTGGGTCCATGTTGTCTTGACAAATGGCCACACAGTCAAGGGCAATTTGGATGGACAACACATGCTGCCCTTAACAGTAATGCTGACATACCATGAAACAACAACATTAGACGTGAAATAAACCAAGGAACTGTGGATAATGGAGATATGAAATAAAATTCTCCAGTGTCCAGAGAGAGGGAGAGAGAAAGAGAGACAAAGGAAAAGAAAACAAAAGGATTGCTGATGATGGACTGGAAAGAAAATAGAATGACAAGTTATTCTAACAAATTCCCATATTCCCGAATATCACGTCCATTTAGATATGTCCCTGGTTGAAGTGAGTTATGTTCCCTCTGTCTCTCTTCTCTGCGTGTGATGAGCTATTCCATTGGCAATACTGGTGCTGCCCTGACAGTTGTTGAGATACAGAAGAAGGAAATGTTACAGAGTCAGCTGCTTCTTTGGAGAGAGGAACTGTTACTGTGGAGCTTTACAGAGATGCAACAGCTTTCTCAGCCAGGAAGAGAAACTAAGGAGAAGGAGGCATTTTCAGCACTGAATGGGTGCACCATGTGTGGGGGGCATTGACTTGCTGCTGTCATTAGAAAGTCAGTGGAGTTTCTGTGGATGGTGTTCTCAGGTTTGTTTTGTCAGCTGCTGAGTTCATTCAGGGAGACCCAAGGGTCTGGTGACCGCAATCTGGACACTGCATTTACAGCGTGTCTGGGTTCATGGTAAACAAATGGAGCAAAGACTACACAGAAGGGAAGCTCTGGAAACAAGGAGGAGCAAAGCACTGCACTTTCCTTCCTGGGCTTTCCAGGAACATTTGTCTAAGCTGGACCCATTTAGGTGTAAAGTGTGAAACCAGCTTGTTTCAAAAATGAGGTGCTCACTGTGATGTGTCCCTCGTTCAGTATAACCTGTAGCCTCACACCAGGACTGTGCTGACTCTCACTATGAATTTACTTGTTTTAATTCTGGAACTTTCCAGACAGGAGTGGGTAATGTATGGACCATCTCTGAAGTGTAGTCCTCCGATGTATAATGAGATGACAGAAGCCACCGCCTGCTGAGAGGAATGCATTGATTCCACCTCCACAGGCGAAGGTACAGAAACCAACTT
Organism: Chiloscyllium punctatum; assembly: GCF_047496795.1. Lineage (NCBI taxonomy): Eukaryota > Metazoa > Chordata > Chondrichthyes > Orectolobiformes > Hemiscylliidae > Chiloscyllium > Chiloscyllium punctatum. Next base: position 68,013,530 of record NC_092776.1, on the reverse strand, counting down.
CCAGATATACTAGAGAGAAGGGGGACTGGTGAAAATGAGGAAATGCAGGAAATTAGAATTAATGCAGGTTATCCTTTTGGAAATCTAATTGAACTGAAGTTTCATAAGTTGCTGCATCTGATGAGTTACATCCCAGAGTATTGAGGAGATGAAAACAGAGCTCGTGAAAAAAAAATATTGATTATTCTTCAAAGCTGGTTAGATTCTGGAAAGTATCCTGCAGACTGGAAAGCAGCTATTGGTAACATAAATATTTAAAACAGGACGGAGAGGGAAAACATAAAACTAAATAGTTTGGCGGAAAAAAAAATCACTTGAACCTTTTATAAGGAACATAACTACTAGACACTTGGAAAATAATGATATGATTTGGTAGAATCGGCCTAGATTCAGGAAAGGGAAATGATCGTTGATAAACCTTTTTGTGGAGATTGTGCATTGTGCCATCGACAATTGAGAACCAATGGGAGTGGATTATTTGAGTTTTTAGAAGACGCTTGACCTGATTGAATACAGGTGAGTGGGGAATGTGAGAGTCCATGGGTATGTGGGGGAGGAATATATACCATATGGATTAAACATTGGTAATGGAAATACGAGAAATATGCTATTTTTCTCTGGACTGAAAGCTTGATGGGTAGCAGCAGGATCAGTGTTTGGACAATAGCTGTTCACAAGGTATAAAATTAATTCAGATGTGAACTACAAATATCATCATGTACACTTATATTTATTAAGTGGTGAGAGATTGGGAAGAGCTATTTTTGAAAAGGACCTGAACGTCCTTGGTCATAATTCGCAAACAGAATTCTTATGGGGCAGGAAGTAAGTGATATGTGGCTTACTTCATGCAAAATGATTGAAGCATCAGAGTTAGAACATCTTTCCCATTGGTCGTGTTTTGTTGAGAGAGTATTTATTTGGTCTGCTTTATAGATAATGATCTCTTTGTCACCGAGCCCGCACAAAGGAGTTTTAACAGACTAAACGCTGGCAGGATGGTACCACGTGGAGTGAGTGCAGTGAGTATGTGTTTAATGTGTAGGGCTCTGAGAAAATAAGAAGCTGAAACTTGATGATTATGGACGGACATTCATTATGTCCCAAACAGCAAAATAGTGTAAAAGTTCCATACTTTTCATTGGATGATTGATTCCCGATAGTTTACACGCATCAGCAGAGCCCCATGTCGATTAACAGAGAGCTACAGGGTCTGAATGAACTCGGGACACTTGAATGCACAGTTAGTGTTTGACACTGCATTGAATGTCACTTTGTGCACAATCCTGTCAGCAGCGACTATAACTTCATTTTGAAAGAGTTAGTCATTCCCCACCAGCTTCTGACCTCCATAGAGACCATGGATCTGCCTTTCTTGGAGATTGAAAACAATTATTTGAAAAATACTTGAAAAAGGTAGGCTTCATTTCGAATGCTAGAAAATCATGTTGAAGTAATACTTATGTACTATGAGTAATTAAGTCATGTGGATCAATTTGTAGCTGTCTATCTGTGTAGCCTCTGCTCCTTTTGTTTGCAACGTTAAAACATCTCTGACCCATTCCTGTTCCTGCGTTAGTGGCTTGAGAAGCTGAATGACCTCCTCCTGTTTCTTTTTAATGGCACCGGGAGTGAAATGGTCTCGTTCTGATCCTTTGTAAGTGGGTGTGGGACTGAGCAGATTCCTTCTCTTCCTGTTTTATAGGCTGGAGGGACTGAATGTGCTATCCCTCTTTTTGATCAGTAGTTTTGATGGACTGAATGGCTTCCCCAAATTCATGTGAAACCAGATTGAAGTGCTCAATGTGCTCTTTGTTTTACTGTGGAAATGTACAGTGCTGTAACATGAATGTTACCCAGACATTAGCAGCACAATCTTGAATGTTGTCCATGTCTAGTTGCACATGGACACAGACTGCTTCACGAGCTGAAGAGGGACAACTTGTTCGAAACATTATGTAAACTTCTGTGAATATCCCCACTTCTGCTCAGTTTTGACTCAATGGGCTGAAAGGCCTCCATCCAAACTGCAGAATTCCCCGCTGTCAAACAGAAGATGCCTGGACTGAGGGAGCTACCTTGAGGATCTCCTGCAGAGATGCCCCATGGCCGAGATGATTGATGCCCACCAATGGTAGTCATCTTCCCTTGTGCCGTGAATGGCTCCAAACAGTGGAGAGGTCACAATCGATTCGCATAAAGAGTGATTTTCCTCAGGCTCCTTGATCTCATCCTCAGTCTAATACTGCCTAGAGTTCAGGGTCAGTCTCTCTTACCTGAACCTCTGTGTTCCCTCTTTTGCTCATATCAATAGGTCATGATGTAGAAGCAGAGAAGGTTTTCTTCAAACAGAGGGTAGTGAATGTCAGGAATTCTCTTACACAGAATTAAGGGAGCAAGATCACTGAAAGTGACCAGTGGTATTCTGCAAGGAGCGGCTCTGGGACCCCTACTCTTTGTTAATTCTATAAATTACTTGGATGGGTGTGTGGAATAGTGGGTTAGCAAGTTTGTCAATGACACAAAGGTTGTTGGAGTGGTGTAGAATCTGGAGGGCTTTTGTAGGTTGCAACGGGATATTGACAGGATGCAGAGCTGGGCTGAGAAGTGGCAGATGGAGTTCAAACTGGAAACGTGTGAAGTGAGTCCCTTTGCAAGCTCGAATGTGAATGCAAATTACATGGTTTACGACAGGATTCTTGACATTGTGGAGGAACAGAGCGACCTAGAGGACCGTGACCACAGATCCGTCTAATATGCTCCCCAAATTGATGGTGTGGTTAAGAAGTCATATGGTGTGTTGGCTTTCATTAGCAGGGGGATTGAGATTAAGAGCCGTGAGATTATGCTGAAGCTCTATAGAGCCCTGGATAGACCACACTTGGAATGTTGTGTTCACTTCTGGTCACCCTATTATAGGAAGGATGTGGAAGCTTTAGACCTGAAATTTACCAAGATGCTTTTCTCATTGGAGGAAAGAAAGAAGACAGGTGACTTGATAGAGTTGTGCAAGATGATGAGAGGCATAGACAGAGTGAATAGCTAGCGACTGTTTCCTAGGGCAGAAATATCTATCACAAGGGGTGATAATTTTAAGGTAATTGGAGGAATGTTTAGGGGAGATATCAGAGGTAGGTTCTTTAGACAGAGAGTGGTGTGTGTGTGGAATGCACTGCCAGCAGTGGAAGTAGAGTCAATTACGTGAGGGAAACTTAAGAGAATCCAGGATAGGCATATGGAAGAACATGAACGGAAGTGTTGGATAGTCTGATCATAGAGTAGGATAAACGGGTGGTAGAACATCGAGTGCCGAATGTCCTGTCCTGTGCTCCACTGTTCTTTGCTCTGTGTTCGATGGAAGTGCTCATAGAAGTTGGAGAGGGATTTTGATGTATCAGAGAGGTGAGGGCTATGAAGCCATGATCTTCGTGAAAGGCAAGGCAGGCTTGGGAGGTGAACGACCTGCCTTTGTTTCTGATATTGTCACATACTATCATTGGAAGATTTGATTAGATTAGATTAGATTAGATTACTCACAGGAAGGTACCTGGAAGGTCTGTTCTGGAATGTTGCAGTCAAGGAGCCCAGAGGACTTTGTAAGCCATTTCTGGGTGAGGTATGGGAGCTGTATTCACAGTGAATCTGCGTCTACCAACAAATGGAGCACAAGATGCAGAGAGGGGAAGCTCTGTAAAGAGAAATGAAGGACTGCTTCCATATTCAGCGTGAGTTTTCCAATTACATTTTCCAAATCTCCCAAACCGAGTGTGACAGTCATGAGAGAGTGAAAGTTCTCCTCTGTTTTATGTGCATCAGGTGATAGCAGTAAGTGGTTGAAAATGTGTTGCTGGAAAAGCGCAGCAGGTCAGGCAGCATCCAAGGAACAGGAGAATCGACGTTTCGGGCAGAAGCCCTTCTTCAGGAATGATAGCAGTAAATGGCCTCCAACTGCTCAGATCCAGCAGGTTTGAGGGTCTGAATGGAACACAGAAACAGGGGACTGACGAGTAGGAGTGGGTCCTGAGATACTTTGAGCCTTCTCCACCAGGCACTAAGATTGTGGCTGATCAGGTTTGGTTTCAGTCCCACTTTCTTGTCTGTATCCCATTATCTATGACACAGTCTCTGTGAAATCTTTAACTAACTCAACTGTGAATACTTGCAGTCAGAAAGGCACTACAAAAGTCTGGGGAAGAGAATTCCCATTCAAAAGCCATTTTAGCATTTCTCTTCATCCCTGTGATAGAATAGGAGAGTCATACAGCATGGAAACACATCCTTTTGTCCAAATTCTCCATGTGATCAGGCATCCTAACCTGACCTAGTCCCAATGCCAGCATTTGGTCCATATCCCTCTGAACCATTTCTATTTATGTATCGATCCAGATATATTTTAAACATGTAATTGTACCCGCTTTCACCACTTCCTCTGACAACACTTTCCGTGCACGTACCAGGCTCTGCTTGAAAACGTTTCCCCTCAGGTTCCGTCTAAATCTTTCCCCTGTTATCTTCAACATATGCCATCTAGTTCTGGAAGTCCCTACACTGGGAAAATAAAGATGTTGGCCATTAAGACTATAAATGGCCCTCAGGATTTTATAAGCCTCTGTCATGTGACTGTTCAGCCTCCAACACTCCAGGGGGGAAAGCCTCAACCTGTTCATCCTCACCTGCAGCTTAATTCCTCAGGTTCCAGAAAATCCTTGTAAATTTGTTCTGCACCCTCTCAAGCTTCGCAACATCCATCCTTTAGTAGTGCCAACAGAATTGTACACAGTATTCTTAATGTGGCCTCACCAACGTGCTGTAGAAACGTAATATGCTACCTCATCTCCTATACTCAATGTTCTGACTGAATGTTAATACGCTGTCTATCTGCTACTCCACTTTCAAGTAACTATGAACCTGCATCCGTAGGTCTCTTTGTTCAGCAACATTCCCCAGGGTACTACCCTGCTTTAACTTACCAAAATGCAAAACCTCACAAATGTCTGAATTAAATTCTATTTGCCAGTCCTTGGCCCTTTGTTTGTCAAGGGTGTCGTTGTACTCTGAAATAATCATCACTGTCCACTGCCACACTTTTTTTTATGTTACCTGTAAACCTACTAACCATGCGTCCGATAATCACATACATTTTGTTTATATACATGATGAAACGCACTGAGCTCAGCACTGATTATTTCAGCACACCCCAGCTCACAGGCCTACAGTCTGGAAAACAACACGTTACCTTCAATCCAATGTTGTATACAATTGGTTAGCCTTTCCTGAATTCCATATAACCTGACCTTAGTATTCTGTGTACGATGAGGAACCTTATTAAATGCCTTGCTGAAGTTTGTGTGAACAATGTATATAACAGACTTCTTTAATCTGTTAAAACAAGATGTATGTGACCAAAGCAAAGTTGCTCAAACTATGATGGAAAGAAGAATGACGAGTGGATATTGCAAATATGTACATTGATATTTCCCTTTGAAAAATACTGCAGAACACACACACACACACACAGACACACACAGACACACAGACACACACACACACAGACACAGACACACACACACACACACACACACACACACACACACACACACACACAGACACAAACACACACGTCTGTTTGATATCAAACTGAAAAGGAAAATCTCTGCAAAGTTATCTTGAAAGAACGTTGTCCAAGTATTATTCGAACTCATGACCAAAGGAAGAATGTGAGTTTGACCCAAACGATATTCTACTTATGGAGTCTTCAAGTCCTACAGCATGGAGAGAGGACCTTTGGCCCAAACTGGTCCATGCTGACGCAAATATCCATCCACATTAACCTCTTTTCCCAGCGCATGTCACTTGTCGTCCTTTCCCGTCCATGTAATTGTCCAAATGCCGTTTAAATATTGTTAATATAAATGCTTCAACTACTTCCGCTGGCAGCTCATTGCCTTTGTGTACCACTGTCTGTGTAAAACATTGTCCATCAGTTTCCCTTTTATTCTTTCCCATCTCACCTTAAATTGATGCTCCCTAGTCCTCAATTCCCCAACTCTGGGAAAAAAAGGCTCAGTCCATTCACCCTAACCATTCTTCTCATAATCTTGTACACTTCTATAAGATCCCTCTCAGTCTCCTACGTTCTAATGAAAAAAAGTTCTCACTTGTCCAACCTCTTCCTATAATTCATACTATTGAGTCCTGGCAACATCTTTGTAAATTCCGTCTGCACACATTACAATTTAAAAACATCCTTCTGATCGCATCGTGACCAAAACTGAACACAACACTACAAGTGCAGTCTCACCGACATCCTGTATAACTGCAACATAACTTCCCATCTTCTCTCCTCCATGTCCTGACCGTTGACTGCCAGTGAGCTAAAAGCCTTCTTCACTGCCCATGTCTAACTGTGACTAAACTTTCAGAGAACGGTGGACTGAACTTCATGTACCCTCTGCTCATCGACACTGCTAAGACATTACCGTTCACCATGAAACTCCTACATTGATCTAAGTTTGCAAAAAATATTCCTCAACCCACTTCTCCAGTTGATCAAGATCCTGCTGCAATTTCTGATAACCTTCCCCACTGTCCACAATACCACCAATTTTAGTTCACCTTCAAATTTACTAATCATGCCTTGTACATTCTGAAGAATATCATTGAACTAGATAATAAACAACAATGGGGCCAGCACTGACCACTGAGGCATTTCATGTGTCACAGGCTTTCAGTCCCAGAGCATCCTTCCACTATAACGCTCTGTTTACGACCATCAAGCCAATTGTGTATCCAATTTGTCAGCTGCCTCTGGATTCCATGCGATTCTCACCTTCCAGACCAGCCTATCAAGAGTAATCTTGTCAAAGGCCTTACTGAAAACCATACAGACTATGTCTACCACGCTGCCCTCATCAACATTCCTGGTCACTTCATCAAAGAACTCAAAACAAATTTGTGAGGCATGATCTCCTACTCACGAAGTCATGCAATCGTTCCAGTCTAAAAACAACCATTAATAATAATAATTAAAATAAATAACAACAAACAATAATAAATAATAGCAACATGACATTTTCAGTGGACAATAAATTATCCATGGTATGTCGCATTAGAATGTGCATCATGGGTGAAGGGCAGAATAGATTTTGTACCTGTGTCATTGAACTGCGTTGAAAAAAAGCAAGGGTGGCATGGTGGCTCAGTGGTTAGCACTGCTGCTTCATAGTGCCACGGATCCGGGTTTGATTTCAGCCTCGGGTGACTCTCTTGTGGAGTTTGCACACATTCCCTGTGTTTGTGTTGGTTTCTTCTGGGAGCTTCATTTTCCTTACACAATCCAAAGATGTACAGGTCAGGTGAATCGCCAACATCCTTATGTGCATTAGTCAGGGGTAAATATCGATTAGGGGCATGGGACTGGGTGGGTTGCTATTCAGAGTGTCGGTGTGACCTTGTTGGGCCAAATGGCCTGTTTCTATACTGTAGGATATTGAAAAAAATAAACTATTTCTAATCAAACCCTGTCTTTCCAAACGTGTGCATATCTTAGCCCTCAGAATCTTCTCAAGTAACCTACCTACTACAGATGTTAGGCTTTCCGGTCAAACACAACAGCCCTTAGACGAAACAGAATAATTCCATTTACTTCCAAATCACCAGCTGCATCTTCAGAGTAATTTGGTGTGATTCATTTACTAAGACACACAGATCCCTCTGTACCACTCAGTTCTGCATTCTCCTTGCATTTAAATAATTTTCTGCTGTTTTGTCTTTTCCCCAAAACAGAAAATTCCCATCACAGAAATGTATATTTTTTCTGCTGAAGGTTTGCTCAAAACTGTCCTCTGTCTGGATGCCATTGCTTGATTCTCTGCCCCTCCCCCGTCTGTATCCCATTGCAGACGCTCTGCCCTCCCCCGTCTGCATCCCATTGCAGACGCTCTGCCCTCTCCCGTCTGTATCCCATAACAGACGCTCTGCATTCCCCCGTCTGTCTCCCAAAGCATACACTCTGTCCTCCCCCTGTCTGTATCCCATTGCAGATGCTCTGCCCTCCCCCGTCTGCATCCCATTGTAGAAGCTCTGCTCCTCCCCTGTTAGTGGCCTATTGCATACGCTCTGCCCTGCCCCGTCTGTGTCCCATTGCAGAAGTTCTGCCCTCCCCCGTCTGTATCCCATTGCAGACGCTCTGCCCTCCCCCGTCTGTGTCCCATTACGGACGCTCTGCCCTCCCCTGTCTGTATCATATTGCAGACGGTCTGCCCGCCCCCTGTCTGTATTCCACTGTAGACGCTATGCCTTCCCCAGTCTGTATCCCATTGCAGACGCTCTGTCTCCATTTGACATCTTATTGATTGACTATCCTGATGTATGAGCAAACTGAGCTCCATCCTCTTCATCCAACTCATTGGTATGGATTGTAATTTGTTGATGATCTCACACAGATCCTTGAAGAATTCTACTAATTACAGCTTTCCGAACACAAAACGAGTAATGATCTCTTCTCTGTATTTCCTGATGCTGCCCAAGGTGCCCGTGATCCTGTGTAACAGCCTGGGATGGTCATATGGTGTCCTCCTGTGCTGTGTAATTTACTGAAAATATTTTAATACTTCATTCTATTCCTGTCTAACCCCATAGATGTGCATTATCGCCTGATCTTGCTGTATTATCACGATGCTGTCTGGCTCTCTCTCTGGCTCTCTCCCTCTGTAGCAGCCTTGGGGGTGAATTGACAGCACAACAGATGAGGTTGAAGCAGCAGTTGGTCATTCGTCCCCTCCAACTTGCTGCTCAGTTTAGAAACATCATGGTTGGTCTGATTGTAACTGAATACCCCTTTCCTGTCTGTTCCCAATAAACCCTCCTGTCCATCAACGGTCAGTCAAGGTCAAACTTGAATATCCTCAATGATCCAGACTTCACTGTTCTCGGGGGATGAGAACACCACAGATCGCATAATCTAAAGGAGAAAGGAGCAACGTTATCTCAAATGGAAATGGGAGACCCCTGTTATATTAAAGCGTGTTAACCTCACAGCAAGTCACCTACTCTTTACAGAAACAAGGGCACAGCCAATAGGAGCAAACATATACCATTCAGCCCCTCAAATGTATCCCACAGTCCCATTGACTGTTCAGTCAAATATATAACAAACTTAGCTTGCACTGCACCCTTGGAAAATAACCCTGACACCTTAAGGGCACAGAGTATAAGAAATTGGAATTAGGCCATTTGGCCCATCAAGTCTACTTTGCTATTTGATTCTATCGGGTGTGTTTCTCAACACAACTTTCCCGCCTTCTCACTGTAACTCTCGATCGTTGTTTTAATCTAAACTTTATCTTAAAGACATGGTTGCATCGGTGTCTCTGTGTGTGTGTGTGTTGCGTGTGTGTTTCTGTGTATATCTGTTTAATGGCAGGAAACAGGGTGGTGGTGGATGGTTGTTTTTTGAAATGGAAGCCTGTGAACAGCGATGATCCAGAGGCAAGATTGTGAGTGAATTGTGACTCACCACTTTTGGTTGTCATTTATATAAATGATTTAGATGAGAGTTATAGAAGATATATTTCGCAAATTTGCGGATGACATCAAGTTTTGGTGTATAGTGGACAGTGTTTGTATATCGGTGAACAACTGAAGATTACAAAGAGATCTTCGTTAATTAAATCAATGATTCATAGAGATGTACAACAGTGAAACAGACCCTTCAACTTGTTCATGACATCCTATTATTCTAAATTAATCCACTCCCATTTGCCAGCATTTGGCCCATGTCCCACTAATCATAAAGCCATCCAGTTGCCTTTTAAGTGCTGTAATTGTTCCAACCTCCACCAGTTTCTCTGGCAGTTTATTCCATAGAAGCACCACCCTCTGCCAGAAAAAAAGTTGTTCTTCATTGTCTTTCAAATATGTCTCTTCCTACCTTCAAACTATGCCTTCCAGTTTTAGACTCTCCTACCTTGGGGAAAAGGAACCTTGACCACTCACCCTATACATGCCCTTCAGAATTTTATAAACCTCTAGAACGTGTAAATGTGACTCCAATCAAGACGGTTGGCTGTGCTTTCAGTCTACCTGGGTCTATAGTCTCAAATTCAGTAGTCGTACATCTTCCTTCTCCATCAAGGCACGATTCCAAAAAAGTTTAATCAACTTGTTCAGACAAATTATGACACAGCTCTGTGGGATTTGGAACTAGAATTTTCGGCGCAGTTAGCCTCATTCAGCATTAGCTGCTAAAGCTGCAACATGATGCTTCTGTGTGTTTGTTAATCACCCTGTTGTAACACGCTGTGACACACCTCCACAGGATATGACTCCACTCCACCTTCTCCAGAGATAGGGGCACTATCAGACATTCATGGACTGGAATCGAATCCAGAGCTCCGGCGCAGAAACGTGGGCACCATCCATTAAACAAGGCCTAAAACATGCCCAGATTTCGAGTCAGATTTAAAGTGTGTGTATTTATTAAATTCTAGTTAACGTTACCAAATTATACAGGGGACATTTCTAATTGAAAAAAAAGTACAAGTTATTCGCCTCAACTGAAGGATATTGAGGTAATCAATGAACATCTGCAATTGCTTGGCTATAGGTTCTGGTTTAAATGGCTATTGCCAGTAGTCTGCTAATTTAGGGGAAGAAATCCTGCGGACACACTCTGCACTATGAAAGATCTCGAGTAGATATCAATAGTGAACACCAGAGAGGAGACAGGAGCACAATTCTGGGCCCAAAACACCGGTCACTATTTGAAATCTCTATCATGTGGCTTCCGTCTTCCTAAACTCATTCATTGATACACAGTAACTATTTCCTTTCCAGTTTTTGTTTACCGACTCCTCCCTCTGCCTGCGCAAGGCAAACCAAGCTCTGGATCTTTGGGAAACTCAAGGCTGGTGGCTGTAGGTCTAATGGAGAGTGGATTGTCGTTTAATCCGAAGGGGGAGTGTGAGGGGGCAGTAATATCACTCACTGTGGCAGATGGAATTTAACATGGATGCATGTGAGGCATTGCATTTTGATAAAACAAACAAGGGGTGGGCTTATACAATTAATGCTGGGCTTTGGTAGTTATATAGAAAAGAGGGACCCAGGGGCGCAGGTATATTTTCTTTGAAATTGGTGGCGTAGGGTGTTTAAGGTTACTTCATTGCTCATACCTTTGAGATTAGAAGTTGGGAAGTCATGCTGAGATTATGCAGGATATTGATAAAACCTCTTCTGAAGTACTGTGTGCAGTTCTGTTATAGGAAGGAGATTATTAAGCTGGAGATGGTTGAGAAGAGATTTACCAGGATGTTACCAGTAACACCTCATCTTCTGCCTCGGAAGCCACAACACACGGCATGAACATTGGATTCACTGGTTTACAAATCTCCCCTGGCCAACCCAGATCCCAGATCCATCCCCCGGACTCACATCTGCCGTCTCGAGGAGATCTAGTGCCCATTTTCCTTCCCACCATCTGCTCCACACTCCCCACCGATCTATCACTATCACCTCCTACCTTCACTCACTTATCACTGGTCTTTACCACAGCATCGCCCCATCACCCATTTTCTGTTAGCCCCTTCTCCCTCCACAGAACTGAAGAAAGGTCCTGCCTGAAACATCGGCTCTCCTGCTCCTCGGATGTTGCCTGGTTTACTGTGCATTTTCCACCACCATGCTTTACCTACACTGAATTATCAAATATCTGCAGTTCCCATTATCTCTTAGGTAAAATTCCATTTTAACATAACCATGCCGTTGTCTGTTATAACCACATGCAGTCTTAGGGATATTTTCTTCACAGATCATGGACGATAAAAGTCCTCTCAATGTCTTCCTGATATTGCAGTGCCTGATCAGTAGATACAGAACATGTGTTTCAACTTATAAACGGAGAAGCATGTTTATATTCTGATAATCCCCGGGCATTGCTCCCATATCCAAGGCAGATTGAATGCTACACATGATTGATCTACCATACCCAACATTTGTTCCCTCAGTCACCCCCACATATCCCATCCAGAATACGTAAATTTCAATCATAATTTGGAATTTTAATAAAAAGTATTGAATTGAAATGGGTTAACGGGAGGTATTTGTTCAGTGACTGTGATTCATGTCAGTCTCCGTGCATCCTAAATATGTCACTGGAGAGCTTTCCTCTTCTATTAATTAGGGACTCGGGTCAATGTCTTATCCCATATTATCAGCGGGAGCATCACCGACAGCTCTAACAGGCATCAGGAGACGTAGAGAGATGCGGAGGAGAGATCAGAATCTGAGAACATCAGACTGGAATGTTCCAACAATAGATCAGAATCTGAGAACATTTGACTGAAATGTTCCAGCAATGGACAGGAGTTTATCCGGGGGTCTTTACTGTCTTTCTCGGCCTTGATTCTCATTAGTTTTGCCGATCTATGATGTACTGATGGTTATTCAAGTTGGTTACCATCCCATCGTCGCTAAGTTGGTGTTCCTGGCAATTCATTCTATCTGTTCATTAAGCCAGGTTGGACTGAATTGCTGTATATATTATTTAAAATTTAGAAAGGTGGATGTCAACATTTTCAATTCCAATGAAATATTCCATTCCTCACAAATTGTATCGAACAAATTACTCATGACAAATTACTGACCAAATTGTGAGGAGAACCAGACTCTTCTCAAACTCCATAATCCTTATAGCCCTGCACAGACCTACATTTCTATATCCTCCCACTCACTAATCCTGTCCAATACCACCATTATGATATCCCCGACTCCTTCTCTGCCTCAGTGCATCTTCTGAATAAAGCATCAATTGTGCCTTTGATAATCAGGATACAATTTGTCAAGTCCCTTGTAACCACATGTCAATACAGAATAATTGCTCTTGAGTATTTTGAACTTGTCTACTGCACAGATTCTGTCAGACGTGCAGACACTGCATGCTGCTTCAGTCATTGACACATAATCAAGAGGCACAGAATCATAATCTGTCGATATCTCATGAAGAAAATTGATGTAATTCAACTGAAACTATCATCATTTGTTTCAAAAGTCCCATCTGCTTGCTCCACGTCCTTCAGAGAAGTCAATGTGTTATCCTTCCCCAGTCATGTCTCAGCAAACCCACAGCAATGTGTTTTACTCTTGACTGTCCTGTGGAATAGCTGAACCAGTCACTCAGTTCAAGCTCAGCAGAACATGTTGGCTTGCCCACGGCTGCACACATCCCGTGACAGAAGAACAAAAGTAAAGTTAGCTCCCTTCCTCCGACTGTTTTCCTTATTTCTATACTTCATTTCCATTCAGGTAGGTGACCATTCCCTATTTCAAGTGCAATCTCTCTGACTGAGTCTCTCCCCAAGAGTGATGTTCATCTCCACGGGCACCTCTGGTGCTGGCTTTACTAATGCTGACATACAGATGTAAGGAACTTATAAGTTCCACAACAGTGGCAGTGCATAGAGAAGGAATGGGTTTTATGTCATAATAAAGATATGGAGACCAATAAGTGAGGGAAAGGAATTATTGTGATCATCACTGAGAGTGTAGTTGAGGCTTCATTGGGGTATTATGGACAGATTTTTCACCTTTAAAAGGGATTATCTAATTATAATAGAGGCTGTGTAAAGGAATTTCACGAGACTAATCCCTGGGCTGATGGTAAAAGAGGAGTGAGTGAAGGTTCATCTGTGGCACAGTCAGAGAACAAGAGGTCATTGCATTGAAACTTGATGGTGATGGGAAATCACTCGTTATGTTCTACACAGACACTGAGAAGGTGATAAATTCCATGGCTTGTATTTTTATTTTTACTCGGGCTGCATGATTCTGGATATTTAAGTGCCTCTGTGGATAGAATCTTCAGTCAAATCCTGCCTTGGCATCAGGGTAAATCCCTCTTACCTAAGCAGGTCAGTTAAACACTTTTGTTGATGTTCATACGTGATGGTATCTGTGAAGAGTGTATTTTCTTCTCATAGAGCGTAGTAAATATCAGGAATTCTCAGGTCTAGAAATTAGGGGAGTGATATCATTCCAAGTATTTAACGAGGAGGTGGATGGATTTTTGACCAGTGAGAAAGCTGAGGGATGTGAAGAGCTGTGCATTAAAGAAGAGTTAATGCCAACAGTAGGTCAGCCATGATAGCATACAATGGTGTGAGCATGCAAATTACTACTCCTGTTTTTATGTTCTCATATTCTGTCTTCGGAAAGTTAATGGTTTTAATTTTCCAAAAAAGGTTGTTAATGAATGTTGAGGACAGTGAGAGAAACGAATTTTGTGAGCCATCTCTGGGAGAAGTATGGGCCCGATATTCACATGAATCTGGGTCTACAACAAGTGGACCAACAAATGAAACACCACTTGTAGAGAGGAGACACTCTTTAAAGAGATGGGAGACCACTTTCATACACATCTTAGATTTTCCATCACATTTTCCAACCCACAGCAAACCACACAGTGTTGAGGGACTGAATGATATCCTGTAATACTGCGAACCAGGTATTTGCAGCGAGTGGTTTCCATCTGCTCCAATGCAAGTGGTTTTAAGGACTGAATCGAACATAGGAACAGAGAACTGAGGAGCAGGAGTGGGTCATTAGACACTTTGTGATTGCTCGACCAGTCAATAAGATCATGGCTGATCTGATTGTGGACTGCGCAGCACTTTTCAGTCCCTCCACAATTTTCCTCCATTCACATGTCTATCAAATCTTGCAAAACACAACTTTGAATAAATGCAAGCACCCAGGCACAATACAAGGAAACTGCACAAAGCCTAAGTACACAGGCAGAACAATTCTGGAAGGTAACAGGCATTTATCTATCAGTCTTGTTCCCATCCAATTAATTTCTGCAGTTTATCATTTTAGATGTGTTCATGGAATGTGAGTGTTGTTGATAGGCCAATATTTATGGACTATGTCTAATTACGCTGGAAGTGGTGGTGTTGAGCTGCCATCTTGAGCTGAAACCTCTAGGGAAGAGAATTCCCATTTGAACAGCCCGTGTGAATTTCTCATTTCTGCTCCGACAAATGTTGGAGGGTCGCTGTGTCCTTTTCCAGCCCCACTTCTCTACTGGTTACAACACGTTTGAAGTGTAATCTAGCCCAGTGGTTCGAAAAATGTGAGACACAGTGTCACACACGTACAGACGCCTACACAATCGCACATGTCTGAAGACGAAAAAGAATAGGAAAAGATTTCCAGAGTTCATAGTAGTTGAACTCATTTCAAATGGAAAAGAGATAATGCGTCCTAACTGATACTCTGTCTCCAAGTTATTCTACTCAAACAAGCTGCTGGTATGAGACTACTTCCTGGACCAGTTGGATTTAGCAGAATTTCCTTTCCTTCAATCAGTGGAGCGATTCCCATAAATCCTCAACTGGAATGCTCCAAGTTTTGTGAAGATGACTCAGATTTTTTTACTCTCACATTTTCCTGGCAAAAGGGAGAAAGTGAGAGAGAGGGGGCAATAGACTGTGGCTTACGACCATAGGAACAGAAATTAGGCCATTCAGCCATTTCGAGTCTGATCCACTATTCAATTATGGCTGACCAGTTTCTCAAAACCATTCTCCTGCATTCTCCCTGTAACCCTTGATCCCTTTGATACTCAAGAAGCTAACGACCTCTATCTTAAATATATACAATGACCTGACCTCCACTGCCTTCTGTGAAAATTAATTCCATAGATTCTCCATTCTCTGGCTGAAGACATTTCTCCTTATCTGTGTTCTAAAAGGATCTCCCTTTACTCTAAGGTTGTATCCTTCAGTCCTAGAGTATCCTACTAATGGAAGTCTTCTCACCACCCGTACTGTCCAGGCCATTCAGTATTCTGTATGTTTCAATTAGATCCCCCCACATCCCTCTGAACTCCATCAAGAACTAACCCAGAGTCCTCAAACGTTCTCATATGTTAAGCTTTTCATTCCTAAGACTATTCCCGTGTACCTCCTGTGAACCCAGTCCAAGGTCAACACATCCTTCCTGAGATATGGGGCTCAGAACAGCGCACACTACTCCAAATATGGTCTGACAAGAGCCTTATAGAGCCTCAGAAGTACGTCCCTGCTTTTATATTCATCCTTTCCAAATAAATTCCATCACTGCATTTGCCTTCCTAACTACTGACTCAACCTGCAAGTTTACATTGAGAGAATCCTGGAGTAGAACTCCCAAGTCCCTTTGCACTTCAGACATCTTAATTTCCTCGGTAGTCCATGTTTTTATTCTTCCTAACAACGTGCATGTTCCCACAATTTCCCACTTTGACTCCATCTACCATTTCTTTACTCAATATCCTAACCTATCCAAATCCTTCATGAACCTCCCTGCCTCTTCGGCGTTACCTGTCCCTATACCAATTTTTGTTTCATCTTCAAACGTAGATAGAAGCCTTCATATCCTTCATCTAGATCGTTAAGGTATAAAGTGAAAAGTTGTGGTTCCAACACTGAGCCTTATGGAAAACCACTTGTCACCGACTGTCAACCTGAGAGGGACACGTTTATCGACAATCTTTGCTTCCTGCCAAACAGACAAACTTCTTTCCATGCTAGCACCTTGCCTCTTACACTATGGACCCCTGCCTTATTCAGTAGCCTCCTGTCGGTACATTGTCAAAGATCTTCTGGAAGTCCTGGTGGATGACATCCATTGTCTCTCCTTGTTCTAAGCTGATTGTCACATCCTCAAGGTTTTCTAGGAGATTTTCCAGGTATGAACTCCCCTTGATGAAACCATGGTAATTATGTCCTATTTTACCATCCACATCCAAGTATTCAGAAATCTCATCGTTCACTATGGATTCCAGGAGCTTACGTACAGCCAAGTTTAGATTAGTCCGTCTGTAATTTTCCTTTTTTGCTTTAATTTTAAACAGTGGTATCACGTTAATGATTTTCCAGTCCTCTGGGAAGCTCCCTGATTCAAGAGATTCCTGAAAGATCATCACCAACGCCTCCACCGTCTCATCAGCTATCTGCCTTAGAAATCTGGAGTGGAGTCCATCTGGTCCAGGTGATTCATTTACCTTTAGGCCATTCAGTTTTCCCAGCACCTTTTCCTCGGTGATGGCCACCTTACTCAGGTCTGTCCACTGAGTCTTTTCAATGTTTGGTATATTACTCGTGTTTTCAACCGTGAAAACGGACACAAAGTAATTTTCCAGCTCCTCAGCCATTTCCTTATTCCACATTACTATCTCTCCTGTGTCAATTTCTAGCGATCAGATGCCCATTTTTGCCTCTCATTTGCCCTTTATGTATTGAAAGAACTCTGACAGTCCTCTGGGAAGCTCCCTGATTCAAGAGATTCCTGAAAGATCATCACCAACGCCTCCACCGTCTCATCAGCTATCTGCCTTATCTCATCCTTAACTTTCTCACTCCTTTTTTTTTGCTGTCTGTTGGTCTTTGCAAGTGTTATGACATGGTGGTGAACGCCTCTGTTAATTAAACCAAACACCCAGGAGAGCTCACATCACCTCGTAATCTATTAGAATATGAGTGACAGAGAACTCCCAAATTCCAATATTTAATGAAAATACCGCCAATTTATTTTTCACTGTAAAAGTGAACATTACGCCACAACTATTTACAACTTTAGCCAACCCACCCCCCACAACTGCCCCCAAACTCTAACAATATGCTGTTTCAATAAGACACTTTTGAGGATTACATCAACTTAATTTCAAAACCACACAGCCACTGCCGTCCTCTGTTATGTTACTCTCCTGGCTGCTGAATTCCCTGGGTCGTCGTAATTCTGTTTACTGTGAATATGTTTCATGTGAAAAAAGATATATGATTAATGAGTATTTCCTAATTTCTTGTGGAGCAAGATGGTTGATCCCCAGGCTTCTTCCGTCTCGATGGCATCTGCTCTCTCCCTAATTTTCAAAATGTTCGCTTTTTTAATGTCCTCAGCATCAAACATCTCACTGGTTCAATGTTGACAAAACAATAAATTCAATCTCGATTTGATTTCAGTGACAGAGAGATTGAAGGAAAGAAAGAGAGTGTTGCATGCAATAGTGAGAGTGGTGGAGCAAGAGCCTTGTTCGGGGGTAGGTGCTGTAACAGATATACAGAGAGTGTGAGGGAGTAGAGAAAATAGGGAGACATTTGTCCTGGCCGAGCGGGGAAGGTTATTTTTGCTTGTTCTGTATCGATGTGCATTTCTTCAGATCATCTCAGCATCCGGGTGAGCCTCCCCAGTGTCTTGTCCACATCTATAACTAATAACACCACAGAGCACATCCCACAGTTTCTTCCAAATCAGTTTGTATGGAACTTGCAAACAACAAGGAGGAACACACATTGGTGCCTTACATATCTAAACCAAAACTGTTGTGCAACTTTGTGCATACGATTCTCTGGAAATTAGATATGCAAATATCGTGGGTGCTGCAGTAATACTGGATGATCTAAAATTGCATCTAAACTGCGTTAACTAAATGATTGCTAATGCTGTGAAAAATCTATTTCTAGTGTATATGAGATAGGCTGAACAGTGTGTTGTGAACCAAAGTAGACAGCAGGTTATTTTGGGCGTGGTGTTGTGTGGTCAGAAGGACGAATTACTTACCGTGCTCTGGGGCAGCTGTTGGGCAATCGTGACATTAATATGTTGCATTTTACATGGCTCCTGCAAGCAATATCGAATTTTTGAACATTGCATTCAAATATCATGGAAACCCGAAGGCTAGAGGGTCAAGTGAATTGGAAAAATACAATATGACATTTAGGGTGAGACAAACACTGGTTGTTAGTGATAGAAATACTGTAAATTCTGAAAAATACGTACATATCACTAAGTTATAAACACCAACGAAAGGGAAGGTGACTCATTAATGGTATACATAAGAAATTAAATCTGAGGAAGCAGCCTCAGAAGAATTCCAGATATTGTGCAAACCTGAACATACAGAGAGATTTACTTTTCTGAAAATAAGGACGAAGAAAGTGTTAAGGAAATCAAAAAGAACATTAATACAAACAAACAGGAAACACACAGATTGCTTAAATCTACGATCCATGTACCAAAGAAAACAAAAGTAAGGCCAAATGTGGAAATTTGTAAGGTATAGGAGAATTTATTGTGGGGAACAAGGAAATGGCAGAGAAACTAATCAGCGACTTTGCATCTGTCTTCATGGAGAAAGCGCCAGGAAATCTCCGTGTAAAGCAAGTGATCACATGGGACTTGTGAAACTAAAGACATAAAGTCCATTCATATCAGCAACAAGGTAGTACTTGAAAATTGAGCTAGATTGATCATTGCTCAGTCTGATGGGCCAGATATACTTCATAGCAAAATGTCATAAATAAAACAGCATATTAATTGAACTGTCGGTGACTGTATTTTGTTTTCTTGCAGATCCTTCAAAGGCCATAGCCATTGTAGATAACTGAAAGGTAGTAAACATGATCCATCTATGTACACATGGAAGAAGAGATAAGGTGGAGGACTGCAGATAAATTAATTTGACATATGTATGGAAAGAGTTGGAATCCATTATGTAAGAAGTGATATGGGTACTTAGAAATGAACAGCAAAATTGCAGAGAATCACAATGCATTTCTGACAGAAATCATGCCTGAGAAAATTCGGAATTATTTGAAGTTGTTTCTTGTGGCATAGACCACGGACAACCAGTGGAAGTAGTGTATTTGGATATTCAGAAGTCTGGGCGGGAAACATTTCTGGCTGTAACAGCTGCTCCTTTTTTTGAGGTATTTTAGGTGTTGGAGGTGATTTCCTCGAATTCCATGAGCAGCAATTGCTGTTTTGTATGCTGTTGCATTGTTTTGGAACTTTGGGAAAAAAAAGGTCAAACAAACAGCAGTTTTAAGAGGGAACAGAACGGACAAAGGCAGCACATGGTGAGGGGAAGAAACTGACAGGACAGCGTACCTGCACAGTTACTGTCTTTGCTGTTTGAATTCATGTATCGCTGGATATCGGAGTGTGTCTAGGAAAATTAACAAACAGTGAAATTTACAACTGGTTTGGAGGATCTGTTTGAGCAAAGTTCCCAGCCAGATAGTGGATTGTTTTAACTGTGTCCTACAGAAAGTCTGCAGAAGTTAGTAAAGTGGGTTATTCCTTAATTATATTTTTTGAGATATGTCTCTTGATTAATCTTAAAATATAAGCCATAAATATTAATATAGCCTTGGGCAGTGTTTTGTAGAGGAATGAGACAGTTTTCTTTTTCTGGGTTTGTAGATTGTGAAGGAGCACAAATGGCCTTAGTAGAATCACATGCGCTTTTTGTCAGATGTGGTAGTTTAAGGAGGATTTAAGAGTTACTGCGGATTATATCTGCAATAAATCCTTCTGCTTGTGAATCCTATCAGGTCGAATGGATCGGATGGAGAGACAGTTTAAGACAATGAAGAATTGGTAACAGCAACAGTAAGTGATGGATGGCAGTTATAGGAAGGGGGGACGTCTCAGATACAGTTACATAGATGGGTTAACTCCAAGAAAGGCAAGAGAGTTAAGTAGCTAGTGCAGGAGTCTTCTGTGGCTGTCCCCATTTCAAACAAATATGCTGTTTTGGAAAATGTAGCGGGTGATGGATTCACACGGGAACGTAGCAAAAACAGACATGTTTGTGGTATGGAGACGAGCTCTAATGCAACAAGGGATACGTCAGATTCCATGAGGTCAATTGTATTAGGGCACTCGCTAGTCTGAGGTACAGACAGACGGTTCTGTGGTCGGCAGAGAAATAAGCAGATTGGTGTGTTGTTTCCCTGGTACCAGGATCAAGAATGACTCAGAAAGGGTGCAGAATGTTCTCACGGGGGAGAGGGGCCAGCAAGAGGTCATTGTCCAAATTGGAACCAACAACATAGGAAAGGAAAAGTTTGAAATTATGGACGGAGATTGCATGGTGATAGGCAGAGATTTTAAAAAGAGGTTCTTGAGAGTAATAATATCTGGATTGGTCCCGGCGCTACGAGCTAGTGAGGACAGGAATAGAGGGATAGAGGAGATGAATGCATGGCTGTGGAGCTGGTGTATGCGAGAAGTACTCACATTTTCGGATCTCTGGAATCTCTTTTGGGGTAGAAGGAATGTGTAGCAGAAGAACGAACCTAAATTGGAAGGGGACGAATATACTGGCATGGAGATTTGCTCGAGCTGCTGGGGAGGATTTAAACTCGTAAAGGAGGGGGGGGGGGGGAGCTGGGGGCAGGGGGATAGTGAGGAAATAGATCAATCTGAGATTGGTGCAATTGAGAACAGAAACGAGTCAAATAGTCAGGGCGGGCAGGGACAAGGTTAGACTAATAAATTAAACTGCATTTATTTCAATGCAAAGGGGCCGAACAGGGAAGGCAGATGAACTCAGGGCATGGTCAGGAACGTGGGACTGGGATATCATAGCAGTTACAGAAACATGGCTCAGGGATGAGCAGGACCGGCTGCTAAATGTTCCAGGATACAAATGCTACAGGAAAGATAGAAAGGAAGGCAGGACAGGAGGGGGAGTGTAGTTTTTGATTAGGGATAGCATTAAAGCTGTACTGAGGGAGGATATTCTTGGAAATCCATCGAGGGAAGTTATTTGGATAGAACTGAGAAATAAGAACGGGATGATCACCTTATTGGGATTGTATTACAGACACCCTAACAGTCATAGGGAAATTGAGAAACAAACTTGTAAGATCTCAACTATCTGTAAGAAAGTAGGGTGATTATGGTAGAAGATTTTAACTTTCCAAACTTAGACTGGGACTACCATAGCGTTAAGAGTCTAGATGGAGAGGAATTTATTCAGTGTGTACAAGAAAATTGTCTGATTCAGTCTGTGGATGGACCTACTAGAGAAGGTGCAAAATTTTACCCACTCTGGGGAAATAAGGCAGGCAGGTGACTGAGGTGTCTGTGGAGGTGCACTTTGGGGCCAGCTACCATAATACTATTAGATTTAAGATAATTATGGAAAAGGATAGACCAGATCTTAAAGTTGAAGTTCTAAATTGGAGAAAAGTCAATTTTAACAGTATTTGGCAAAAACGTTCAAAACCTGATTGGGGGCAGATGTTCACAGGTAAACGGACGGCTGGAAAATGAGAAGCCTTCAGAAAGGAGATAATAAGAATCCAGAGAAAGTATATTCTTGTTAGGATGAAAAGAAAGGATGATAGGTATACGGAATGCTGGCTAACTAAAGGGTTTGATTAATAAAAAGAAAGAAGCATAAGTCAGGTACAGACAGGATAGATCGAGTGAATCCTGAGAAGAGTATAAAGGCGGTAGGAGTATACTTAAGAGGGAAATCAGGAGGGCAACAAGGGGACATGAGATAGCTGTAGCAAGTAGAATTAAGGAGACTCCAAAGGGCTTTTACAAATACATTAAGGACAAAATCATAACTAGGGAGAGAATAGAACCCCTCAAAGATCAGCAAGGCAGCCCTTGTGTGGAGCTGAGGAAATGGGGAAGATAATAAACGAGTATTTTACATCAGTATTTACTGTGTAAACGGATATGGAAGATATAGAATGTCAGGCAATGGATGGTTACACGTTGAAAAATGTCCACATTACAGAGGAGGAAGTGCTGGATATCTTGAAACGTGTAAAAGTGGATAAATCCCCAGGACCCGAACAGGTGTACCATAGAACTCTGTGGGAAGCCAGAGTAGTGATTGCTGGGCTTCTTGCTGAGACATTTGTACCGTTGATAGTCACAGGAGAGGTGCCAGAAAACTGGAGTTTGGCAAACGTGGTGCCACTGTTTAAGAAGGGTGGTATGGACAAACCATGGAACCATAGGCCAGTGAGCCTGACGTCGGTGGTGAGCATGTTGTTGAAGGGAATCCTGAAGGACAGGACGTACATGCAGTTGGAAAGACAAGGACTGATTAGGGATAGTCAACATGGCTTTGTGTGTGGGAAATCATATCTCACGGACTTGATTGATTTTTTTGAATGAGTAACGAAGAGGTCAGAGGGGTAGATGTGATCTATATGGACTTCAGTAACGCGTTCAACAACATTCTCCATGGGAGACAGGTTAGCAAGTTTAGATCTCACGGAATACAGGGAGAACTAGCCATTTGGATACAGAACTGGCTCAAAGGTTTAAGACAGAGGGTAGAGATGGAGGGTTATTTTTCAGACTGGAGGCCTGTGACCAGTGGAGTACTACAAGGATCAGTGCTGGGTCCTCTACTTTTTATCACTTACATAAATGATTTGGATGCGAGCGTACGAAGTATTATTAGTAAGTTTGCAGATGACAACAAAATTGGAGGTGTAGTGGATGGCACAGAGGGTTACCTCAGAGTACAACAGGATCTTGATCAGATGGGCCAATGGGCTGACAAGTGGCAAATGGAGTTTAATTGAATTAAATGCGAGGTGCTGCATTTTGTGAAAACAAATTTTAGCTGGACTTATACAGTTAATGGCAATGTCCTGGGGAGTGTTGCTGAACAAAGAGACCTTGGAGTGCAGTTTCATGGGTCCTTGAAAGTGGAATCGCAGGTAGATAGGATTGTTAAGGTGGTGTGTGGTATGCTTTCCTTTATTGGTTAGATTATTGAGTATTGGAGTAGGGAGGTCATGTTGCGGCTGTACGGGACACTGGTTAGGCGACTGTTGGAATATTGCGTGGAATTCTGGTCTCCTTCCTATCGGAAATATGTTGTGAAAATTGAAAATTGAGGAAAGATTTACAAGGATGTTGACAGGGTTGGAAGATTTGAGGTATAAGGAGAGGCTGTCGAGGCTGGGGCTGTTTTCCCTTGAGCGTTGGAGGCTGAGTGGTGACTTTCGAGAAATGTACAAAATTGTGAAGGGAATGGAGAGGATAAATGGATAAAGTCTTTTCCCTGGTTTCAGGGTGTCCAGAACTAAAGGGCATAGGTGTAGGGTGAGAAGTGAAGTAGGTTGGGTGGCACAGTGGTTAGCAATGCTCCCTCCCAACGCCACGAGACTGTCTCAGGCTGTGTGGACTTTGTACATTCTCCTTATGTCTGCGTGGGTTTCCTCCCACAATCCAAAGATGTGCAGGCTAGGTGAATTCGCTATGCTAAATTGCCTGTAGTGTTAAGTCAAGGGGTAAATGTAGGGGGATGGGTCTGGGTGGGTTGCGCTTTGGCTTTCCACACTTTAAAAAAATCTAAAAGTAAAAGAGACCTCAGGGGTAACTTTTTCACACAGACGGTGGTACGTGTATGGAATGAGCTGCCAGACGATGTGGTGGAGGCTGGTACAATTGCAGCATTTAAAAGACATTTGGATGGTTATATGAATAGGAAGGGATTGGACGGATATGGGTCAGGTGCGGGCAAGTGGGATGAGATTGGGTTGGGATATCTGCGAGACATGGACGGATTGGACTGAAGGGTCTGTTTCTATGCTGTACATCTCTATGCCTCGATAACTCACAGAGTGAGTTCGTAAATGCAATTAGTTTGAATTGTATTTGGAGCAATACATGTAATTGGAAAGTTAAAGTTAGTTTGGAGTTTGTTAAAAGGGATTGGAATATAGAGGTAAAGACATCATGAAGCAGTTGCATAGAGTATTGTTTAGACTGTACTTGTGGTATTGAGTGCAGTGTCGGTGACCTAATCGAAGAAAGATTACACTGATCATAGAGGACGTCCAATGGACATTCTCCAGATTAATTCCTCAGATGACAAGATTTTCTGATGGGGAGATTTGTCTTGCGACTTCTCCAGTTTCAAAGCATGAGAGGTGATCACAGTGAAATTTCAAAAATCTATGATACATGTGATGAGGTGGAAATAAATAGGATGTTTCTCTAGCTGTCTACTCTATATTTAAGGCAAATAATGACAGGATAAGGGATCTGCCATTTAAGACCGTAATAAGGAGGAAATTCTTCCCTTGGAGGGGACTGAGTAACACAGGGGCATGGAAGCCTGTTGGCAGGGCAAGATTAAGGAGAATCCCCAGATATTCTTCACGTATATCAAGTGGAACGGAACAACCAAGGAACATGTAGGGCCTTTTAGTGACTTGTCAAGTTGCATCCAAACTCAACTTTATGGTAGAAGGCTGTTTGTGTGACTGGAGCCCAATTTCCCCTGGTGTACCGCAGAGATCAGTGCTGTGTTCCGTATTATTTGTGGTATTCATAAGTGATGTGAATGTGAAGTGGGTCGGGGGAGTATGATAAGTAAGTTTGTGTTTGACACAAAGATTGGCCGGGTGGTTGGTAGCGAGGAGGAAGATCTTATATTACAGGAAGATACGGATAGAATGGTCAGATGGACAGAACAATGGCAAATGGAATGTAACCCTGATAAATGTGAGGAAATACACTTTGGAAGAAGGAACCAGACAGGGGAGGACTCAAAGAATGGCATGACACTAGGAAGCTTAGAGCGTGCTTCTCCACACATCCCTGAATGTGACTGGATATGATAATTGATGAGTTCAGCATGACTGCAGATAAAGCCTTTATTCATTGACCCAAAGATTATCCGAGTTTTATATAGCACTTCGGTTTGGCCAAATGAAATGTTGTGTGCAGTTCTGGGAGCAGCATTACAGGAAGGTTGTGATTGTACTGGATGAGGTGCAGAAGGGATTCACCAGGATGTTCCCTGGGATGGACCATATGAGCTGTGGAGAGAGGCTGAGTAAGCTCGAGTTATTTATTTTGGAGCAGAGGAAGATGAGCGGAAAAGTAATTCAGGTTTAAGATTACAAGGGCATGGACAGGATGAATAGACAACAGCTGTTCTTTTTAGTCAAAGTGTCAGCTTCGATACAGTCAGAAACCAGGGAATGGAGAATGGAGAGCATAGAAACATGACATAACTACTTCACTTTGCCTTCACAGAATAATTCATAAACAAAGACTTCCCAGCGATAGGAGAAAATCCGAGTCTGATGAGAAAATGATGTGGAATGAAACAAGTAAATAAACTAATTTGGAGAAATTATTGGAACTGAAAATAATGGGCATAGGAACAAATCAACACAGATTGATGAAATGGGAAACATATTTGAGAAACTGACTGTTAGATTAATTACAGAAAAATAACAATAGATGCACTGAACTTGGATTTTCAGCAAGAATTTTAATGGAGTCCCAAGCCTAGTATGCAAAGGAAAAGCACATGGGATAGGGGGTAAAATATGAACATGGTGTTACAATGGTAGTGTGGACAGGAAACAATGAGTAGGAATAAATGAATGGTTTTCAGTTTGGAAGGCTCATGAGGCATTGCAATGATTGGTGCTGGGGCGCCAGATATTCACAATACATCTCAAACATCTCGTTGAAGTAATCAAATGCAAAGTTTCCAAGTCTACTGACGGAACTAGGGTTTTGAAAGTGAGGAGGATGTGAAAAAACCTTAAAGGTGATTGAAACAAATGTAGTGAATGAGTTAATATGTGGCAGATGAAGAGCAGTGTGGATAGATGTGATGTTGTCTACTTTGTTGGGAAACACTAAAATTCCAGCCAACCATTAGAAAAGGGAGTGGTTGAGAAATGTCGATCTATGAAGGGAACTGCACTTTTCTTCTGTTATTGTTTGGACAGACATCTGAGTTCCATGCAGGACAGTGAGTTCTGAAGACAGAAGCCAATGCTGGGAATACATTGGCACACAGACCAGTTTATGCCGACCCATCATGTGGGGAGCTTGAAAAGAATCTGGGATCGCCTTGTGCACCAGTCACTGAAAGCAATATTGCAGGAGCAGAAAGCAGTCAGGAAGATAAATGGGGTGTTGACCCTTATTTCAGGTGGGCTTGAGTCCAGGAGTAAGGGTGTACCTGTACAGCCCTTGGTGAGACCTCAACTCGAACATTGTGCATTATTGTGTGCAGCTTTGGTCTCCGTACCTAATAAAGGACAAACCTGACATTGAGGGAGTGCAGCGAAGGATGACTAGACTGATCTCTAGGATGACAGACTTTTTATGGAGCAGAATTTGGGGCGACTAAGCCTGTATCCCATGGGGTTTAGGAAAATGAGTGGAGATCTCAGTGAGGTATATAAAACACAGACAGGGTTAGGTAGATTGGAAGCAGTGATGATAATTCCCCTGGCTGGGAACTCTAAAACAAGAGGCCACAGTATTAAATACAGATGGGTCACATTGCATTTAGATACAAATAAATGTCTGCACTCAGAGACTGGTGAACCTAGGAATTGTCTCTCACATAAGGCTGTGGAAGACAAGGCACTAAAGACTAATAAGGATGTCTAGACACCGAAAGGATGGGGGTGAGAGCAGCAGTATGGTGTAGAAATAAAGGGTCAGCCATCATTATATTGAATTGGATAGCAAACTCGACTGACCAAGGGGACTACCGCAGTTCCTATTTTATAAGACATGTGTACAGTGTGTGGGGTAAGTGCATTGAGGAGATGTCCAGACATTAACTCGAATGGGGCAGGCTCAATGTGCTGTATGGCCTATTCCATTCCCGATGTTTCTGTGCGGTCTGTAGCAAAGCTCTGTAAATGTTGTCACAAGTTCGCATATGTTCGGAAGGAGGTCTCTGCAAGGTCAACAGGACTGTGTTTCCAGTTCCCTTTTCAATACTGAGGCTGGGGCTGGGTGTTCTGTCCGGTTTTATCCTTTAAGACTTCGGAACAGTTTGATACAATAGAATGTCTTGCTTGGCCTTTTCAGAGACCATTGAAGAGTTGATCGCATGTCTGTGTGTCTGGAGTCACATTTAGGCCAGACCAGGAAAGCACGGGAGAATCACTTCCTGAAAGTTCATTGGAAAAGCAAATTGGTGTTTACAATCAACATTGACTTCAAGGCCACTGTTACTGATACCAGATTTGAGATCTCGATATTTTATTAATTGTTTTTAACTTCCACCATCTGCCAGAGCATTAGCCTGGTCTGTATTATTAATCCAGTGACATTTCCAAAACAGCACCATCTTCACATGGGGACCTATCAGAAACTACACTGAGCAAGTTTATGTCTGTGCTGCTTGACAGCTCTATCAAAACGAACTCCCAATTTGACGATCGTGATGAGACTGAGAGTGTTGTAATTGGTCAGATTGTAATTATTCCCCAACAGTGAGTAATTTTCCACATTGCCAGGGAGATGTCAGAGTAGGAGCTGGAAGGAAACCGCTTCCCCAGGGGCACGGCTTGTTGTGCAGCACAAGTCTTCAGTCCTATTGCAGGAATGATGTCAGGGATCATTGCCTTTGCCGTCTCTACTGTATTCAGCTGTTTCTTCATGTCATGTGCAGCGAATCAAATTGGTTGAAGACTGATCTGTAATCCTGTGGGCATCATGATGACGGTGAGTTGAATCATCTACTCAACACCCCTGGCTAGGATGTTACAGATACTATTTCCTTGTTTTTTACACTGATGTGCAGAGCTGATCCATTGATAGAATGGGAATAATTGTGGAGCCCTCTCCATCAGTCAGTTGTTTCATCGTCTATCACGATTTTTGGCCGGATGTAGCAGGCTGCAGAGTTCGATCTGGGTGTATTGACCTTGTGACAATTTCTCTCTCTCTATCATTAGATTTGGTTTCATTTGATTTGATAGGATTCGTTGTCGCATGTATCTAAGTGGAGTGAAACACTTTGTTTATACACAGTTCTGGCAGATCATAGTGAGAGTTGGAGCTGACTTTTTTTAGACACATGGAGTGGCCAAAATTTAAAAGTCTACTTCAACTGTCTGTTTTTGAAGAGCCACAAAATAGCCAGAAATTAAAATAGATTGTTTCAGCATTAGTGAAAAAAGGGCCTTTGAGAAGGGAATTATTCCAAATCAAAATCAAGGATAATCTGATTCGTAAGATTCTGAAACATGCCAACATAGTGATGAAGAAAGTTCTTTTTTTAAAGAATTGATTATTTTTAACAGAACACAGGTGAAATAATGAAATTGTACCACAAAAACATTGAAGAATCGTTACAAAAGATAACTTATTCTGATCTCAGTAAGGATTCTTTTCATCCACAAAAACAGCAACTCAAGTTATCTTTCAGAAGTTAGCTGCGCCTTTGAAACTGTTTACAATAGTAATAAGTTCTAGATAAATATTTGGTAAATAATCATGGACACATGTTTCAACGTAATTCTAAAAGCTTAAAGAGCTAAAATTCTAAAGCTCTTGTCTAATTCACGAAGAAAAAGGTAAACAGTAGAAATAATAATAACAATACGAATTTTGTAACAGAATGAACTTTTTAATGTAAAATGTGATCTCGGAATTTGATAAGAGATAGCCTGCCCATTGGAGAATAGAATTTATGCAATCCTTCAAGATAAACAATGAGGGATATGACTAAAAAGAGCACAGCCACGAACTTTGGAATGCATTATAGAAAGATCCCAAGGAAGAGAGATAACAACAATCGTTAAACTTCCGAAACAAATAAGAACCTCGGGCTGTCCCTGGGAGTGTCCATTATTGATCAATTGTTTTACAAGATTGGTTCTGCAGAAGTGGAGTGGAGGATACACTAACAAACTTGTGTATGATCATTGCAACACAGAACGTATAAAAATACTGTCTTTTTACTGTAAACTCGAAGTGTGTCATTGATTTTCCGTCTGATCTGAGCTAAAGATTAAGGAAACGATTGTCTTCTCATGTCAAAGCCAGATTCGAGGAAGATCCTTTGGTATTCTCCCAGCATTAACCATGTTTTGCTTGAATTAAAGTCCATTCCGGACCTGTGTCCTGTCTGCCTCCAGAGTCTTTGTCCCCAGCTGGGGAATCTCGCTCCTACAATAAGCAAGGACATACAGATCATAGGGTAAAGGAAAAACTTAGACTGAGACATAAAGGCTACACCAGAGAGGGCATGCAATAGGCAACATCAATGTGAGCAAGATCAGCAGTATTTGAAGTTAGAGAGTCCATTCATTCATTTAATAATGGCTGGGAAGATGAGGTCCAGGAGCTGCTGGTTTGTGTGTTCAAGCTTCTGTAGTGTCTGCATGATGGAAGAGATTGCAGGAGATCAAGGGTGCGATGGGTCTTTGATAATGTTGTCAGCCATTCTGCGGCAGTGAGCTGTGTAAATTGAGACAATGGATAGGACGTTGGTTTCCGCAATGGCATGGGCTTTGCACACAACCTTCTGTCATTTCTCTTACTGTCCTGGGCAGTGCTGTGGCCACATCAGGTCATTATGCACACAGATAGTTTGCTCTCAGTGGTGCATTTGTAGACATTGGTGAAGGTCCTTGTGGACATGTCTTATGTTCTGAGCTGCCAGAGAAAGAAGAGGCGTTGTTGTGCCATCTCGGCTGTCACGTCTACATGGGAGGTCTGTTATCGTCACTCCAAGCAACTTAATGCTTTCCACCCTTTCAATTTCAGTTCCATTGATGCAGATGCGGCATGTTCTCCTCATTTCTTTCTGAAGTCATTGATCAGTTGGTTCGTTCTGCCGACGTTGAAAGAGGGGTTGGTCTCAGTGCAGCACATCACCAAGTCCTCTATTTCCGTTCTGTATTTTGACTTGCCATCATTACATACCTGCCCTACTATGATGGTGTCATCAGTGAACACGTAGATGGCATTTGTTCAAAATTTGGAAATACAATCGTGGGTGAAAAGGGAGTATACGAGGGGGCTGAGGACACATCCATTGGGATTTCAGTATAGAATGTTATCATGGAAGAGACACACTTATCTATTTTCACTCACTGTGTACTGTAGGTCAGAAAGATGAGGATCGAAATTCAGAGGGCAGAGCCAAGACTAAGGTCAATTGTTTTGTGATTATTCTGAAGGAAATAATGGTGTTCAAGGTGAACCTCGAATCAATGAGCAGGAATCTGACGAGGGTGCCCTTGTTGTCCAAATGTTCCAGGGATATGGCACCCGCTATGGACCCATTCCACTGGTAGGAAAATTGTAGCGGATCGAGGCAGGCTGGGAGACTTGAACTGATGTGGGCCATGACTAGCTTCTCGAAGCACGTCATGCCCCCTTCAGTCTCCTGCGTTCTCAAGAGAAATGTCCCAGCTTATCCAACGTCTCCCTATGACTCAGACCCCTGAGTCCTGGGAACATCCTTGAAAAGTTTCAGTTTGATACCATCCTTCCTATAGCAAGGTGACCAAAACTGAACACAATGCTGAACTGGGAAATATTTGGAACTATAAGTTTTACTCTGCTGCCAATTATTATGCTGCTATGATATTGCTTTATTTTTTGTTTTTTTCTGAAATCTTATTATTCATTGAATCCTCTGACGGTAATCCCCTCGGGTGAACGTCCTGCTGACTGCTTGAATGTGAATCAATCTATTTTGTTTGGACTGATATTTTGAGCCCGCTGTATATCAGAGAACAGGAAGAGATGATGGATGATTGTGCAGTGTGTGTCCTTTACTGGACCAGCTTGTCTCTCCAGGCACCTAAAGCATTTATTGTGGGCCAGAGTACCTCAGAATCGTTACATCACAGAAGGAAGCTACTTAGCCATTATAGGTCTATGCACACAGAACATTACTGCTCAGTACCTACAACATCCTTCAGCACTGCCGACCGATCCACCGACCTTACTGTCAACTGAAAATTTACTAACTCATCCTTCTATACCCTCATTAAGGTCATTTTCAAAAGGACAAACAACAGTCACTCCAAAGCAGATCCTTGCAGTATACCACTAGTAACTAAACTCCAGGATGAACATTCCCCATCAACTACCACCTTCTGTCTGCTTTCAGCTAGCCGATTTGTGATCCATACGCTAAATCATCCACAATTCCACGTCTCCATATTTTCTGGGAGAAAGTAAGGACTGCAGATGTTTGAGATCAGAGTCGAGATTGTGGCGCTGGAAACGCACAGCAGGTCAGGCAACATCAGAGGAGCGAGGAGAAAATGAAGACTGCAGATGCTGCAGACCAGAAAACTGATTCCTGATGAAGTGCGTACAAGAGAAACATCAACTTGCATGCATCTTGGACGCTGCCTCATCTGTTCTGCTTTTCCAACACCACACTCTCCATATTTTCTTCATTAGCCTAATATGGGGGACCTTATCAAACGCTTCAATGAAATCCACATACCTCACTTTACCCTCATCCACCTGTTTGGTCACCTTCTCAATGAACTCGGTAAGATTTTTGAGGCATGACATACCCGTCACGAAACCTTGTTGACTAATCCTAATCAAATTATTCCTTTCTAGATGATAGTAAATCCTTTCTCTTATAATTCTTTCCAACACTTTACCCAGAACAAAAGTAAGACAGGTATCTAATTACCATGGTTGTCTCTTCTCCATTTCTTGAGCAAGGGGACAACGTTTGCTATCCTCCAGTTTTCTGGCACTATTCCTGTACATAATGGCAATCTAAAAATCCGAACAGATAGTTTTGTAAACTCCTCCCTAGCTTCTCATAGAATCCTAGGATAAATCCCATCTGGCCCAGGGGGCGTATCTATTTTCACACTCTCCAGAACTGCGAACATCTCCACTTTACGAACTTCAATCCCGTCTAGTCTAATAGCCTGTATCTCAGTATTGGCCTCGACAGCATTTTGTTTTTCCATTGTGAATACTGATTCAAATATTAATTTACAGCCTGTCCTATCTCCTCAGACTCCACACGCAACTTAACACTGCTGTCCTTAATTGCCATTAATCTTTATTTGGTCATTCTATTATTCATGACGTACTGAAAGAAAGCTTGAGGGTTTTACGCGATCCTACTTGCCAAAGACTTCTCATGCTCTCTCCTGGCTATTATTAGCGCTTTCTTTAAGATCTTCCAGGCTAACTTGTCACTCTCAAGCATCCGAACTGAGCCTTCACGTTTCATCTTTACGTAAGCCTACTTCTTCCTCTTGACAAGAGATTCAACTGCTTCAGTAAACCACAGCAGCCTCACTCGACCACTTCCTCCTTTCCTGACAGGTATAAACGTATCAAGGACACACAGTAGCTGTTGTTTGAAAAAGCTCCACTCTTAAATTGTACCCATCCTCTGCAGTTTCCTTCCCCATCGTATGCATCCTAAAACCTTTCCTAATCGCATCATAATTGCCTTTTCCCCAGCTATAACTCTTGCCCTGCGGTATACACCTGTCCCTTTCCATCGCAAAGGTAAACATCACTGAATTGTGGTCACTATCAGCAAAGTGCTCGCCTACCTCCAAATCTAACACCTGGTCTGGTTCATTACTCAGTACCAAATCCAATTTGGCCTCGGCCCTTGTTGGCCTATCTACGTACTGTGTCAAGAAACCATTCTGCACACATTGGACAAAAAGTGACCCATATAAAGTAATTGAACTGCAGCATTTCGAGTCAATATTTGGAAAGTTAAACTCTTCCATAACAACTACTCTGTTATTTTCGCTCCTATCCAGTATCATCTTTGCAATCCTTTCCTCTCCATCGCTGGAAATTTTCAGACGGCAATAGAGAACTTTCAGCAGAGTGACCTCTCCGTGTTTGTATGTAACCTCTTACCATACGACCTCACCAGACGAGTCCTTACCAACCATCCTTTCTACCAACGTAATGCGGTCTTTGATTTTCAATGCCACCTCACCCTCTCCCACCCAACCCACACCCCCGCCCCACTTTTAGTACCTTCCTTGTTCTTATTGAAGCATCTAAACCCGGACCGTTCAACGATCAGTCCTGTCCCTGTTCTATCCATTTCTCCAAAATGGCCAAAACATCAAGTTGTACAACTGCACAATTTGGAAACAGGGAGTGATTGGAGGGATGTTAAAAGGGGGTGAGTTGGATAGATCAGAAGACAGCATGAGGGGTGATAGACAGGAACAGACAGATAATGGACGTTTTATTTAGAAATTCTCACGGATGGCAAGGTCTTCATCTATTGCCACATCGTTTGAGCACCCTACGGATACTGGCTGTGGTCCCAGAGCATTTATCGCCAATAATATCACAGAGCTGTGTTGCTGACAGTTAAACAGAGTCCAAAAGGCAAAGTGATTTTTTTTTCTCTCCAGTGAGAAGGTGATTTAATTTAAATAGACTGGGTGAACTGCAGCAGGAACTGAGAATCGTGCTCGATACTGAGATACTGCGCCAGAGAATATCAATGAGGTGGATCACTGACAGAGGGGAAATCAGCATCTCAGCTGTTGGCTAAATAATGATTGACAAAGATTGCACGCCACTTCCGTGGTTTTGTAATACACATTTCAATTTATGGAGCTCAATATCATGAGTGTATCTTATTTCTTTGTACTTCCCTTAGTTTAGTACGGACAGAAAATTATTTTGTCCCCGTATTTTGTGTTCAATAAACATATTTTACTCCTCATTCCTCACTTTAGATGTATCTTTGAATCTGTTCTTCATATGAGCTATAAAGAGTAACATTCCAATACTGATGACTGGGGAATATTATTGTCCCTCCCTCCAGTCTGAACTGTCATATCCCACAATTTTCTCTGTTTCCTGTCTCCTCCACAATGCCATAATAACATTGTAATTGAAGTCCAGTCAATAACATTTCATCACAGTTCACTAACATCGATAACATCAATATCACAGGCCTCATCTGCCTCTCTCTAAACCATGGATTAACAATCTGAATTGTATTCGCCACGTTCAATGCTCTGTTAACATATCCATGCCATTTGGCTGTTACAACCCCACGTTTCTCAGACACACATTCGCCGCAGATCATGAATTATAAAAATTGTCTCATTGTTTAATTGAAATTATGATGCTTGATTAATAGTTCCAGGATGTATGTTTCCATTTATAATCAGAGACGCACGTTTACGTTCTGATAAACTTATGACATTACTCCTGCTTCCAAGATAGATTGAATGGTTACACTCAATTGATCTACCGGCCTCAAGATTTGTTCCATCAGTCACCCTCACATAGCCCGTCCAGAAAATGACAGTTTGAATCATTGCTTTGAATTTGAATAAAACAATATTGAATTGAAAGGCGTTAGCTGGAGCTATTTGTTCAGTGACTGTGATTAATGTCAGACTCTGTGGACCCGAGATGTGTCACTGGAGGGTTTGCCTCTTCTATTAATTAAGGACTCGGTTCAATGTGTTATCCCCGTTTGGGCGGGAGCATCAATGACTGGACGAACAGGGATCAGTAGCTTGAGGGACAGAGGAAGGAGAGATAAGAATCTGAGAACATTAGATTGGAATGTTCCATTAATGGATCAGAATCTGAGAACTTTAGACTGGAATATTACAACAGACAGGAGTTTATCCTCGGGTCTTTTCTACCTTTCTCAGCCTTGGATATCATTAGCATCACGGATCGAAGATATCCTTTGGATTATTCAAGGTGGTTACTATCCTCTCCTCGCGATAGTTGGTGTTCCTTGTAAGTCATTCCATCTGACCATTAATCTGAGTCGTACTGAATTGCTGTTCATATTCAAATTTTAAAATTTGGAAGTAATCATTTTCAGATCCAGTCAAAAATTTTATTTCTTACTGATTATAACTAGCAAATTACTATTCACAGCTTACTCAACAATACGCGAGGAGAAACCAGACTGT
Source organism: Chiloscyllium punctatum (assembly GCF_047496795.1). Classification (NCBI taxonomy): domain Eukaryota; kingdom Metazoa; phylum Chordata; class Chondrichthyes; order Orectolobiformes; family Hemiscylliidae; genus Chiloscyllium; species Chiloscyllium punctatum. Next base: position 67,978,020 of record NC_092776.1, on the reverse strand, counting down.
TCTTAATCGCCATTATCTTTTTTCTTCATTCATATTTACGTTTCTACATATTCTCCCCACTCACCAATCCTTCCCAAGACCACTATCCGGATATTTCAGTCACCTTCCCAGCATCAATGCAGCTGCTGAATAATCCATCGTTTGTGCCTTTAGTAAATCCAGATATAACCGTTTCAAGTCCCTTCTAACTTTGATTACGTCACTTGAGCTGGTTAATTTGTCCCCTCCACAGAATCTGTCAGATGGACAGACAGTGCATGGTGGTCAAGTCATTTACTCAAAATCAAATGGCACAGAATAATAATCTTTTGGTGTCTCATGAAGGAAGTTGATGGAATGCAAATGAAATCACCACCACTAGTTTTAAACAGAAGCCTCTCTGTTTGCCTCATGTCCTTTAGAGAAGGCAATGGGTTATCCTTCCCTGGTCAGGTCTCTGTGTGACTGCAAACCCTCAGCAATGTGTTTTACTCCGAACTGTGCTGTGCAACAGCTGAATCAGCCACTCAGTTCAAGATCAGCATAACATGCTGGCCTGACCAGGGCTGCACACATCCCGTGAGTGAAGTAAAAAAGGAAAAATAGCTCCCTTTCTCTGCCTGATTTCCATTTTCCTGCGAGTCATTTCCATTCAGGTCGATGACTATTCCCTGTTTCAACTGAATTCTTTCTGATTGAGTCTCCCTCTGAACGTGATATACATCTCCATCGACAGATGTAAGAAACTTTAACATTCCACATCATTCGCAGTGCAGAGAGAAGGAATGGATTTTTATACCACAGGAAAGAAGCTGAGACAGCTAAGTGAGGGAACAGAATTATTGTGATCAACCCTAGAGTGTTGTTGAGATAGTAGTTGGAGTATTGTGCACAGATTTTCTCTCCTTTATAAGGAATAATTCTCTTGGCAGAAAGGGTATAAAGGAGTTTCATCAGACTAATTGTTGGGATGATTGTACCATCAGGAGTGGATGAAGATCTGTAGCGCTTTGAAGAATAAGAGGTGATTGCATTGAAACGTAAGGTGATGGACAGTCAATCATTATATTCCAAACAGAACTAATACGGTGATAAATTCCATGTTTTTGTAACTTGGTTTACATAATTCCCAATGGCTTAAAAGATTCTGAGAATGTTCCTCTCAGTCCACGCCACTCCCCATTTCGATTGAGAGAGAGAGAGAGAGAGAGAGAGAGAACCAGTCTTAAACTAAACTCTTCCAACATTAATACAGTGCCTTTGGTGTGTGATCATACATAGAAATTCACGTTATCCTCCATCGCGACAGGAGCCACAACACCTTCATTCTAAAACAGTTAACTATCCCCACCAGCTTCTGACCCCAACGGAGAACATGGGTCTGTCTTCTTGGAGATGGCAGATGCCTCCCTGAGGCTTGGCACAAAACATTTGATTCCTTCCTCACTGCCAGCAAAACACATTAAAGAATCATTTGTTCCACAGGCAATGTGGCCACGAGGAACATTGTGAGCAGTATATGAGTGCAGTATCTGCTCCATTCGTTTTCCAGGTTGGAGCATCAATGACATCCTCCTATTCCTGTGTGTGTCTCGAGGGGTGAATAGTCTCCTCCTGGTTACATAGACAAGTTTTAGGGATCTTACTGGACTCTGCCTGTTCCTGTTTAACAGCTCAATGTACTGACCAGACGCCTCCTCTTCCTGTGGAACAGGCAGGAGGATTGAATGGGCTGTCCCTCTTCTTGTTCAGTCATTTCGATGGGCTGAAGAGTTTCCACATATCCGGGTGTAACCAGCTTCAAATGCTGAATGAGCTCCTCTTTTAACTGTGGAAATGTGCAGTGCCTGGCCGTTCTGTTACATGAATGTTACCGACACTTTAACAGCTCGAACGTGAATGTTGTTTGGGTCTTGCTGAATATGGACACAGACCGGTTCAGGATATGAGTGGGGACAAAATGTTCTGAACATTGTGTGATCTTCAGTGATCACTCCGCTTCTGATCTTGGGATAGATGGGGGGCGCCGGGAATGGGGGCACATAGACGTTGACGAAGGAGCTGAAGATGTTTGTGCTGAGGAAGTTAATCTGAGGATCTCCTGAACAGATGTCCCGGGACTGAGAAAATCGTTGGCCACCGACCACAAACATCTTCCTTTGTGCTCTGAAAGACCCCAACCCATGGGGACGTGAGACCTCATTCGCATTAATTTCAGATAAGTAGGTGGTCCCGATGATATCCTCAGTCAACTACTTCCTTGATATAAAGGCCATTCACTCTTTCCTGAGCCCCTGTGTTCACATCTTGTTCATATCAATAGGTGACGGTGTAGGTGCAGAAAGTACTGTCCTCTCACAGAGGGTAATCAATGTCAGGAATTATCTGGACGAGAGAGTTTGGGAAGCTACATCACTGAAAGTATTTAAAGAGGTGGTACATGAATCTTTGACCTGTCAGAGAGCTGAGGAGTGTGAAGAACTGGGCATTAAGGAGGAGTTAATGCTAACAGTAGATTAGCCATGATCGTATACAATGGCTTGACCGTCCGAATGTCCTATTCCTGTTCTTTATGTTTTCATTTTCTGTAATTTCAATGTAAACGGCTGTAATTTTCCTGGATGTTCTGTTATTGAATGTTGCAATCCGAGAGAGCAAAGCATTTTTGAGTCATCTCTGAGTGAGGTATGGAGCTTTATTCATAACGAATCCTGGTCTCGACCAAGACCAACAAATGAAGCACAAGTTGCAGAGAAGGGGGCACTCTGTAAACAGACTAGAGGCGTCTTTCAAAACCAGCCTGGATTTCCAAATAACATTTTCCAATTCGTACTGATCTGACTGTGACAGTTGTGAGTAATTAAATGAAATCCTGTGTTACTGTGGACCAGGTATTTGGAGCAAGTGGCCCCCATCTGCACCTTGCAGGAGCTGTGAGAGGCTGAATGCACCATAGTAAACGGGACTGTGGAGCAAACGTGGGTCATCAGACACTTTGTCATGGCTCTAACATGCACTATGAACTGATTAAGGTCTCAGCAGCACTTTTCTGTCAGTGTACCATTTTCCTACATTTATTTGTCTTTCAAATATCTTACACAGACAATTTTGAACAAATGGAAATATCCAGGCATCGCAATCTTCTGTGGAAGGGAATTCAATCCTTAACAACTCTTTGAGAATCTCTTGTTCGTGTTCTGCCCAATGTTGGAGGGTCACTCATATCTTTTCCCACTCCTCTATTGGTGAAAGCAAATTTTAAATGTAACCAGATTAGTGCTGTGTCCAATGATATAGGTATCGGACTGGGTAATTTTCTAGAAAAATCTGAGACACAGAAAGTTGAACTGTGAACAAATGGTAAAATGATAGAGTGTCTCAAATATTTTTCTGACTTTGAACATATTCTGCTCACACAAATGTCTGGGAATGCGGATTACTTCCCAGAAAAGTTGGATTTGGCTGGATTCCCTTTGCTTCGAGCTGTACAGAGATTCCTATGAATCCTCATCAGGAATCCTCCACGAGTGGTAAAGATGACTCAGGACTTTTCTGCTCTCACGCCTTGTTTTCAGGCAGAACAAAGTAAGAGAGAGAGAGACCAATTGGCTGCTGCTTCTGAAGCAAGTAATATTTTTCTCCGTCTCTGCGTGGAAAAATACAAGAATGTCAACTGAACAAAAAACTGGAGCATGTGCACTCTCCATGTACATTCTCTGGAATGGATGATCATAGACTGTATGCTGTATGCAGCCTCATTGCTGCTGTTGTGCACAGTGCTTTGCATTAGCGAAAGAAAATAATTTGCCCGTTTTATGATTTGATGAGATGCTTATATGCATCTGCGTAATTTTTAAAAATGGGTTGATATCTTCATAATATTTGTGTTAATACCAATGCATCTCATTTAAAAAATTATTATCTAGCTTTAGTCTTCCTAACAAGAGAAAATATGTATCCAGCTGAAAGTCTTCTCTGAAAATCGTGGTTCAGTAAGATTTATCATCTAAGATCTAAACAGATAATCCCCGATAACAAAAGGCCTTCATTTCAGGAATGAGTAAAGGGAAGCATCTTTGAACATCTTTGAAAGTAATTTGAACCGTTTTTTTAGTTTAGAGGATCAGAACTGCACCCAGTGTATCTGATGTGGTCTCATCAATGCCCTGTACAGATACAGTGAAATATTCCTAATTAAACCCAGTACCCGTTGCCACAAACAGCATCATTCCACTTACCTTCCGAATCACTTGCTGAATCTGCAGACAGACTTCATATGATTCGTGTACCAGGAATGAAAAACATCTGCATCACAGAGTTCTGCGATCTCTCTCCATTTAAATTGTTCCCGACTGCAATAGACAACTCACATTATATTATTTCGGCTGAGGATGCGCTCACTAACCTTCCCTGTCTACATCATAATGCAGATTCACTACCTCCATTTGAAGATCTATTGAATGATCATTTTGGTGCACGAGGTAGTCCAGCTTTGATCCATTCATTTCCTTCATCCAGATATTTCACATAGATTATTGATCATTGATGACCCTACAGTGATCGCTGAGTCAACACTAGTTACAGTTTTGTTTAAAAAATCATATATCTTTACTATCTAATTCCTGTTAGTGACAGCATCCCTGTTCCGGTGTAGCAGTTCAGGCGGGTTGAATGGCCCCGTCCTGGGCTGTGTAATGTACTCAATGAGCTGAATTACTTCATCCTATATTCCTGTGTAATTCTTTGGAGGGGCAGAATGGTCTCCCGTCTCATTGTAACGATCCAGTCTGGCTGAATGGGATGGTCCTCTACCCTATAATCGCACTGGGGGCTGGATTGAGGGAACAGCACATGGGGTAGGGGCAGCAGTATATCTCTGTAACAGCATCGAGGGGTGGATTAAGGGAACAACACACGGGGTAGTGACAGCAGTATATCTCTGTAACAGTCAGGAGCGTGGATTTTGGGAACAACACATGGGATAGGGGTAGCAATATATTCCTGTAACAGCCGGGAGGGTGGATTTACGGAACAACACATTGGAAAGGGGCAGCAGTTGGCCATTTGGTGGCACCATTCAGAATGCTCATAGCTGATCCGAGTGTGTCAGACCATCCGTCTCCTGTCTGTTCCCAATAAACATTGACTCTCCTGTCCGGCAACGATCAGTCAAGCTCAAACTAAAATACCTTAATTAACCGAGTCTTCACTGCTCCCTGAGGATGAGGACACCCACAGATAGCACAACGGTAAAGGGAAAGGGACATCCTCCTTTCATTGTGGGACACATTTTTAAAAAAACTGTGTTAACCTCATATCAAATCACTGCCCCTTTTCGGATATAGTGGTTCAATAACTAGGAATAGACATTAACCATTCTGCCCTCCAATCTTTTCCCACATTACCACTGACTGTTTCCAATCAAATATGTTGCTGCTGTTGTCTCAGGAAGAGAATACCTGATAGCAGAACACCACACGAGCATTTAAAAAGGAGCAGAATTAGACCACTTGGCCTATCGAGTCTGATATACCATTCCGTCATTTCTAATATGTTCCTCAATATCATTCTCCTACCTTCTCCCTAGAATCCTTGATCTCCTTATAAATCAAAAACGTATTTATTCGTGTCTTAATGACACTCGTGTCTGTGTCTTAATATGCATTTCCGTGTTTGTGTGTCTATTTGCTTGCTATTTTTTGTATTTGTGTGACTATGTCTGTCTATCTTTGTATCAGCCTGTGTGTTTCTATCTGTGTTTGTGTCTATTTGTGTGTGACTGTTTATGTCTTTGTGTGCTTCTGCGTGTGTGCATGCTTATCTCCTTGTATGCATTGTGCATGTTATTATATTGGGGTATTTACCAATACGTCTGTGTATTTCAATGCCTGCATCTCTGTGCAATGGGGAACCTGTTCTGCGAGTGAGACAGATGAGGTTGGAACTGACAGTAGGTTTGAATTGAGAATTGCTCTTTCCAAAACACTGCTCCTTATTCGGTTGGTGGGACATGGATGTTTCCGAATCTCTACACAAGGCCTCCTGGTGCTCTCCGGAGCTCTCCAGGATCCTTCCCACATATCAGGGTAGGGATTAAGGGAACGGATATCCGGCACTCCACCACCCGGATTAGCCTTTTCTGTCCTATTCCAGGCTGTTTCTCCTGGAATGGGAGAATGGGAGGGAATGAGTGAGGTGGGAGTGGATGGCCCTGCTGTTAGTGCTGGACTAGGTGAGGTGTGACACGGTGAGGTGGCCGGATGGTGTCTGTCCATAGTGTTGTATCCATGTAGGGCTATTAGTGTGAGGGGCTATTGAATCAGGATTAGAAAATGTGGGGGAGGGAAGGTGCTGAATTCAACAGTGAGTCTGGTCGTGCTTGAGCCTTATTGGAGTTAGAGTGTGAGCCTTGATTGAGGTTAGGTGCTATAAGAGACATACAGTGAGTGTGAGGGAGCAGTGAGAATATAAATTGACACTTATCCTGACAGAGGGGAAGGATATTGATCCTTGTCCTGTATTGCTGGACATGTCTTCAGATGATCTCAGCATCGAGATAAGCCTCCCCGAATGCCTTTCCAAGTCTATCACTGATAACGACACAGGCTTTGTCCCTCAGATTCCACAGAATCAGTTTGGGTGGGTCTTACAAATAGCAAGGAGAAACAAACTTGTTGTGTTATATATCTGAACCAAAACTGTCGCGCAAATATTTTGCATCATATGCTCTGGAAATTATATATGCAACTATATGCAAAGCGAAGCTATGACATACTGATATTATCGCTGGGCTCTTAACCCAGAGACCCAGGTAATGTTCTGGGGACATAGTCTCAAATCCTGCCATAGCAGATTGTGGAATTTGAATTCATAAAGTACCTGGAATCAAGGGTTCATGATGATCAGGAATCCATTCCTGATTGTTCGAAAAACTCATCTGGTTCACTAATGTCCTTTAGGGAAGGAAACGGCTGTTCTTATCTGGTCTGGCCTGCATGTCACTCCAGATCCAAGGCAACGCTGTTGACTCCTAACTGCGCTCTGGCATGGCCAGTAAATGCTGGTTATCCAGCTCAGCCCTCATTCTGTGAACGAGTAATAAATACTCCTGGGTTCTGCAGTAATAATGGATGGTGTCAAGTTGCATCGAAACTGAGTTAACTAAGTGACTGCTAATGTTGTGAAAAATAAATTCCTTTAGTGTATATCAGGTAGGTTGAAGAGTATGTTGTGAACCAAACTAGAGACCAGATTATTTCGGATTTGGTGTTGTGTGATACTGATTAAGGATGATCAGCCTTGATCATATTGAATGATGGTGCAGACTCGAAGGCCAGAATGGCCTACTCCAGCACCTATTGTCTATTGTCTGTTGTCCATTGTGTGGTCGGAAGGACTAATTACTAACCTTGCTCTGAAGCATCTTTGGAGGAGTAGTGACATTAATATGTTGTATTTTACACAGCGTCTGCATTCAATGTGGAATGTTTGAACATTCTGGTCAAACATCATGGAAGCCCAGAGGTTAGAGGGTCAAGTTCACTCCAGTGAATTGGGAAAATACAATATAACATTCAGTAGGAGAACAATGTTTGTTAGACCCATATAGTCTTACAGCACAGAGACAGGCCATTCGACCCAAACAGGTCCATTCCGAACAAAATGTCCATTCATACTAACCCCATTTCCCTGCCACTTTCCTGTATCCTTCTAATCCTTTCCTACCTGTGTATTTGTCCCAATATATTTTAAATTTTGTGAATGTACCCGCCTCAATCACCTCTGCTGTCAGCTCATGCCATATGCATACCACCCTGTGTGTAAACGAAATTGCCCCTCAGGTTCCCTTTGACTCTTTCCCCTCTGACCTTAAATTGATGCCCTCTCGTCCGTGATTGTCCAATCCTGGGGAAAAAAAGACTGTGTGCATTGACTCTATCCATGCCTCCCATGATCTAATACACTACTATCAGATCCCCTTCAGCCTCATACATTCTAAAGTAAAAACTCCTAGCTTATTCAACTTCTCACAATAACTCAGACCATTGAGTCTTGGCAACATCCTTGTAAATTTCTTCTGCACTCTTTCCAGTTTAATAACATCCTTCCTTGAGCAAAGTGAACAAAACTGAACATGACGCTACAAGTATGGACTCGCCAACATCTTGTATAACTGCAACATAACTCCCTAATTTCGATACTCAGTGCTCTAACTGATGAAGGCCAGTGAGTCAAAACCCTTTTTCAGTACCTTGTCTACCTGGGACTCCACTTACAGAAAACCGTGCACCTGAATTCCAAGACCACTCTGTTCCGCTTCACTTCTTTAGGCCCTGCCATTCACCATGAAACTCCTTCCTTGATTTGACTTTCTAAAATGCATGAACTTACACTTATCTGAATTAAATTACATTTGCCATTTCTCGGCCCACTTCCCCACCTGATCAAGGTACTGCTGTAATTTCTGAAATTTCTGATAACCTTCCTCACTGTCCACAATACCACCTATTTTAGTGACACCTTGAAACTTACAAATCATGCTTACATTGTCATCTAAATCATAGATATGTGTAAAAATGAATATATGGCCCCAGCACCAACCCCTGAGGCATCCACTCATCACAGGTCTCCAGTCTGAAAAGCATCCTTCCACGATTACCCTCTTCTTCCTATCATCAAGCTAATTTTGGACCTAATTTGCCAGCTCCCCCTCAGTTCCATGTGATCTAACCTTCCAGAGCAGCGTACCATGTGGAACCTTATTGAAGGCATTACTGAAATCCGTATAGACTATATATACAACCATGCCCTTGCCAAAGTTACTGGTCACTCCATCAAAGCAGTCTAACAAATTTGTGAGCCGTAATCCCCCATTCACAAGGCCCTGTCTTTCCAAAAGCATGTATATCTTCTCCCTCAGAATCTTCTCAAGTAACTTACCTGCTACAGATTTTAGGTTTACTGGTCGAAAGTTCCCCGGTTTTTATTTGTAGCCCTTCGTGAATAACGGCACAGCATTCACTACCCTCCAGTCCTCCAGGACCTCACCTATTGGCAACCGATGATGCAATAGTACCAACCATGGCCCCGCTATTTCTTTCCTGTCCTCCTGCAGTGTTCCTGAATGTATATGGTCATGACCAGGAGATTTATAAAAATACTACAAAGTCTGAAAATATGTCTATTTATTTCTGGTAAAACACCCAAGAGTGAGAAAGTGAGTTAACAATGATTAGCATAATAAATTAAAGATGATATTAATCACAGGAAGTGGCTTTAGAAGAATTCCAGACATTGTGAAATCCTGAGAATTCTCAGAAATTTACGACCCAGAAAAGGAGGGCCATGAAACGGGTAAGGAAATCAAAAAGCAAACATGCATGCAAACAAACAGGAACACAAAGAATGCATTAATCTATGTTCTATGTTTCAAAGGAAAGAGAAAAGCATAGTCAAATGTGGAAATCTGCAATCAGGCGAGACGAGCTTATTATGGATAACAGTGAAATGGCCAAGCAAATTACCAGTTAATTTGCATCTGTCTTCATGGAGGAAGATCCAGAAAATCACCCAGAAATTCGACGTCATCATATAGGACTTGTGGATCGAAAGACGCAAAGTCGATTTATATTAGTAACAAGGCTCTACTTGAACATAGAGCTGGATTGAGCATTGCGAACCTTGTCAAACCAGATGTACTTCATACCAAAATCTTCAGAAATAAACCACTCATGGAAGTATTCGTTGCACTGTCGATGACTGTGTTCTATTACCCAGTGCATACTGCATAGTCTGGATCCAAGCACTGTAGATGAACGGTAGTGATCCAAGCATCTACAAAAGGAAAAGAGGTAGTGTGGAGAATTGCAGACCAATTAACTTGATAGTTGTGGGGAATCTGCTGGTATCTATCATATAGGATGTGATATTCGTTACTTAGAAATTAACAGCAACATTGGAGAGAATCAGTATGTATTTCTGAAAGGGAAATCATACTTGACAAGCTTTGGAATTGTTTGAAGTTGATTCTTACAGCATCGATAATGGGGAACCAGAACAATCGGCATATTCTAGATTATCAGAAGGCTTTCTATAAGAACTCACACAATGAGTTCTTAAATGCAATGAATGTGAAGGGTATTTGGAGGAATATATGCAAGTGGTAAGTTAAAGTTTGGATTGCTTCCTTTAAGGGAGTCAGAATGTAGATGTAAAGACATGTTGATGCAGTTTAACAGCGTGTTGGTGAGTACTGTACCTGGAATATTGAGTACAGTTTTGATCACCAAATCTGAGAAAGAATATACTGACCACAGAGGAAGTTCAATGGACATTCTACAGATTAATCCCTCAGTTGGCGAGATTGCATGATGAGGAACCTCCGCCTGTGTTCATTAGAGTTTCAAAGAATGAGAGATGGATCACTGTGAAATGTATAAGATTCACAAAACCTGTGACAAGTTGGAAATTAACAGGATGTTTCTCCGGCTGCCTAATCCACATTCAAGTGAAATAATGGCAGGATAAAGGACAGACCATTTAAGACTGCAATAAGGAGGAAATTCTGCACGCATAAGGGACTAACTAACACAGGGGCATGGAAACCTGCTGGCAGGGCAAGATTAGGGAGAATTCCCAGATAATATACAAGTGTGTCCAGCGGAACAGAAAGACCAGGGAAGAGGTAGGACTCATGAGTGAATTTCCAGATTCTATCCAAATGAAGTTTCGTGGTAGGAGACACAAGGTAGTGGTTGACTGCTTGTGTGTCTGGAGACCAGTGTCCAATGGTATACTACAGGGATCAGTGCTGTGTCCCTTATTATTTGTGATTTGGAGATGCTAGTGTTGGACTGGGTGCACAATGCTAAAAATCGCATAACACCAGATTATACTCCAACAGGTTTATTGGTCGGCACTACCTTTCAAAGTTCTGCTTCTTCATCAAAGCGCACAATCACCTGATGAAGAAGTAGCACTTCGAAAGCTAGTGCCTCCGAACAAATCTGTTGGACACTAACCTGATGTTATGTGATTTTCAACTTTAATATTTGTGGTACTCATAAATGATGTCGCTGTGAATATGGACGAGGTGTGGGGAGTGTGATAAGTAAGTTTGTGTTTGATATGCAGATTGGCCGGTTGGTTGGCAATGAGGAGGAACGCCTTAAGTTCCTGGAAGATAGAGATGGAATGGTCAGCTGGGAAGATCAATGGCAGATGGAATGTAACCCTGATAAATATGAGGTGATGCACTTTGGAAGAAGGAACTAGACAGGGGAGGACACAATGAATGGCGGCACACTAGGAAGGTCAGAGAGTACTTCTCCACACATCCCTGAATGTGATGGACAGGTGAATACACAATTTGGGAAAGCGTAGGGGACTGTAAATATAACCTTGATTTCACTGAGGCACAGATTATAAGAGCTATGCGGAACTTTGGCGATGCCAAGATGGAATACTGTGTGTAGTTCATTGAATCACATTACAGGAAGGATGTGACTGCACTGGAGGGCGTGCAAAGGAGATTCACCAGGATGTTCCCTGTGATGGAGCATATCAACTAGGGAGAGAGGCTGGATAAGCTTGGGTTGTTTAGTTTGGAGGAAAGGAGGCTGAGGGGGATGTGATTCTGAAGGATAGGATTACGAAGAGCATGGACAGTGTGGGTGAACAGCAGCTGTTCCTTTTCGTCAAAGGACCAAACTTTTAAAGTGAAGGGTTTGGGGTTTAGAAAGGATTTGAGGATTGGTTTTCACCCAGCGTGTGTTGGGGTCTGAAATGCATTTCTTGAGAGGCGAGTTGTCATGGTAACCTCAGAACCATGAGAAAATACACGGCAGTGCACTTGAAATGCCTTAAGATTCACGGCTACGGTTGTTGTATCAGAAAGTGGGTCGAATGTAGATCATGCTGTATTTCTGATAGTACAGAGTCTTTGCTTCAGTGATTGTATGGCTGTGGAAGGCCAATCATTGAGTAACTTCAAATAGGAATTGATAGGTTTCTGAAGAATATCTTAAGAAAGTTTATAAGACACAACTTTAATATTTTCTGAAAATATGTCAATGGCAAAATTAAGGGAAATAAATGTGCAGCTTTCCTACAGTTTGATACCAGATAATCGAGGACCGGGAAATAGCAGAACTATGGAGCAAATACTTCAGTTATGCCTTCACAGAAGAAAGCAAAACAAAAAAAGAAAACTTTCTAGTAATACGAGGGAACTTTAATCTGGTGAGAAAAAAAAGGAATAGAATTAAATTATCAACTAATCAGTTTAGAGAAAGTATCGGACTGAAATTAATGGGCATAGGCAAAGTCAACAGAGATTCATGAAATAGGAATCATATTTGAGAAAGTGGCTTTTAGCAAAATTATGTAGAAGCTATCAATGCAATACGAGTGGAATTTCAGAAAGATTTTTGAGAAACCCCAAGCCTATTGTGCAATCTCGAATCCTGTGGGACCGGGGCTAAGACATGGACCATGGTTCTCGAAGGACAGAGCTGGCAGGAAACAGTGAGAAGGAATAAAACAACGTTATTCTTTAAATGGAAGGCTAGGAGTATATAGCAAGGATCGTGGCTTGGGCGCCAGCTATTGCAAATACACACCCTTCGACGCGAACGGTCATTTTGATTGCGAGCAGCAGCTAAGGTAAGACTGTTTGTTTTAAAAGTACTTACCGGTAGCGGGCAGCGGTGTTTTTTTTCACTCTCTTCACAGAAAGAGCGGGAGCAGCAGGGGGAAGTGACGACGACCAGAGAGGCAGCCGAGACCCGGAAGCAGGTAGAGCGTAAGCTTACCTGGGTAGGTTTGTTTCCCCTTTAAAAGCGCGCAGCTGAAGAACCCGAGGCACTACGGAGGTAGTGCCTCCCACCCGCCCTCCTCCTCTAACCTAATAATAAGATCCGTTGTGGTAAGGAGGTAAGTGCCGAATTTTGCTTGTTGTATTCTTTAGACCCAGTTTTTTGTTTAAATTAAAGGTTAGCTTTAGAGGGATGGCAGTGAAGGCAGTGCAATGTTCCTCCTGCAACATGTATGAGGTGAGGGATGCCATGGACGTCCCTGCTGATTACACTTGCAGGAAGTGCACCCATCTCCAGCTCCTCCAAGACCGTGTTAGGGAACTGGAGCTGGAGTTGGATGAACTTCGGATCATTCGGGAGGCAGAGGGGGTCATAGATCGGAGCTATAGGGAAGTAGTAACTCCAAAGATGGCAGATAGATGGGTGACAGTGAGGGGGACTGGGAGGAAGCAGCCAGTGCAGGGACCCCCTGTGGTCGTTCCCCTCAAGAACAAGTATACCGTTTTGGATACTTGTGGGGGGGACGACTTACCAGGGGTAAGTGACGGGGCTCAGGCCTCTGGCACGGAGCCTGTCCCCGTTACTCAGAAGGGAAGGGTGGAGAAGAGCAGAGCAATAATAATTGGGGACTCGATAGTTCGGGGCACAGATAGGCGGTTTTGTGGGAACGAGAGAGACTCACGTTTGGTATGTTGCCTCCCAGGTGCAAGGGTACGTGATGTCTCTGATCGTGTCTCTGATCGTGTTTTCCGGGTCCTTAAGGGGGAGGGGGAGCAGCCTGAAGTCGTGGTCCATATTGGCACCAATGACATAGGTAGGAGGAGTGCTGAGGATGTTAGACAGGCTTTTAGGGAGCTAGGTTGGAAGCTCAGAGTTAGAACGAACAGAGTTGTTGTCTCTGGTTTGTTACCCGTGCCACGTGATAGAGAGTCGAGGAATAGGGAGAGAGAAGAGTTAAATGCGTGGCTACAGGGATGGTGCAGGAGGGAGGGATTTCGGTACTTGGATAACTGGGGTTCTTTCTGGGGAAGGTGGGACCTCTATAAACAGGATGGTCTGCACCTGAACCTGAGGGGCACCAGTATCCTTGGGGGGAGGTTTGCTAGTGCTCTTGGGGGGGGGTTTAAACTAACTCTGCAGGGGCATGGGAACCCAGACTGTAGCTTTAGGGTGCAGGACCTGGAGTGTAGGGAGGTTAGGAATATGGCATCAATCTTAAAGGAGGGTGCCTGTAAACAGAAGAGTGGCTTGAAGTGTGTATAATTTAATGCCAGAAGTATACGAAATAAGGTAGGTGAACTCGCAGCGTGGGTTGGTACCTGGGACTTCGATGTTGTGGCTATTACGGAGACATGGCTAGATCAGGGACAGGATTGGCTGTTGCAGGTTCCAGGGTTTAAATGTTTTAGTAGGGTCAGAGGTGGGGGCAAAAGTGGGGGGGGGGGTTGTGGCCTTGCTTGTCAAAGATAGTATTACAGCGGTGGAAAGGAAGATGGACGAAGATTTGCCATCTGAGGTAGTTTGGGTTGAGGTTAGGAATAGGAGAGGTGAGGTCACCCTGTTAGGAGTCTTTTACAGGCCTCCTAATAGTCCTAGAATCGTTGAAGAAAGGATTGCGAAGATGATTCAGGAGAAGAGTGACAGTAATAGGGTGATTGTTATGGGAGACTTTAACTTTCCTGATATTGATTGGGAAAGCTATAGCTCAAGTTCGTTAGATGGGTCAGTGTTTGTGCAATGTGTGCAGGAGAGTTTCCTGACACAATATGTAGATAAGCCAACAAGAGGTGAGGCCATACTGGATTTGGTTCTGGGTAACGAACCAGGCCAGGTATTAGAACTAGAGGTAGGTGAGCACTTTGGGGACAGTGACCACAATTCGGTGATTTTTACCCTAGTGATGGAGAGGGATAAGTGTGTACTACAGGGCAAGAGTTATAGCTGGGGGCAGGGAAATTATGATGCGTTGAGGCATGACTTAGGATGTGTGGATTGGAAAACTAGATTCCAAGGCAAGAGCGTAATTGATATGTGGAACTTGTTCAAGGAGCAACTATTGAGTGTCCTTGATAAGTACGTACCTAACAGGCAGGGAGGAAAGGGTCGTGTGAGGGAGCCGTGGTTTAATAAGGAGTTGGAATCCCTTGTTAAATGGAAGAGGGCGGCCTTTGTAAAGATGAGGCGTGAAGGTTCAATAGGGGCGAATGAGAGTTATAAGGTAGCCCGGAAGGACCTGAAGAGAGAGCTAAGAGCAGCAAGGAGGGGACATGAAAGGTCCTTAGTTGGTAGGATTAGGGAAAACCCTAAGGCTTTCTATAGGTATGTTAGGAATAAAAGAATGACTAGGGAAGGAATAGGTCCAATCAAGGATAGTAATGGGAAGTTGCGTGTGGAGGCTGAAGAGATTGGGGAGGCGCTGAATGAATACTTTTCGTCAGTATTCACTCAGGAACAGGACATTGTTGTCGATATGAATACTGAGGCACGAATAAGTAGAATGGATGGCTTTGAGATATGTAGAGAAGAGGTGTTGGAAATTCTGGCAAGGGTGAAAATAGATAAGTCCCCTGGGCCTGATGGCATTTATCCTAGGATTCTCTGGGAAGCAAGGGAGGAGATTGCAGAGCCATTGGCCTTGATTTTTGTGTCCTCTTTGTCGACAGGAGTAGTGCGAGAGGACTGGATGCTAGCAAACGTGGTTCCCTTGTTCAAGAAGGGGAGCAGGGATAATCCTAGTAACTATAGGCCAGTGAGTCTCACTTCTGTTGTGGGCAAAGTCTTAGAGAGAATTGTAAGGGATAGGATTTATGCACATCTGGATAAGAATGATGTGATCAAGGATAGTCAGCATGGTTTTGTGAAGGGCAGGTCGTGCCTCACAAACCTTATTGAATTCTTTGAGAAGGTGACTAAGGAGGTAGATGAGGGGAAAGCGGTAGATGTGGTATATATGGATTTTAGTAAGGCGTTTGATAAGGTCCCCCATGGTAGGCTACTGCAGAAAATACAGAGATATGGCATTGAGGGTGAGTTGGAGGTTTGGATTAGGAATTGCCTCTCTGGAAGAAGACAGAAGGTAGTAGTTGATGGCAAAGGTTCATCTTGGAGTGCCGTCACTAGCGGTGTTCCGCAAGGATCTGTTTTGGGATCATTGCTGTTTGTCATTTTTATAAATGACCTGGAGGAAGGGTTAGAAGGTTGGGTGAGCAAGTTTGCGGATGATACGAAAGTCGGAGGAGTTGTAGACAGTGAGGAAGGATATGGCAGGTTACAGCGGGATATAGAGAAGCTGCAGAGCTGGGCAGAAAGGTGGCAAATGGAGTTCAATGTAGCTAAGTGTGAAGTGATTCACTTTGGTAAGAGTAATAAAAAGATGGATTACTGGGCTAATGGTAGACTACTTGGTAGTGTGGAAGAGCAGAGGGATCTTGGTGTCCATGTACACAGATCTCTGAAAGTTGCCACCCAGGTAAATAGTGCAGTGAAGAAGGCATATGGCGTACTGGCTTTTATTGGTCGAGGAATTGAGTTCCGGAGTCCTGAGGTCATGCTGCAGTTGTATAAGACTCTGGTGCGGCCGCATCTGGAATATTGTGTGCAGTTTTGGTCGCCATACTATAGGAAGGATGTGGAGGCACTGGAACGGGTGCAGAGGAAGTTTACCAGGATGTTGCCTGGTATGGTAGGAAAATCCTATGAGGAAAGGCTGAGGCACTTGGGGTTGTTTTCATTGGAGAAAAGAAGGTTTACGGGTGATTTGATAGAGGTGTACAAGATGATTAGGGGGTTAGATAGGGTTGACAGTGAGAACCTTTTTCCACGTATGGAGTCAGCTATTACAAGGGGGCATAGCTTTAAATTAAGGGGGGGTAGATATAGGACTGATGTTAGGGGTAGGTTCTTCACTCAGCGAGTCGTAAGTTCATGGAATGCCCTGCCAGTAGCAGTAGTGGACTCTCCCTCTTTATGGGTATTTAAGCGGGCATTGGATAGGTATATGGAGGATAGTGGGTTAGTGTAGGTTAGGTGGGCTTTGATCGGCGCAACATCGAGGGCTGAAGGGCCTGTATAGCGCTCTATTCTTCTATGTTCTATGTTCTATGTTCTATCATATATTTGGTTGAGTGTCTCAAATGCAATATTCGCAAGTTTGCTGGCAGTACTAACAATGTCATATTGTGAGTGGGTGAGGAGGATGTAAAAAAGCTCCAAGGTGACTGGGACAAGTGAAATGACTGGGCAAATACGTGGCGGATGGAGAGCAATAGGAGAGATGAGATGTTGTGTACTTTGATGGGAACAATAGAATGGCAGCCTATCTTTTGAAAAGGGCATGGTTGAAAAATGTTGCTCTATAAAGGAACTTAAGCTGCATTTTTGTTTATTTCTGTGCAGCCCGAGTCCATGTAGGGCAGTGAGTTCTGAATCCAGGAGTCAATACTGGGAATGGCTTTGGCACGCTGAACACTGTATGTAGACCCAGCAAGTGGGGATCTGTAACATTGAAAGGAATCTGGATCTCCTTGTACACCAGTCACTGCAAGCAATATTTCAGGAGCAGAAAGCAGGTACGAAGATAAATGCTGTATTCACCTTCATTTCAGTTGGATTTGAGTACAGGAGTAAGAGTATCTTACTGCAGTTGTACAGGGCCTTGGTGAGACATCATCTAGAACATTGTGCAGCATTGTGTGCAGTTTTGGTCTCTGTTCCTAATAGAGGACAAACCTGACATTGAGAGAGAGCAGCAAAGGATGACCTGACTGATCTCTGGGATGACAGACTTGTTATGGGGTCTGGGTTTGGTGGGGGGGGGGGAGAGGTGATTGGACTTGTGTTCCATGCGGTTTAGGAAAATGAGTGGAGATCTCAGTGAAATATATAACACTCTGATTGGGCGAGACAGATTGGAAGCAGGGATGGTAATTCCCCTGGCTCGGATATCTAAAGCAAGGGGCCACAGTATCAGGTACGGATCGGCCGCTTTGCATTGAGGTAAGAATAAATGTCTTCACTCTGAGACTGGCAAACCAGGGGTTCTCTCTCCCAGATCAAGCTGTGGAAGTCATGACGCTGAATATAAATAAGGATTTCTGGAAATTAAAGGGATAGGGATAAAGCAGGAGTACGGTGTGAAGATAGAAGATCAGATATCAGTCCAGGTTGTTCTCTAATAACACGGTAACTGTGTTTCTGTGCAACACTGCGTTGTCGAAAATCATGCAATATTAATAATGGGGTCTTTGGAAAAAAGAGGGTAAGGGACGAACCCCCAAAAATATCAGTAAAAACCAAAAATTAAGTTCGGTCTAACAACACACACTGGTTCAGTTTAAATAAATCTTTAAATCACAAGTTGTAATGGAACAGTGCCATACATGTAACACTTTCACACTGCAGTCACTCACTGGAGCACTGTACCTTTTACCAGAAAGCACATGGGGGCTGAATAACTATGTGATGCCGATGGGGAATTCCAGGTCTCCTCAAGATTCTCTCCACATGAGAAATAAAGTTCTTTCTAAATGTAGTCTACAATTTCCAGTTGCAGCCTCAGTTTCAAGGCTTCTTGCGCACATTGCATTCCTGTTTTAGCTGACCACATTGTTTGTACATTTTGCAGAGAGAGGATCTTGAGGCAGGGTTTTGCTGTTCAGCTGGTTCCCGGCAAGGAATCGCGTCACAGTGAACGGGAATTCACTTCAAAGAAAAAAGATTAACGAAACACATTGCAGCCAAATTGTGTTTAATCAACATGTATTATCAGAGAACTGCCTGGATATTGAATGGAGGAGCAAAATTGATGGGCTGAAGGCACTACAGCAGTTCTCATTTTATATTTCACAGTGTTTCAACATATTATGGGATATGATTATTGTATGGGGAAAACTACACTGAGGAGATGTTTGGCCATTAACTAGCACAGGGAAAGTTCAATGTATTGTATGACCTACTCCTGTCACAATGTTTATGTGCAGTCTGTGGGAAAGCTCTGCAAATATTGTCACAAGCTCTCAACTGTGAGGAAAGTGGTCTCTGCAAGGTCGACAGGATTGTGTTTCCCATTCCCTTTTCTACTAACGAGGCTGGGGCCTGGTGTTCGGTACGGGTTTATCATTTAAGACCTCAGTGCAGTTTGATATAATTGAGTGTCTTGCTTGGCCGATTCAGAGATCATTGAAGAGTTTATCACATGTCTGTGTGTCTGGAGTCACTTTTAGGCCAGACCAGGAAAGCACATGAGATTCACTTCCTGAAAGTACATTGGGGAAGGAAATCGAAGTTTACAACTGATATTGAACACAAGATCACTATTACTGACACCAGATTTTAGATCTTGATATTTTATTAATTGTTTTTAATTTGCACCAGCTGCCAGAGCATTAACCTGGTCTGGATTAATAATCCAGTGACATTTCCACAATAGCACCATGTCCACATGGGGACCTATCGGAAACCACACTGAGCAGATTATTTCTGTGCTGTTTAGCAGCTCTATCAAATTTGAACTCTAACCAATTTAACTGTCGTGATGGGACTGAAGGACTAGTAAAGAGTCAGGTTGTAGTAATCCTCCTCTGAGCGAATTGGACATAGCTGAGTAATTTTCCACATTGCCAGGGAGATGTCAGAGTTGTAGCTGGAATGAAACAGCTTCCCCAGTGGCATGGCTTTTTGTGCAGCACAAGTCTTCAGTTCTATTACAGGAATGGGGTCAGGGTCCACTGCCTTATCTACAGTGTCCAGCTGTTTTTTCATGTCACGTGCAATTAATTGATTTGTTTGAAGAATGCCATTTGTGATTCTGTGGGCATCATGGTGAGGGTGAGGTGGATAATCGATTCAACACTTCTGGCTAAGGATGGTGCAGATACTGCATCTTTTACGCTGACGTACAGGGCTGTTCCATTATTTAGGGTGCGGATATTTGTGGACTCCTCTCTTCCAGTAAGTTATTTAATGGTCCATCGACTTTTATGCATGGATTTGACAGGCCGACAGAGCTTAGATCTGATTTGTTAGTCTTGGCATCATTTTGCCCTCTGTATCAGATGTTAGTCCTGCTGTTTGGAGTGTAACCAGTCAAGTGTGGTCGCATTAATGGGTTGTCATCAGGTTTAGGTGCACGTGATTCCGACCCTGGCAGGTTCAGCCACACTCATCACTGAACTGTGGATCAGCTTGCTGGAAATGGTAGACTGATGGATTATCGTCGGGAAAATGTTACAGATTCTCATTGAAAACAATTCTGCTTCTTCTGCTGTTGATATCTACAACATCAGGTGATAACCCAGTTTTAGCTGCATTATTAACAATTAATTTCACACCGAGACCCATTCACCTATCAGCCCTGGATTCAGTGACCTACTTTGGTTTCTGATGCGGTAATACTTCCATTTTCATATTCTCACTCTGCTGGAAGTCTCTCATTGTTGTCACGCCTCCAATCTGTTACTTTAACTCAATCAATTTAAGGTACTATTCTGAAACTTCTCCTTTCTATAATGCCATCTTCTGTATTTGAAGTGAACGTGTTTCCCTGTTTTTCTCCCAGACCATGATTCAGAGCTCTGTAGTGTCAGTGATGCCAACCTTATGCAATTTCAGAGTCAACAAACTTCTGCACCATGCATTATTGTTCAGTTCCCAGTATACGGCGCTCCATGTTGGACAAGATGTTTGGGCATCTTTGACATAAATCATTGGAAATTGTTCGAAAACAGAAATTGCTGAAGAATTTGCTAAAGATGTTGCAGTATTTTCTGGAGTGAATGCAGATTTAAACTTTCAGGCCCAGTGAATCTTCTAAAAAGCTCCCAGTATCTCCAGCATTTTTTGTACTCTTATTTCCAGTATCCATAGTTATTTGTTCAATTGAAAGTTTTTTCTGTGCCTATTCATTTCTGGTGAAACTCAGCAGGTCTGTCAGCATCTGCAGAGAGAAACAGATTTAATGCTTCCAGTCCAGTGTGACACTTCTTCAAAACTGAATACAATTGCAAAATGGTCTTTTAATCTCTTGCCAGAATTGGGGATGGGTGGCAGGGAAAGGAGGGTGGTGGCAAAAGATAAACGGGCTTTTAGCAGTGGTGAATGAGAACATTCTGTAAAAGGGGTTTGAATTAAGGTATAAATGGGGAAGGGGTTCTCTCTATTGATTGCAAGATAAAGAAGACACAATCACACACAGTCACAGGGAGGCCAGGAGGGAGAATGTTGACCATATGGTATTATATAGATATGGCCACAGATACTTTTTCACTGTAGTGATCATCATTCCCTTTGGACAAAGGAATTCAGATGTTTAACTTCTTATTGGACGAGTAAGCGTTTCATGCCGCCTTAGAGTTGTAACATGGAGAAAAACAAATAATAGTATGAAGATTTGGCTGAGTATTGGTTACCTGTCATGTTTAATATTGTTTCACATTTGCAGTGCTTATCTTTAAATGCTTGTTCTTGAAGTTAGTATCAGACGGAGTGTAGAGGGTTGCGGGCTGACATTGTACAAGCTTATAAAATCATGAGAGGAATGGATCGGGTGAATAGCCAAGATCTTTTCCACGGGCTAGGCGAGTTCAAGCATAGAGGGAATGGGTTTAAGGTGTTAGAGGGAATATTTAAAAGGGACGAAGGGACAAGGTTTCTATATAGAGTGTGGTGTGGGTATGGAATGGGCTGCCAGAGGAAGAGTGGTAGTTGCGTGTACAGCCGCAACATTTAACATCATTTGGACAAATATATGACTGGGAAGCACTTAGAGGCATATGGGCCAAATGAAAGCAGATGGGACTACTATAGTTTGGAAAACCTGGCAAGCATGGACATTGAGAACAGCTTCACGCAGAGTCCGTGTGGGTCTGTGAAAGGGAAATTATATTTTGCTCGTAAAATCATGCAAAGTACTTCTGGAGATGCCTGAAAATGTAACAAGCGGACTAGATAAAGGGAACCTGGTAGACGCAAAACTTTCCAGAGATTTTCTGCAAGGTTAATAAAAGTTCTTACACAGAACAGAAGCTCTAGGACGTTGGATACTGTATTAACATGGAATGACGATTGGTTAACACAGAAATTGAAGATTAATGGATCTTTATGATAAGGGTGTATCTGCTGGAGTACCACAGATATCAGTCTGATGGCATAAGTTATTTACAATCTATACTGATAGCCTGAAGGAGGGAGCTGAGTGCAATATACATCCCAGTTTGTGGATGACACTGAGAATCAAAAGGCAGGCTGTTATTCAGACACTGTAGACAGTGACAATTTAAAGGTCAATGCCAAAGGCTCGGCAATCTCCTCCCTGGCTTCCCAGAGGATTCTAGGATAAATCCCATCCGGCCCAGGGGACTTACGGACTTTCACACTCTGCAGGATTTCTAATACCTCCTCCTTGTGAACCTCAATCCCAACTCGTCGAATAGCCTGTATCTCAGTAATCTGCTCGACAACATTGTCATTTTATTGAGTGAATATTGTTGAAAAATATTCATTTAGTGCTTCCCTCTCCCATCTGACTCCACACACAACTTCCCACTACGATCCTTGATTGGCCCTAATCTTACTCTCGTCATGCTTTTATTCCTTAAATACCTATCGGAAGCCTTAGGGTTTATCTTGATTCTATCCACCAACAACTTCTCATGTCTTCTCCTGGCTCTTCTGACCTCTCCCTTTTGGTCTTTCCTGGCTACCTTGTAACCCTCAAGCGCCCTAACTGAGCCTTCACATCTATTCCTAAAATAAGCCTTCTTCTTCCTCTTGACCAGAAATTCAATTTCCTTCGTAAACCCCGGTTCCCGCGCTCTACAGCTTCCTCCCTGCCTGACAGGTACATACCTATCTAGGTCACACGGTAGCTTTTCCTTGAATAAGCTCCACATTTCTTATGTGCCTATCCCCTTCAGTTTCCTTCTCCCTCCTATGCTGCCTAAATCGTGCCTAATGGCAGCGTAATTGCCTTTTCCGCAGCTGTAACTCTTGCCCAGTGGAATACACCTATCCCTTGATATCACTAAAGAAAACAAAACAGCATTGTGATCGCTATCAGCAAAGTGCTCATCTGCTTCCAAGTCTAACACCTCTCAAGAGAAGAGTAAGGGAACTCGGGAATCAGTATTCCCTCTGGTACCTAACAATTCTCCGTATTGCATTTAATGGATCCATGAAATCGTCTGACTCTGCAGAGAAAGCGAAAACTTTGTGGAAATTTTAAATTCCCCTCTCGATTTTTTTAGTTTTTTGGGTTTTTTTTGTTTAGTTTTGGAAAGTTTTGAAAGCTTGTCAGTTGTAATAGTTTTAGATTGTGTAGTTTTTAAGCTCTATGAGACTTTGTTTATTAATGATGAGTAATTCGAGTTCTTCCTCTCTCGAGTTCAAATGTTGCTACAGTCTGTTCTGGAAAATGAAATGCTTAAATGGTGCACCTGGGACATTAAGGGAAGCCATTGCCCAGTCAAGAGGAAAAACTTACATTCTAGTCTTAAAAAAGAGAGGGTGGATTTTATCCTATTGCAGAAGATGCACCTCAGTGACAAGGAACATTTGACGTTATAGCAGGGCGGGTTTGAACGGGTTTTTATTTTCGTCTTTTAATACTAGGAGTAGGGGAGAAGCCACACTGGATAAGAAGATACTTCCATTTAAATTACTAGATTGTATTTGATACTCACGGAAGGATCATAATCCCCCAAGCCTTGAACTATGTAAATAATCCAATATTTTGAATAGTAATTGCGACACCCCCACCCCGGCGCACCATCTTAAAATCCTGGTAGATGCATTTTCCAAATTCAGTTACCTTGCATCATGGCACATTATCGTAGAATGAGATTTCAACTGTCTTATGGAACCCACGGTGGACAGAATATCCGAAGGTCCCTCAATATTCTCGTTATAATGTAAGCAATTGGTGGATTTGTGTGCAGAACTAGAGCTGGTGGATGTCTGGAGGCAGATCTAACTCACAAGTAGGGCTTTTAATATCTTCTTTAACCCGCAGAAATGCCACACCAGGTTTGATTTCTTCCCCATCCCTGCAACAATCTTAGATTCGGTGGCATCCTGCACAATTGGGAATATTACCAGTTCTGACCATACTTATTGATAAAGATTTAGGGAAATATAACTGATTCGAGAAACTGGCGAATGTATCCCTTTATTGTTAAGACTAATTAGTTCATTGAGTATTTCTTAATGAATTCAGATATTTATTAGCCATTAATTCAGATTCAACCAGTTAGCCATCCATTCTATGGGAAATTGTTGAGTCTTATGCCAAGGGAATAAGTATCCCTTAGCATGCAGCAGAAGGGGGAGCAGGAACGCTGGTTTGAGGCACAGCTGAGGGCAGCCGAGAGGGCATACTGTAATAGACCCTCAGTGGCTAAGCTGCAGAGGATCACAATGCTTCGGTCTGTAGTGAATTCCACGCTCACACAGACAGCCAAGAAGGTACATACTTTTGCAAAACAAAGGCTGTTTGAACATGGTGATAAGCCAGGCAGGTATTTATTCTAACTTGCCAGGAAAACGAGCGCCCCTCTCAAGCCATTACCTCAATTAGGAAGGTACTGGGATCCTTACCTTCAATTCCAAAAAGATTAATGCCTCCTGTCCGAGATTTTTCTCCGAATTATTTCAGACTGAGCATTATGTTGATAGATGGATTAAGGTGGAGTCATTTTTCATTTTACATGAGTAACCCCTGAACAAGTGTTGTGCCTTAATGCACCATTGTCAGCGCAGGAGGGTGCGAAGCAGCTTCAGAATGTAAAGGTGCACGTTCCTGACAGATTTCCTCGTGAATTTTATAAATAATTTATAAACCTATTGTCAGGGCTAATGTTTAGCATGTTCTGTCACTCATACAGTCACGAACCCCTCCCTCCATCCTTAATAGAGGCTCATATCTCTCTGATGCTGCAGAAAGGAAGACCCTGGAGGATTGTGCTTCTTACACGCCAATCTCACTTTTAAATGTTGGTCTCAAAATCTTGTCTGAGACCCGTGCATTCAGGCTGGAAACTTTGCTGCCTTTCGTTACCAAAGAGGACCAAGCAGCCTTTATAAAGGGCCGCAGATCTTCCTACAATGTTAAGAATTTACTCAATATGATCCAAGAGTATCAGCAACAATCTGTCCAGGGATTATTGATCTCTTTAGATGAGGGAAGGCATTTCATTGGGTTCAGTGGCCGGATCTCTTCTGTACATTAGAACAGTTTGGTCTATGCAAAGTTTTTATCAAGTGGGTGAGGGTCCTTTCCCGCGATCCTCTGGCTGCGGTTCTCACTAATGGTGTGCCAACCAGTAATATTAACATTTCTCCAGGTAGCCAACAAAGTTGACACCTTTCACCATTGTTGTTTACGTTGGGGATTGAGCCACGGGCGGAGGCCATCCGTAGGGATATCAACATATCTGCCCCAGAAGTGGGATGGACGTCATGTAAGATTACATTGTCTGCAGATGAGGGTTTTATGTTTTTTGTCAAATCCCGCAATTTCGGTTGTTCATGTGATGCAATGCATTGATTCACTTGTTGCCTTTCCGGGCGATTACATTAATTTTACAAAGCTGGAGGCCATGCTTATGGGAGATCTTAGGGAAATACCTGATACTGAGGGCAAATCCTGGTTTCCTTTTAAATGGTTCCTGGCGTGGTTTCCCTATTTTAATATATTCACTGCATCTGTCTTTGATCATTTATTTAACGTGAACTGTGTCCACTTGTTTGACAAAATTAAACAAGACCTTCAAAGATGGGCGGCATTTCAAATATCCTGGCTAGGTCGGATAGCTGTTATTAAAATGAATATCCTTCCTTATTTCCTCGACCCCGTGTGAATGCTTTCTTTGATGTTTCCCAGACGGATACTTAGGAAACAGAATGGCTGGCTTAGCTATGTTATTTGGCACCATAAGCGATTCCTTATCAAGCTAACAAACTGCCCCACAGATTGTGGGCGGCGGGGGGGGGGGGGGGGGGGGGGGGGTGGTTAGATCTCCCAGATTAAAAGCAATCAATTAAGCTTGTTTTAATTATCCTATGTTCGTGCCTGGGCCGCTGAATACTCGATGTCAATACAGCTAGAAATTGAGCCCTCTCAGACAAAGTGAACCCTTATTAGTCTGTTGTTCTTAGATAAAATGACAACATTTATGGAGTATTGTCAAAAACTAATGATTATCAATACTGATAAAACTTGAAGAACAATGCTTCAGATTGAGGGCAATACAGCCAAAACCATGTTTCTTATCCCTGTAATTGGTATACCGGGTTGTCAACCGGGGATAATGGATTCCAGTTTAATCTATGGGCAGCCAGGGGAGGACTTTGCTTGGGTGATTTAGAATTAGTAGAATCCCTACAGTGTGTATACAAGCCCTTGGGCCCAGCATGTCCACTTCGACCCTCTGAAGAGTAACCCACCCAGACCCATTCCCCTACCATTTTATATTTATCCTGACTAATGTCTGAGCTTACAGATCCTTGAACAATTTGAGCGATTTAGAAATGGCCAAGTCATCTAAACTGCACATCTTTGTGACCGTAGGAGGAAACCTACGCTGTCACAGTTGAGAACATACTAACTCCACACAGCCAAACACCCAAGACTGGAACTAAACCAGTGACCCTGGTGCGGTGAGTCAGCAGTGCAAACCACTGAGCCACCATGTGTTACTTGAGGGAGAAACAATGATATCATTTGATCAAATAACTCGTAAGTATGGACTACCTAGTAGAGATTTCTTCTGTATTTTTTTTCCAGATTAGAGATTTGATTTTAAAAACACACACTTTTAACAGACTCTTTCAGATCCAATACAGAGAAGCGGGTGCTTATTTCTAAGAATACACTCTTTGTCGGCACCCTTTGTCATTTGTTAGAGAGTGTCTCCTCAGACAAGATGGTGCAGCTTCGTGACGTCTGTGCGAGAGAGTTGGGGGTTTAGATCTCTTTGGAGACATGGGAGGATATTTGTGAAAATGCTTGAAGGATTTTGATCTGTAATAGGACCTATTCCATGCAGTTGCAAATTCTTCATAGAGTCTATCTGACACCAGATTTTCTCTCAAAATTCAAAGTGGGATTATCTTCAGCATGTCTTAAATGCAGAATGACTACAGGCACTCTTACTAATTGCATGTGGTCCTGCTGCAGGCTTTGTATATATTGGAGCTCTGTGTTAGGTGTGGTTCAGTGGGTCTTGGGGACCGAATTGGAGATGGACACGGTTTCTCTTTTCCTGCGCCTGCCTAGAGAATCTTACACAGATGCACATGGGGAAAAAAATCCTTACTTTCTGTGTTGGATGGCTGAAAGTCCCAGGATGTGTTGTGTCTTTGTAAACTCATTATGGAGACTATCCCTTTGGACTTTCTCACCAGCATGGTGCACCAAAAACAGAGATTAATATAAGAGATAGAGTCATAGGGATGTACAGCATGGAACCCGACCCTTCGGTCCAACCCGTCCATGCCGACCACATATCCCAATACAATCTAGTCCCATCTGCCAGCACCCGGCCCATAGCCCTCCAAACCCATCCTATTAAATATACTCATCCAAATGCCTCTTAAATGTTGCATTTGTACCAGCCTCCCCCACTTCACCTGGCAGCTCATTACATACATGTACCACCCTCTGTGTGAAATAGTTGCCCTGTAGGTCTCTTTCATATCTTACCCGTCTCACCTTAAAATTATGCCCTCCACACTTCTGGACTCCCTGACCCTAGGGAAAAGACTTTCCCTATATACCCTATCCATGCCCCTTACTTTTGAAAACCAATATGTCATCCCTCAGCATCCAAAGCTCCAGCGAAAACAGCCCGAGCCTATTCAGCCTCTCTCTATAGGTCAAATCCTCCAATCCTTATAAATCTTTTCTGAACCCTTTCAAGTTTCTCAACATTTTTCCGATAGGAAGGAGAGCAGAATTGCACGCAATATTCCAACAGTGGCCTAACCAATATCCTGTACATCCGCAACATGACGTCCCAACTCCTGTACTCAATACTCTGACTAATAAAGGAAAGCATACCAAACGCCTTCTTCACTATCGTATCTACTTGCGAATCCACATTCAAGGAGCTATGAACCTACACTCCAAGGTCTCTTTGTTCAGCAAAACTCCCTGGGACCTTACCAATAAGTGTATAAGTAGTGCAAGGATTTTCTTTCCCAAAATGCAGCACCTCGCATTTATTTAAATTAAACTTCATCTGCCACTTCTCAGCCCATTGGCCCATCTTGTCAAGATCCTGTTGTAATCTGAGGTGACGTCTTCGCTGTTCACTGTACCTCCAATTTTGGTGTCATCAGCAAAATTACTAACTGGACCTCTTATACTCGCTTCCAAGTCATTTATGTCAATGACAAAAAGTAGTGAATCCAGCACCAATCCTTGTGGCATTCCAATGGTCACAGGCCTCCAGTCTAAAAAACAACCCTCTACCACCACCCTCTGTCTTCTACCTTTGACCCAATTCTGTATCCAAATGGCTAGTTCTCCCTGTATTCCATGAGACCTAACCTGGCTAATCAGCCTCCCAAGGGGAACCTTGACGAACGGCTTACTAAAGTCCATATGGATCACATCTATCCCTCTGCCTTTAACAATCCTCTTTGATACTTCCTCAAAAAACTCAATCAAGTTTGTGAGACATGATTGCCCACGCACAAAGCCATGTTTACTATCCTTAATCAGTCCTTGCCTTTCCAAATACATGCACATACTGTCCCTCAGGATTCCCTCCAATACCTTGACCACCAACAACTTCAGGCTCATTGGTCTATATTTCCCTGGCTTGTCCTTACCACCCTTTTAAATAGTGGCACCACGTTCGCCACCTCCAGTCTTCCGGCACCTCACCAGTGACTATCCATATTACAACTACCTCAGCAAGAGGCCCAGCAAACACTTCTCTTGCTTCCCACAAAGTTCTAGGGTACACCTAATCAGGTCTTGGGGATTTATCCACCTTTAACCGTTTTAAGACACCCAGCACTCCCTCCTCTGTAATATGGACATTTTGCAAGGTGTCACCATCTATTTCCCTACATGTTATATCTTCCATATCCTTTTCCACAGTAAATACTGATGCAAAATACTCGTTTAGCACCTCCCCCACACTTCCTGTGCTAAGAAAAGTATTCTGTTGCGTTGGATGTCTGAAACACCACCGACCCCCCCCCCCCCCCCCCCAAGCACCGCTCCTCCCCCCCGCCCCCGGGTCTGTTGGCTCATCGTAAGCTCGTTGTGTGTGATTTGAAAAACGTACATCTCTACTCCATCCTCTTACATGTCACACACTGGGGCACTGCCGTTTTTCTGAAACTGGGAATAAGTTGGAACATGATCTGGAAAATCCCATAATTGGCATTCTCCAGAATATTCTATAACTGTGTGGGGGGCATTAGAGATGAAAGAGAGAAAGAGAGGGAAGGTGCTGTATGCAGTAGTGAGAATGGGAGAGCATGGGCCTTGTTCGGGAACTGGTGCTATAACAGACATACAGTGAGTGTGAGGGAGCAGAGAGAATATGGTGACCCTTATCCTAACAGAGTGGGGAAGGTTATTGAAGCTTGTCCTGTTTTGCTGGACATTTCTTCAGACTGCAGATACTACACTGAGGTGGGTGGTGAGCTCAGATCATGCTCGGTGTGTCTGGTGGAGTGATCCCTCTGGGAAGAGAATGGTCCCCCTCTGTACTAGCTCATCCACCAGGACCTCCGTGCCCCTGTCGACAAAACGTGATGTAATTTCCCCTTATCTGCCATGCTCGGGGTAAACTGTGCAGGACAGCTCCAAACTGAGAAAGGTCCACCGTGGGCCCCTTGGCCTTTTAAAGGTGGCCCCAGTATCAGGGGTCATGGAATATCCAGTGGCAACCGGGCGATTTTGAGTACCTCCAGTCATGATGGGTGGGAGAATCAGGCTAGCACTGTATGAGAGGGACACCATGGAGTGGGGTGGGTAGTTAATGAGATGAGTTTGGTAAGATAGCACCAGGAATCTAGCTCAGCCTCGTGCAGACAACCCCTCTGTCACACTCAAAGAAAATGTCACTGAGACAGTTTTTTGTTAGATTCTACCCATTGAGGCGAAGATTCTGCTGTCCTCACTCCCAGTTACAAAGCTGCAGAACAAATGCTCATCCAAAACTCTCCATCGCTTTTCACTCATAATTCTTTATCATACTGAGCCGTGTTGCATGATACTATCGAAATGTCTTCATTTCACCATTCTGAAACCTGTGAACATATCCTTCCATGACATTTTGTCTCAGTCTCCCCCACTCTGCCTCCACTCATTTACAGTCATATTGCATGAGACTGCCAGTATGACTGGCCATTTGGCCCAGCTGTTCCATACCAACCAAAATGTCCATCCACACTCACCCCATTTCCCTGCCCTTGCTCTATATCCCTCTAATCCTTTCCTATCTGTGTATTTGTCTTAATGCCTTTTCAATGGTGCTATTGTACCCACCTCAATCACTTCCACTGGCAGTTCAGTCTGTATGCATACCACACTCTGTGTAAAAAAGTTGCCCCTCAGGTTCCTTTTTATATACTTTTTTTTCCTTTCCAAACATTAATGGATCGCCTCTAGTCCTCGATTCCCCAATCTTAGGGAAAAAAAATTGAGATATTCACCCCATACACACCTCTCATGATTTTATAAGAGCTGCACTTTTATAAGAACCCTCTCAGTTTCCTACGCTGTAAAGAAATAAGTTCTAACCTGTCCAACCTCTGCCTATAACTTAGAGCCTTTAGCCCAGGAAACATCGTTGTAAATTTTTTCTACACTCTTTCTCGTTCAATAATATCCTTTCGAGACCACAATGAACAAAACTGAACACAATACTCCAACTGCAGCCTTACCAACATCCTGTACAACTGCAACATAACGTCCCAACTTCTATACTCAATGTGCTGATGAAGACCAGTGTGCCAACAACCTTCTTCATTGTCCTGTGTATCCGTTACTCAATTTTCAGACAACCGTGCACCCGGTCTCCAACGTCCTTTTGTTCCACTACAGTCCTGAAGGCATTATCGTCCATCATTAAACTCCTACCTGGATTTGACATTCCAAAATGCAAGACGTCACACTTCTCTGTATTAAAGTCAAATTGCTATTTCTGAGCCCACTTCCTCAGCTGACTAAGATACTGCTGCTATTTCTGATAATGTTTCTCATTGTGAATGATACCTCCTAATTTAGAGTCATCTGCAAACTTACTAACCTTGCATTGTGCACTCTGATCCTAATCATTGATATAGATAAACAGCAATGGGCCCAGGAGCGACCACTGAGGCACTCCACTAGTCACAGGCCTCCAGACGGACAAGCATACCTCCACCATAGCCATTTGCTTCATAACGTCAAGCCAATTGTGTCACCAATTTGCCAGTTTACATTTGAGTCCATGTAATCGAACCTTCCAGAGCGACCTACCATGTAGAACCTTATCAAGGCCCGACTGAAATCCATATAGACTCTGCCCACCACCCTGCCCTTGTCAACCTTCCTGGTCACTTCCTCAAAAACTCTAACAAAAATTCTAAGGCATGATCTGCCACGCACAAATCTATGCTGACTGCTCCAAATCAAACTCTGTTTTTCCAAATGCATGCATATCTTATATCTCAGAACCTTCTCAAGCGGTTTACCGAAAACAGATATGAAGCTTACTGGTCTATCTTTCCCAGGCTTTTCTTTGCAGCCCTCTTGAATAAGTGCACATTTGTTATCGCCCAGTCTTCCGGATCCTTGGCCCCTGAACTGTCTTCTCTCGCGACCTGCAGTGCTCTTGGATATATCTGGTCAGGACCAAGAGATTTGTCTGACTTTATGCATTCAAATATGTCCAACAGCACCTCTACTGTGAGATGGACTGTACCAAGATATCACAACTAACCTCCCAAAGGTCACAGGTATTCATGTCTTTCTTTATGGTAAACACAGAGGGGAAATTGAGGACTTCACCCATCTCTTGAAGTTTTACACATGCACGCCGGTCTTGGATTATAAGGTGTCCTATTCTCTCTCTGGTTGTTCTTTTTCTATTCTATACTGAATTTTGATTCGCACTAATCTGCTCAGCCAAGGCTATCTCATACCCCCTTTTCGCCCCGCTGATTTCCTTCCTCGGTAATCTCCTGTACCCCCTGTGCACCTCCAGGGATTCCCTTGGTCCCATCTGCCTGTACCTGAGCCACGCCTCACTTTCTTCTGGTCAGAGCCTCAATATCTCTTGTAATCCAGGGTTCTCTCTTCCAGCCTCACTGTCCCTTCATCCTCACAGGAACATATAGACCTTGAACTCGAGCTATCTCTCTTTTGAAGCCCTCGCACTTGCCCAGGATCGTTTTACCTGGAAACAAACTACTCCAATCATCCCCTGCAATCCCCTGTCCATTTCCAACAAAGTACGCCTTGCCACAATTTCGAACTTGAATCTGTGGACCAATTTTGTCCCTACCATTACTATTTTAAAACTAATACAGCTCTAGTCAGTATTCCTAAAATGCTCGCCCACTTTACCTCCGTCACCTATCCGACCTTATTTCCGAACAGTAGGTCGAGTTTGTCCCTTCCCCAATAAGAACCTCTCTACATTGCTTGTGGAAGCTTTCCTGAACACACTTAACAAATTACGTTCCGTCTAAGTTCTTCACTATCTGGAAGTCCCAGTCTATATTAGGATAATTTAAACCACCTATTATGACAACCCTATTGCTCCTGCAAGTCTCGCCAGTCTCCCTGCATATTTGTTCCTCTAATTCCCATTGATTATTTGGAGGCTTATAGTGCAACCACTATAACATCACCATCCCCCTCTTAATTCTTTGTACCGTTCACAAAACCTCATTGGATATTATCTCAGTTATTTCAACTTTAAATACTAGAGTGATTTGCGCCTTAATCAGAACTATTGGTATTTAATTTGTTTCCATTTTATGTCTCTTCCTCACATTGATTTTCACATTCGCAGCACCCCTAGTCAAGGTACAGTGCAGATATGGAGCTGTAAATGGATGGGAACTGCACATTGTGTCAATTCCAGCATTGGTTACATTTTTCACCACACTGGGCAGTGATCGAACACAGTGTTACCGAACAATGCAACAGCCTGGGTTTGTGTCTGAATGAAGCAGTGCGAACTGCACAGCTCCCCACGCTGAACATTTAGTCTAGGATTATAGATCAAGCATTGGTGTGGGCTGCACAGAGTTTCACTCTGGACATTGCTGGTTTACATACAGCTGCACACTAGCCGGATCTAAACAGTGTTCCATCCTGAATATGTAATGGATGGGCTGTTACGCGAGTTGGATTACGAATGTGAGAGTACAAAACATATGACAATGCCTTTGTTTTGTGTTTTCATTCTTGCCATTGGACCCCTCAAATCCTGACTTATCCTGTTAGACCCGTCCTTCTGGATGAGTCATGGTGAGTGTTGTTGCAGCATCTGAGTCTGCAACATGACCAAGAAACGGAGCAGAGGCTGCAGAGAGCGGAGTTTCCGTAAAATGGAACGAGGGAATCACAATCAGATCAGCCGTGGTCTTAGTGAATGTTGGGGCAGGATTGAATGGACCACTAATGCAACCTATTCATATATTTCTGTTTGTTCCAAGCAATCTACCCTTCTCTCCCAGTGTCCCATACTGGTGGGGAGTGAGTCACTTCCTGCTGTCCTTGCATAACAGGATCATGGGGCCTCACTAATCTCCAGATTTCCCTGTGCCACAGTCTCGAGCTCTGAGTGACTCCCTCCTGTCCCTGTGTCCCAGAATCAAGCAGTTGAATGACTGCCTCCTGTTCCTGTGTCCCAATCTTGAGCAGCTGTGTGACTCCATCCTGATCCAAGGTTTGCAAAAGTAGATGTCCTCTTCCTGCTACTGACAAACAGGTTCCAATATCTCTGTGCTCACCTGCTGCTCCTGTGGAATGGAGTCAAGGGCCTGAATGGCCTCTTCACTTTCCTTACAGCTTCTCTTGACTCGAAGCCTTCCTCCTGTTTTTGTAAAACACCATCAAAATCTGAGTGATGTATTTTTGTATTTTCCTCTCAGCAATTGAACAAACAAGTTGCCTCACAGAATTCAGAAGCTGAACACCCTCCTCCTGTTCGTGTGTTATACTCTCAAGAGGAAATAGATTTTCAGAGATGCACAGCACGGAAAAATACCTTTCGGTCTGATCGCCCATACTGACCAAATATCCTAAATGAATCTCGTCCCCCTTGCGAGCACTTGGTCCATCTCCCTCTAAACACTTGCCATGTATCAATCAAAATGCCTTTTAAATGGTGTAACTCTACCTGCCTCCACCCCGTCTTTTGGCTGTTCAATCCATACACACAGCAGTCTCTGTGTGAAAACGTTGTCCTCGTGTTCCTTTTTAAGTCTTTCCACTCTCACCTTAAACCTTTGTCTTCTAATTTTGGACTCGCCTATCCTGGGTAAAAGACGTTGACTGTTTACCTTATCTATGCCCCTCATGATTTTATAAAACTCTTTAACGTCACCCCTCAGCCTCAACACTTGAAAATAGTCCCAGCCTATTCAAACTCTCCCTGTAACTCTAACCATCCAACACCTGCAACATTATTTTAAGTCTCTTCTGCATCCTTTCAAGTTTGACAACATCTTTCCGAAAGCAGGGAGACCAGATTAGATTACTTACAGTGTGGAAACAGGCCCTTCGGCCCAACAAGTCCACACCGCCCCGCCGAAGCGCAACCCACCCATACCCCTACATCTACATTTACCCCTTACCTAACTGTATGGGCAATTTAGCTTGGCCAATTCACCTGGCCTGCACATCTTTGGACTGTGGGAGGAAACTGGAGCACGCGGAGGAAACCCACGCAGACACGGGGAGAACGTGCAAACTCCACACAGTCAGTCGCCTGAGGCGGGAATTGAACCCGGGTCTCAGGCGCTGTGAGGCAGCAGTGCTAACCACTGTACCACCGTGCCGCCCACAGAATTAAAGGCAATATTACAAAAGTGTTCAAACCAATGTCCTGTACAGATGCAACACGTCATGAAAATGTTTGGACTCAAAGCACGTACCAAAAAGGGGAGATCACCAAGTGCCTTCTTCACTGCGCTGTCTACCTGTGATGGCACTTTCAAAGAACGGAGAACCTGCACCATAAGGAGACTCAGTAGCTCAGTGACTAGCATTGCTGCTTCAGAGTGCAGCGATCTGGGTTTAACTCCATCCTTGAATGACTGCCTGTGTGGAGTTTGCACATTCTCCCCGTTTCTGCATGAGTTTCCTCTGGATGTTATGTTTTCCTCTGACAGTATAAAGATATGCAGATAAGGGTAGATTGGCCATGCTAAATTGCGTAAAGCACCCAGGGATGCGTAGGCGAGGTGGATTAGCTATAGGAAATGCAGGCTCACAGTGATAAAGTAGGGGTTTGTCCAATGGGATAATTTTTAGAGGGTCGGTATGGCCTCGATGGGCTGAATAGGCTGTTTCCTCACTGTAGGGATTCGATACTTTCTATGGAGATCTCCTTGATTGGCAGCTTTCAACAGGGCCCTAACTATATGTCTTGCCAAAATGCAACACCTCACATTTAACTAAAATAAACTCCATCTGCCACTCCTCAGCTCACCTAAGCAAAGTCCCATTATAGTCTGATAGTTCATTCTTCACTGTCCAGTACACCAACAAATTTAGTATTATCTACAAACTTACTGACCATACTTCATTTACCCAAATGTAAATGATTTGTATGAGTGACAAAAGGCAGTGGACCCACTCTTAATCTTTGCAGCACGCCACTGGTCACAGGTCTCCAAGTTTAAAGAACAAATGTCCACTGTCACGCCCTGTTTCCAATATTCAAGAAAATTTTGTATATAACAGGCGAGCTCTCCCTGGATTCCAGGCAGTCTAACCTTGTTAACCAGTCTACCAGGTAGAACATTTTGGTTTTCTTACCGAATTCCATAAAGACAACATCCACTGTCCTGCCGTCATTAATCATCTTCATCACTTCCTCAAAAAATTCCACCCAGTCAGTGGGATGTGATCTCCAATGTACAAAGCCCTCTTCAGTCCTGCTCTTTCCAAATGCATATCCAT
Source organism: Chiloscyllium punctatum (assembly GCF_047496795.1). Classification (NCBI taxonomy): domain Eukaryota; kingdom Metazoa; phylum Chordata; class Chondrichthyes; order Orectolobiformes; family Hemiscylliidae; genus Chiloscyllium; species Chiloscyllium punctatum. The sequence goes on along the minus strand of NC_092776.1, from coordinate 67,942,086 downwards.
CTTTTTCCTCGAAATCTCCTCCAACAATTTAGTCACCATTGACGTCAGGCTCACCGATCTATGGTTACCTGTTTTTTTCCTTACTTTCTTAAATAATGACACTGTTAGAGGCCCTCCAGTCTTTTGACACCTCACCTGTGGAAATCAATGTTACCAATATATCAGCAAAATGCTGAGCAATCTCTTTCTTAGCTTCCCACAAACATCTGGTATACATTTGCTCAGGTCCAAGGGATTTGTTCACCTTTATGTGTTTATAATGTCCAACACCTCCTTGTAATATAGACACTTTCAAGATTTCACTATATATTTCTTCATTCTCTCGCTCTTGTAACCTCCTCCACATTAAATACTGAGAAGAAATACTTGTTTACCAATCTCCTGTGGTTCCACACATAGGTAGCCTTACTGATCTTTTCGGGGCCCTATTCACTCCCTAGTTAAACTTTTGACATTAAAGGATTTGTATATTTTTTTCAATTCCTCGTTAACCGTATTTCTAAAGCCATCTCCTGTCCACATTTTTCTGGCCCGATTTCCTCATTGACTGTACACTTGCTGCCCTTACACAACTCTCGGGATTCACTTGATCTCAGCTCTGTTTACCTGACATGTGCCTCCTTCCTTACCTTGACCAAAGCATCAATATATCTAGCTATCCAGCACTCCCTGCACCCACCAGATTTGCCCCTCTCACTAATGGGAACACGTTGGCTCTGGACTGTCTGAAACCAAGTTTTGATGGCCTTGCATTTTCCAACCATTCCTTTACCTGTGAATAGGGTGTTCCAATTAGCCTTTTACATGGCTCGTGTAACACTTTCAACGTTGGCCTTGTTCAAAGTTAGAACCTTAATGCTTACATCAGGTCTTTCCTATTCCAAACTAATTTAAAACTAATATTTATGCGTCACAGACTTGGAAGTTACATAAACACTTCCTGCCCCTCTGTAACAGGCTCGAGAGGCTGAATGGGCTCCTCCTGTCCCTCTGTAATAAACTGGAAAGCATGAATGGCCTCCTCCTGTCCTTGTGTAACAGACCTGAGACATTAAATAACACAGCAATCCGTGGATTACGAGCAGTCATTAAACTGTATCTGATGTCGGTCCAACCCTTCTCAGTTACAGAAGCACAAACAACACAATGTACTCCAGGTGCCTTCTCAGGAGCACTTCATACAGCTGCAGTGACATATCTCTTCGTTTTGAATGAATCTGTTGGCAAGATGTGCCAATATTTTAGATTTCCACCTTTGTCAATTACAACAGGCTAATATGGGCTGAGTGGCCTTCTCCTATCCCTTTGTAAAATACCTTGATTGTCTGTTTAGTCTTTCATCTGTTCGAATATCATGGTAGTTTCATTTCTTTCATGTGTAAATTACAAAACCTTTTTCTTTTAAAGTTGCATTCTCAGGTTAGCAGTAACCACGAGTGTTCGTTAGACAATATTTTGGAAGTGTTAGCCCCTGTGTTCTCAGTCTATGACCTGAGGTTTAGATTGATTCTAATCCGAAAAGTAAGATAACAGAGTTCTACATGAATGCATGCAGTTTTTGAGCAAAGTACAATGTAACTCTGCAAGTACAAATTCACACCACAAAATATATGTGTGCATGTGGGTCTTTGTCTGTATGTGTGTGTTTGTCTTGGTTGGGGGTTGTGAGTGTGAGAGGGAGTGTACATGTGTGTGTGGTGATGTCGAGTGTCTTACATCTGTGAGGGGGTGCATGTGTGAGTGTGGGAGTGTGTGTGCGTGTCTGGGGTGGGGGGTTTGAGTATCAGTGAGAGAGAGTGTATATGTGTGTGCATGAGTGTAGAGTGGTCTAAGTCTCTGAGCGGATGCCTGTGAGAGTGTGTGCGTCTGTAAGGGTGTGTGTGTGTGTGTGTCTGTGTGCGTGTCTGTGTACATGTGTGTCCGTATATATGTGTGTGCATAGGAGTGCCTCTGTGTGTGTGTGTGTGTGTGTGTGTGTGTGTGTGTGTATATAGTGCAATGGTGGTCACCTGCAATGTCACCTGCAAGGTCCCAGTTTAGGCCCTCCCTATGGGTACCGAAATTTGTAATCAGCCTCTGCTCGGCTACTTTTCGCTGCTGCCTGTCCTGAAGTCCGCCTTGAAGGATGGTCACCAGAAGGTCCGAGGTTGAATGTCCGGGACCACTGAAGTGTTCCCCAACTGGGAGGGAACCCTCCTGTCTGTTGATTGTTGTGCACTGCCCATACATCCTTTGCCGTAGCCTTTGTTTCCCAGTGTTTGTTCAGTGACTGTGCTTAATGCCAATCTCTATGGATTCTAATTATCCTAGTGGAGGGTTTCCATCTTTTAATGATAAATAGGCGCCGTTCAATGTGTTATCCCATAACATGAGCGGGAGCGTCACCGACAGCACTGATAGGGAACAGCAGACCCAGAGAGAGGGGGAGAAGAGATCAGAATCTGAGAACATTAGACTGGAATGTTCCAAAAATGCATCAGAATCTGAGAACATTAGACAGGAATGTTCCAACAATAGACAGGAGCTTATCCGATTATGTTTGGCGTTTTTCTGCATTTTAGTGGCGGTCATTATCATTGCGGAACTATTACGCTCTGTTCATTATTCAATATTTTTATAATCCTTTCCTGGCTATCGTTGGTGTTCCTGGTAAGTGTCAACGTCCAGATTTTCTTTTGTTCTATAAACCAGTTATGACTGTATTACTGTTCTTTTATGTAGTCTACACTTCTTGTCACTATTATTTTTCTGTTGAAACTCTCATTCCAGATAATTACTGTACAGACCACTACTAACTACATCAATGATCTTGTTCAATTACTGGCTCCCTCACTGAGCTGGCATTGTTATTCTCTATGTTGACCTACTCAGTTTCAGCGAGGAACTACAATTTATTGTATCATGGCCTTTGTTATTTAAATATTAAGAGCATGAGGTCATTCTCTACTGTTCTGGTTACAAACTCCACTTCCTGCCATTGTTTCCATCTCATCCCTGGCTAATGTCTGCGGCTGAAGTAGACAAGTCACAACTGTGGGAGATCCCTTTGACCATGAGCTGATTCCTGACACCATTCCCTGACCATTTCTAACTTGAAATACTCACCACTCCAGAATATATCTCACTGGTTTATTCCATCTGCTGTTTGAACCTTGAGCTATGAAATACCGTCTTAATGAAGATAATAATCTGCTGCTGACACTCCCGGCTTCAAACCTTCCGAAACAAATCTGATTCGACCTCACACCAAACTCCCATTCATCTGTCATTCATGTGCACGCCGATGTATATTGCTATTGTGTCTCGCAATGACTTTATATTAACATTCTCAAACACTTTATCTCATCTGTCCATGAAACTTCCCTCGTTCCCTTTGTTGATTAACAAAAAGCCTGCCTGTTGTTGGTATTTAAAATAGTTTCCTCCATGTGCGTTCCTTCCCAAACAATGAGCTTCACATTCAAACACACACACACACACACACACACACACACACACACACACACACACACACACACACACACACACACACATAGACAGAGCAAACCTTCCCATTGTAGGCAGTAATCTGATGCGAGGGTAGATGGCATATGATAGTAAAGTTTGCAATACTCTCCATGCTGGGCAGATAGTGCAGTTTACTGAGCAACACACTAGCATGGTCTGCACAGCTCTCCATGCTGGGCTGTCATCTTGTTATCAGTTTATGTTGTTTGTGGTGTTCTGTGAAGCAGATTGAGAATTTGATGTAACAAACCATTTCAGCTGAGCTGACAATGCCTTTATTCAATGTTCTCATTCTTGTAATTGTACTCACGAAGATCTCACTTCTCCAGTTAGTCCTACTGCCCTGTCTTTTTCTCCATATTTCGACAACATCTTTTCAGTAAATTAACTGTCTGTTTCTGTCTTTAATGTGAATCTCTCTGTCCCTCTGTATCTTTCCCTGACTTTGGGTTTTGGCTCCCTAGTGTATCGAAGGCTGGCATTGTGTAGCTCATAAATACTGAAATGGTGTGTGTCAGGCTGTTGTTCACTTTCTGGTATGTCCCATGTGATGGTCCATGGACAGGGGTGTTTCAGAAGTTATGAGATACATCCTTGTAACTTGGTCTGTATCTGTGGTTGTCCCTCTCAGGTGACCTTGCGATAAGTAACACGAGGAAGCCTATTGAGTGACGTACCAGGCATCGAAATTGTGTAACAATGCTGTTACTTTTTTAAATAAAACGTTAATTTCTCATTTTTTTTTCGTAAGAGGTCTTAAAGGCCAAACTGCTGACTGAAAACAGCTCAAGTAAATAACTTACGGGGCTTGTAGGGTTTTTAATATATAGTAGTAACAATGGCCAGCTCGCACAGACCAGGCTGTCTAGATTGTTTTTTTCTTGTAGCTGTAACAATCACCGGGTGCTTGGGGTCCCAGAGGGGTTGGAAGTTTTAGTAAATTATCCCTAGCTGCTACTCTCTCTAAAGCCTCACTTGATGGTGTTTCCTCCTGGATTGGAGAACTGTATGCAAAATGCACGTCTGAATGTTCCTTTTTGCCAAGGGGTGTGTTTAGGTGATGCTAATAGATTGACCAGTTCATTTTGTAGAACGTACTGTATCCATTATTCGGTTAAGTTTTCCAATAGTTAAGTTATTCTAAATTCCTCTTAATTTTGCATGGATTTTCATTAGAGGATAGTGAGGTTGAGCAACTCTATGGTAGCCAAAGGCCTGATCAGGATCTGTTTAAATACATCCAGGCATTATCTAAATTTGATGAGAATGATGGGGGAGCCTTTTTAATTTCATTTCAGAAAGTGGCTAAACAAGTGCAGTGACCAGAGAACATGTGGATTTAGTTTATCCAAACAAAGCTGATAGGTATTTGCATCCCGATCGGAGGAGGTGAAGAAAGCCATCTGAAGTGCATTTGAGCTTGTGCCAGAAGCCGACAGTGTTTCAGGAATCTAAAATAGCATCCCTGGTTAAACGCACGTTGTGTTTGAAAGAATCTAACAAAGTAATTTTGAAAGGTGGGGAAGGGTATTAAAACAGAGCAAAGTTGTGACCCTCTTAGAGAGACTCGAATTATGGAGAAGTTCAACAATTCACTTCATGCAGTTGTGAGAACTCGTGTGGAAGGGCAGAGCGTAACAATGGCAAGATTAGAAACTGAAATCGCTGTTGATGATTGAGTTCAGAAATCAAAGTTTGGTTTCTGTGAGGGATTGAGAAGAATGTGCGAGATCTTCTTAAAACATATCCCTGTGAGAGTAAGGTTTATTGGCATAGGCCAGGAGTAGCAGGCGAAGCGGCTACAGCATTAAGTGGTACAGAAGGATGTAATATTTTTATGCTGAGACATGAGGAGCTAAGTCATTCAGAAGGACTATTGGAGAGATTGGAAGTGCTCCATTATGTAACGTGTGGTCAGAGTGTCCAGTGCAAACATCTCAGATTTATTCCACAATGGTGATGGAGGCCTTGAGCTTGGTGTTGGCGTTACAACATTTCAGCTATTAAATTGCCAATAACATACCTGAAACAAATCTTTATCACTGATCGTGATCCCTTAAAGTTTTTGAAGAGGTTTAGGGAGAAAAATACCAGTCTGTTTTTATTGAGCTTGTTATTGCTGCCATTCAATTTGAAATTATTAAGTTGACAGGGCGAGAAAAAGTAAGTTTTGACAAGTTGTGGAGACTTGTGAAGAAAGACAAAGGCATTCTGTGGCAGGAATAAAATGACTGAAATCGAATCGAGTTGTGAACATTTGTATCCTCCGAGTCAATGTAAGGTATATGCATTTCAGTCTGCTAAAAGAGGAAGATGAGGAGGTCTAAAATGAATCCATTTTTGTATATTGATGGATCATTTTATTAAAGGTGGAGTTGTGAGAATACTATCACTATAAAAAGGTTATTTTCTCGAGGGTTTTTTTTTATGAGAGCTTTTAAAGGCATATGTGCAGAACTGCTGTCTGAAAACAGTTTAAGTAAAAACTGAGAAAGCATTTAGGTTTTATTAAAACGGTGGCAACAATGGAAGGGCAGTGGGCAGCTCTCCCAGACCAGGTTTCCTCGTTTTGTTTTTAGCTGTAGCATTCAGAAGCTGCTGGGGATCCCAGAAGGGTTGGAAGCTTCAATACATGATCCCCAGCTGTTTTTCTCTCTGAGATTTCTGTTGATGTTGATTTCTCCTGGATCAGAAAACTACTGTAAGGATCTGTATTTGAATATATCTTTGTGCCAAGCAGTGTATACCAAGAAGATAAGGTATCTATTGTTTGTGTAAGTGTTCCAACATATAAGCCATCCTGAAATGTTCTTTTCTATGATTGTATTTTAACTAAATCATTTAAATAGATGATACTTCACTTAATGTCGAGTGGTTTGACCAGTCACAACATATCTGGAAAGCACGCTTCACATCTATATTCAAAATAAAGAAAGGTTTGGGTCTAAGCGGCCTTCTTAAAATATTTTGCAGGAATCTGGTCTGGTCCACAACACTTATAGACGAGGGATTTCTAACTGACTCCTTCTATTGAAATGTTAGTACAGCAGCTGTGGATGGTTTTGCTGGAGGTTGTGATGTGAGCTGAGGATTTGGTGACCCACCTTGGGATGGAGCCTGGGGACTGTAGTTACAACATCTGGGTCTGCAACATGAACAACAAATGGAGCAGAGGTTGCAGAGAGGGGAAGCTTTGAAACCACGCAGTGAGTGTGTGTGGGGAAAGGGATCTGCTGTGTCCACCCCGGATTTTCCAGGAACAGCTTCCCAAGTTCCACTTAACACAGGAGCAGAGTGTGAGGGGACCTGACTGAACCAGGAGCTGGTCACAGAGCGGTGTCACCTTCTTTAACACGTCCTGCAGCTTCACCACAGGTGGAAGGACGGTGCTGCCAGTGGCTGTTCGGGTCACAGTTTCATTCAGCTTCTATGTTCTGGAACTTTTCAAACAGGACTGGGTGACATATCCATCATCTACCAGCATGTTGCCATCAATGTAACCATTCAGTGACGGAGGATATATATGGTGGATGAGGTAAATACATTGTTTCACCCTCAGCAGAGAACTGCTGGGTGTATCCAGTATAGTGGGATTCCCGATGGTGTAAATCACATCTGCGGACTAGCCGTGTCAATGGGGAGAGTTAGAGGAACTGAAGGAGCACTCTCTGTATTAATCTTGCAGCGTGCCCATTACAGCACATCATGTTGGTGAATACCCCTGTCTAGACAGCAACCACAGCCTCTTCTTTCACAAGCAGGCAGCCATTCCCATAGTCTTCGGGTCTCCATGTAGAAAGGAGTGATTGTATCTTGGATAAAGGCCATCCCCTTGATACACGTTTGAAAACAGCATCCCCCATCACCAACCAAACACTTCAAAACATTCCATGTGTACGGAGAGCAATGGGGTCACTTGGATCATCAAGGAGCAGACGATCAGGGATGGAGCAAAACCTCACATGTCTGCACGGGTCTGAGTGAACCCTCCAGTTCACAGTATCATTAATCCCTGTAATCCCTCTCCATTTCAGTAACATACTGCCTTCCATTATTCCTGTAAATGAAATGACAGATTATATCATGTTATATTGCAACTGCCAAATTATTATCCATTGCCTTTATCTCTCTGTATCTATCTGTAGACCCTCCACCCCCTCTTGATAATTTAATCTCTTGCTTATCACAGCAACATGACCAAACTCAATACCTCTATATCTGTTACATCCTCCTGATCATTGATATAGATTGTGAATAGTTGAGGACCCAGCAGTGCTCACTGTGTGACTCCACTGGTGATATTCTGTCAAACTGATTTAGACTGATTTATCCGGAGCGCCTGCTTCCTGTTTGATACATAATCCTCCCCCATTACTATGTAAAACAGTCGTAAAGCTGAATATGAACAAGGAGCATCAGTCAGGAATCCAACCCCTCGAACCTGCTCCGCCATGGAATACATTCATGGTTGATGTCATCGCGGCCTCTGTTCCACTTTCCTGCCATCTCTCGATCCTCAAGCTGGAGTCTCTTATTGTAGATTGCGCCACATGAAAAAATATCCACAAAACAGCTACACTTTCAATTACGTTTAGCATTTTACAGACCTCAATGACCTCTTCTTCCATTCCTATAAACTCGAGAGTATAGGCCTAACCTGCTCAATTTCTCTTCATAAGTCAAACACTTCAAATATGGAATCAATCTAATGAAGCTCTTCTGAATTGCCTCCAATGGAAATACCTCATTCTGCAGGACACCCAAACTCTACTGCAGTTGCAACGTCACTAATGCCTTGCATTTCTACAGCAACACTCCCTACCTTTCTACTCTATCCTTTTACAAATAAACGCTGAACGTATGCTTGCATTCCTCATTACTTCAAGTACCCGCAAGCAAGTTTTCTGTGATATGCAAGCAGGCACCCAAATCCCTCTGCACTTAAGCACTTTGAAGTTTCTCTCCACTTAGATAATAATTTGCCTTTTTATTGGGCTGGCCAACTTGAATAACCCCATATTTATCCACTTTAATTTTCATTGTCAAATGTTTGCCCATTCACCCAATCTACACATATAGTTTTTAAATCTCTTGCATGCTGACCAACACTTGGAGAAAGCGCTGAGGGTGGCAAAGGCACAAAATGTACTCTGTGTGGGGGATTTCAATGTTCACAAAAAGAGTGGTTCGGCAGCAGCATTACTGATTGAGCTGGTTGGGTCCAAAAGGATATAACTCTTCGACTTGGTCTGCGGCAGGTGGTGAAGGAACCAACAAGAAGGAAAAGCCATATTTGACCACAGCCTTACTAACCTGCCAGTTGCAGAAGTATCGGTCCATGACAGTATCGGTAAGAGTGATCACCGCAAAGTCATTGTGGAGACAAAGTCACACCTTCACATTGAGAATAACCTCCATAATTGTGGGGGGCACTATCACCGTGCTAACTGGGACAGACTTTGAACAGATATAGCAGCTCAAGTCTGAGTTTCCACAAGGTGCTGTGGGTCATCAAAAAGCAGCAGAATTGTACACCCACACAACCTCATGGCCTGGCGTATCCCCCTCACAACAATTACCATCAAGCCAGAGGATCAACCTTGGTTCAATGGAGTGTACAGGAGGGCAGGATCAGCACTGGGAATAACTGAAAATGAGGTGTCAGCCTGGTGAAGCCACCAACCATGACTACCTGTGTGCCAAACAGCATAAGCAGTAAGTGATAGACAGAGCTAAGTGATCCCACAAACAAAGGATCAGATGTCAGCTCTGCAGTCCTTCCACTTCTAGTTGAGAATAGTTATGGACAATTGAACACGTTATTGGAGGAGGAGATTCCACAAGTATCCGCATCCTTAATGATGGAAGAGCCCAGCACTTCAGTGCAAAAGATAACGTTCATGCATTCACAGTAATCTTCAGTCAGAAGTGCTGAGTGGATGATCCATCTCAGCCTCCTCCAGTGGTCCTCAGCAATTCAGTTACCAGTCATCAGCCAATTTGGTTCAGTCCACCCGACATCCCAATTCAGTTGGAGACACTGGATACCCCAGAGGGTATATACCCTGACAACATTCTGGCAACAGTACTGAAATGTTGTTCTCAAGACCTTGTCACTGCCCTACTTAAGCTGTTCCGATACCGTTACAACAATGACATTTCCCCGATTACGTCGAAAATTACCCCAAGTATCTCCTGTATATAAAAAGCAGAACAAATCCAATCCGGCCGATTACCACCCCATCAGTCTACTCTCGATCATCAGTAAAGTGGTGGAACGTGTCAGTGCTTTTAAGAAGCAACTGCTCAGCAATAACCGGGTCAAAGACGCCCAGTTTTGGCTCCACCAGGGCCACTCAGCTCCTGACTTCATTACCGTGGTTCAAACATGGACAAAAGTGCCGAATTCCAGAGGTGGGGTGAGAGCGATAGCCTTTTAAAACAAGGCTGCCTTCGACCAAGTGAAGTATAAAGGGGCCTTAGCAACACTGCAATCAATGGGTATCAGGGGCAAACTCCCCGCTGGTTAGAATCATACCTGACACGTACGAAGATGGTTATGGTTGATAAAGGCCAGTCACCTCAGCTCCAGGACAAGTCTGTAGGAGTTGCTCGGGCAGTGGTCTTGGCCCATACATCTTCAGGGCTTCTTCATCAATGGCCTTGCCTCTATTATAAGGTCAGAAGTGGGGATGTTCGCTAATGATTGTACAATGTTCAGCAATGTTTGTTGCTCCTCAGATACTGAAGCAGGCCATGTCCAAACGCGACAAGATTTGGACAGTATCCAGGCTGACAAGTGACAAGTAATATTCACGCCACAAAAATGCCACACCGTGACCATCACCACTAAAATACAATCTAACCACTGATGCTTGGCATTCAATGGTGTTACTGTCACTGAATCCACAGTGGACTGCAGCGGTTCAACAAGGCAGCTCAGCACCACCTTCTCAAGGGGCAACCACGGACAGGCAATAAATGCTGGCCCAGCCAGTCACACCCAGATTCAGGAAATAAATATTATTTTTAAATAAAATAAAAGAGGAAGGTTGCTGGGCTATCATAGAGATCGGTACTCAAGCCCCAGCTGTTCACACTACCCATTAAACATTTGGTTGCGGGAATCAAATACAATATATCTCAACCTGCTGACAGAACTAAAGGATGTTAGATTGTGAGTGGGTGAGGAGGTTGTAAAAAAGCTTCAAGGTGACTAAGACAAGTGGAGTGAATGGGCAAATACGTGGCAGATGGAGAGCAATGTGGTTAGAGGTGGCGGTGTGCCCTTTGGTGGAAACAAAAGACTGGAAGCCTATCGTTTGAAAAGGGATTGTTTGAAACATGTTGATCTACAAAGGGACGCATGGTCCTTTTTGTTGTTTCCTTCTGCGCAGCCTCCGAGGTCCCTGCAGCGCAGTAAGGTCTGAACCCAGAAGTCAGGACTGGGAATGGCATTGGCACGCTGACCAGGGTACATAGACCCACCAAGTTGGGATCTGTAACATTGCAAAGGATCTGGATCTCCCTGTACACCAGTCACTGAAACCAATATTGCAGGAAAGAAAGCAGTTAGGAAGATCAATGAAGTGCTGACCTTCAATTCAGGGGGATTTGAGTCCAGGAGTAAGCGTGTCTTACTGCAATTATACAAGGCCTTGGTGACTCCCCATCGCAAACACTGTCCAGTATTGTGTGCAGGTTTGGTCTCTGTTCCTCATAAAGGACAAACCTGACATTGAGGGAGAGCAGTGAAGGATGACCAGACCGATCTTTGTGATGACAGGTTTGTTGTGGGAGCAGAGTTTGGGGCGACTGGGCCTGCATTCCATGGGGTTTAGGAAAATGGGAGGAGATCTCAGTGAGATCTATAAAACTCTGACAGGGTGAGACGGATTGGAAGCAGGGATGATAATTCCCTAGGCTCTGGTGTCTAAAACAAGGGTCCACAGTATTAGATACAGACAGGCCATTCTGCAATGAGATGACCATAAATGTCTGCACTCAGCGACTGGTGAACCTGGGGAATATGCTGGAACCTGGAAGCCAAGCCACTGAATATAAATAAGAATTTAGAGACAGTAAAGGAATGGTGGGAGAGCAGGAGTACAGTGTGGGAATATAGGGCAAGCCATCATTAAATTGAATTGGGTAGCAAACTCTATGGACCAAAGGGACTACTGCACTTCCTATTTGATAGCCTCCCAAGGTTAATCACATAAACGGATATATTCATTGTGTGGGATAAGTGCATTGTGGAGATGTTTGAACATGAACAACAATGAGGAAGGCTCAATGTGCTGTATGGCCTACTCCATTCCTGATGTTTCTGTGCAGTCTGTGGGAAAGCTCTGTAAATGTTTGAGAGGGAGAGACTACAGTCGGAAGTGACAGTATTTCTGTTGAATAAAGGGAACTATGGAGCTATGAGGGAGGAGCTGGCCAAAGTTCAATGGTGCAATACTTTTGCAGGGATGACCGTGGAGGAACAATGGCGGAAATTTCTGTGTATTGCAGGAGTTGCAGGATCAGTTCATTCCCAAAAGGAAGAAAGATCCCAGGAGGAGGCATGGGTGGCCATGGCTAACGAGAGATGTTAAGAAACATATAAAGATAAAAGAGAAAAAGTGGAACATAGCAAAGATAAGTGGGAAAACTGAGGACTGGGAAGCTTTTAAAGAGCAGCAGAGGATGACGAAATAGGAAATACGCAGAGGAAAAATGAGGTACGAAGGTAAACTGGCCAATAATATAAAGAAGGATAGTAAAAGCTTGTTTAGGTATGTGCAAGGCAAAAAAAATGGTAGGAGCAAAATTGGGCCCTTGAAGACAGAAACAGGGGAATATATTACGGGGAACAAAGAAATGGCAGAAGAATTAAATTGGTACTTCAGATCTGTATTCACTGGGGAAGACACCAGCAATCTTCCTGAGGTAACAGTGGGTGAAGGACCTGAACTTAAGGGAACTTATATTTTCCAGGAATTGGTGTTGGAGAGACTGTTCGGTCTGAAGGTTGGTAAGTCCCCGGGGCCTGATAGTCTACATCCCAGGGTACTGAATGAGGTGGCTCGAGAAATCGTGGATGCGTTGGTGATTATTTTCCAGAGTTCGATAGATTCGGGGTCAGTTCCTGCGGATTGGAGGATGTCTAATGTTATATCACTTTTTAAGAAAGCTGGGAGAGACAAAGCAGGAAATAACAGATCAGTTAGTCTGAGCTCAGTTGTGGGAATGATGCTGAAGTCTATTATAAAGGATGAAATTACGGCACATCTGGATAGTAGTAACAGGATAGGTCAGAGCCATCATGGATTTATGAAGGGGAAATCATGCTTGACTAATCTTCTGGACTTTTTTGAGGATGTAACTCTGAAGATGGATGAGGGAGATCCAGTAGATGTAGGGAACCTGGACGTTCAGAAAGCTTTTGATTTAGTCCCACACAGGAGGTTAGTGAGCAAAATTAGGGCGCATGGTATTTGGGGAAAAGTACTAGCTTGGATTGAAAATTGGTTGGCATTTCGGAATAGCAGGCAGTGACTAGTGGGGTATCACATGGATCCGTGCTGAGACTGCAGCTTTTTACCATATATGTTAATGATATAGAAGATGGTATGAGCAATAACATTAGCATATTTGCTGATTATACAAAGCTGGGTGGCAGGGTGAAATGTGATGAGGATGTTAGGAGATTACAGGGTGACCTGGACAAGTTAGGTGAGTGGGCAGATGCATGGCTGATGCAGTTTAATGTAGATAAGTGTAAGGTTATCCACTTTGATGGCAACAACAGGAAGGCAGATTACTACCTCAATGTAATCAATTTAGGTAAAGGGGAAGTACAGTGAGATCTGGGTGTTCTTGTACACCAGTCAATGAAGGTAAGCATGCAGGTACACCAGGTAGTGCTGGCCTTCACAACAAGAGGGATTGAGTATAGAAGCAAAGAGGTTCTTCTGCAGCTGTACAGGGCCCTGGTGAGACCACACCTGGAGTACTGTGTGCAGTTCTGGTCTCTAAATTTGAGGAAAAACATTCCGTCTATTGAGGGAGTGCAGCTAGGTCAATTTCTGGAATGGTGGGATTACCTTATACTGAAAGACTGGAACGACTGGACTTCTATACCCTTGAGTTTAGAAGACTGAGAGGGGATCTGATTGAGACATATAAGATTATGACAGGATTGGACACTCTGGCAGCAGGAAACATGTTTCCGCTGATGGGTGAGTGCCGAATCAGAGGACACAGCTTAAAAATTGTGGTAGACCATTTAGGACAGAGATGAGGAAAAACATCTTCACCCAGAGAGTTGTGGCTGTGTGGAATGCTTTTCCCCAGAGGGCAGTGGAGGCCCAGTCTCTGGATTCATTTAAGATAGAGTTGGATAGAGCTCTCAAAGATAGGGGAATCAAGGGTTATGGAGATGACCAGTGGAGGCAGACCATAGTAAGCATGGCCAGACAGATCATAATGTGGAAATAGGCTTGGACAAAGTAAGCCATGCAGGTTACACTGAACAGGACGTGCTTTAGACAAGATCAACATGAACATGGTCAGCATTATTTGAACATAGAGAGTCCATTCATCAGTCTAAAGTGACTATCCTTATAGTTTATATGCCCAAATTAACTCTCCCCACGTTATTGTGCAGTCGGCGTGTGAACCCATACTGAATGCATGTAGCTCACAATCCTCAACAGCAGCCGCAATACCTTCCATCTGTCCAGGTAGCCATTCCCATCAGCATCCGTCCTGCATAAAGAACACTATGCTGGCTTCTCGGGGATGAAAGATACCTTCTTGAGACTTCACACAAGACATATGGCTTCCCTGCTCACCACTAGAAAACCACGTTAAATTCCCACATGTGAATCATAAGCAACGGAGCCAGGAGGAACAACGTGGAGCAGTCTGTCTGTGCAGCCTCTGCTCGAATTGTTCATCATGTTAGAGCATCAATCTGGAGACATTTAAGACTGCCGAGGCTGGAGATCAGAGTTTCCAGCATCTGCAGTCATTGTTTTTACCTCGTTGATTTTAACCCTACTGCGCATCCTCTTGCAAGGATGCCTGCCTTGAAGAAGTTTTCCTCCTCGAAGGGCTTTTGTCCGAAACGTCGATTTTACTGCTCCTCGGATGCTGCCTGAACTGCTGTTCTCTTCCAGCACCACTAATCCAGGATCGGATAGAGCGTCGATTGCTGGAAAAGCACAGCAGGTCAGGCAGCATCCGAGAAGCAGGAGAATCGACGTTTCGGGAATAAGACATTCATCAGGATTCAGCATAAATGACCACATTCTGCCCCTGTGTAAGTGCATTGAGGTGGGAATGGCCTCCTACTGTTGCTGTATAAGTGACTCAAGGGGCTGATTGACTTCTTCCTCATCCGATTGGACAGGGCCAAGGGCCTGACTGGTTACCCCGATTCCTGTTTGATAGTTCGATGTGCTGACAAGTGTGATGATGCTGTAGGTTTAAGAGGTTATTTTGTCCTGGTTTCTTTTAAGAGAGAGATTGAACGATCATTTCCAAACTGGTTAGTTAAGACCACTTGAGTAAACAGCGAGGGAGGCCTTAGGTTTATTTTAATGCAACCTGAAAGGGTGTGGCCAGCTCTCGCAGATTACGATCACTGGGTTTTGGTTTCTCAGCAACATCAAAAACTATAGGGGTCTCCACAGAGTTGTAAGCTTCAGGGAATGTCTCCTGGCTGCTACTCTCTCTGAATTTTCTCTTGATGCTGTCACATTGCATCTGGAACAGACCCTTTACATTCCCTTTAAAATAATAAAATATTAGAATCTAGGCTCCTGCCTTCAAATATTTTCGAGGGGCTCTCGTGTGGTCCATCACACTAGACTCCTTCCTTTCCTGAGTAATAGGCCAGAGGCACTGCATGGGCTGTCCCTGGTCTTCTCTCATAGTGTCAATGGGCTGAATGGCTTCCTCATATTCCTGTGAAACCAGTGTTAGGTGCTGAATGAACTCTTGTTTTACTGTGGCAATGTGCAGTGTCAGGCAGTGCTGTTACATGAATGTTACTGACACGTTAACAGCACAAGTCTCAATGGAGTCTGGGTCTTGCTGCACATGGACACAGACCAGTTCAGGAGCTGACGGGGGACAAAATGTTCTGAACATTGTGGAATCTTCAGCGACCATCCCCACTTCTGATCTTATGATGGGGAAGGTGGGGGCGGGGAGACATTGATGAAGCAGTTGAAGATGTTTGTGAAGAGGAAGCTACCCTGAGGATCTCCCACAGAGGTGACCCAGGACTGAGATGATGAACATCTTCCTTTGTGCCATGTTTGACTCCAAACACTGGAGAGTTTTATCTGATTCCCATTAAGTCCAGTTTTGTTAAGCTCCTTGATGTCAACAGAAGTCAACCACTGCCTTGATATCAGGGTCAGTCATTTTTACCTGAACTCTTGTCTCAACCTCTTTTGTTCATATCAATAAACCATGATATAGGAGCAGCAAGTGTTTTCTTCAAACAGGTGGTATTGAATGTCAGGATTTCTGTTCTCAAAAGTGTTTGGGGAATGAGATGACTGAAATTATTTGAAAAGGAGGTAGATGCATATTGATCTGTCAGAGAGGTGAGGGCTATGAGGAATTGGGTATTAAAGAGGATTTCAGAAAGAGAGCAGATCAGCCACAATCTTAGTGAAGGACAAGGCAGGCTTGGGGAGTGAACGACCTGCCCCTGTTTCTGATGTTCTCACATTCTGTTATTGGAAAGTTAGTGGGTGTTATTTTCATGGTGTTATGTTATTGCATATTGCAGTCAGGGAGAGCAGATGATTTTGTGAGCCATCTCTGGGTGAGGTATAGGGGCTGCATTCACAGTGAATCTAGGTCTACAACATGACCAACAAAGGAAGCACAAGTTGCAGAGAGGGGAAGCTCTGTATAGAGAGATGAGGGGCCTCTTTCATACCCGTGCCTGGGTTTTCCAGTTACATTTCTCAAATCACCTCAAAGCGTGTGGGACAGTCTTGAAGGGCCGAATGGTCTCCTCTTTTTCTGTGAACCAGTTTATAGGATTAAGTAGCTCCAACTGCTCCTTTCTAGCAAGTTTGATGGGCTGAATGGAATACAGAAATATCGGACTGAGGAGCAGGAACGGGTCATTAGATACTTTGAGCCTTCTCCACCAGGCACTACGATTGTGGCTGATCAGGTTGGGGTCTCAGCTCCACTTTTCTGTCTATATCCCATTGTGCGTAACTCACTTCTCTGTCAAATATTTACCTAATGCAGCTTTCAATCAATGTGAGCATGGAGGCACGATAAACTTCCAGTGAAGAGAATTCCCACTTGAAAGGTCCTGTCAGAATTATTCGTCATCCTTGTTTATAGAATAAGAGAGTCATGCAGAACGGAAACGGACCCGTTAGTCCAATCTGTTCACTCCGATCAGATATCAACTTTGATCCAGTCCCATTTGCCAGCATTTGGCCAATATCCCTCCTCTTTCAGGTACATTTTAAATGTGCGATTGTAACCGCCTTCAGCACTTCCTCTGACAGCACTTTCTGTACACAGACCACTCTCTGTGTGTAACATTTACCTTCAGGTCCCTTCTAAATCATTCACCCTCTCCCCTTCAACCTATGCTCTCTTGTTCTGGACTCCACTATCCTGGAGAGCAGAACGTGGCTGTTCAGAATATCCATGCCCCTGATGATTTTATAAACCTCTATAATGTCACCCCTCAACTTCTGACACTCCAGGGAGAAACACCTCAACCCAATCAGCCTCTCCCTAGAGCTCAAACCTCCAGTCCTGGAACATCTGTGTCTAAATCATTTCTGCAGAAAACCGAGTTGCATGCAGTATTCTTAAAGTGGCCTGACCAACATCCTGTACATGTGTAACATACCACCACAACCCCTATACAAAATGCTCTGACTGATTAAGGGAAATGTGCCAAATGTGTTCTGTCCCACTCTGTCCACCTGCGACTCCACTTTCAAGGAGCAATGTACCTGCAGCCCTATCCCTTTGTTTCACAACACGCCCCAGGACCTTACCATCAAGTGGATAATTCCTGTCCTGGTTTGCGTTCACAAAATGCAAAACCTCGTATTCATCTAAATTAAACTTAATCTCTCCTTTCTTGCCACTTTGTCCCATCTAATTGTGGTCTCGTTGTGCTCTGAGATAATCTACTACACCACCTTTCTGATGTCATCTGTAACCTTAATAACTATGGCCCCATATTCGCATCTAAATCCTTTACATAAATGATGAAATGCAGTGAACTCAGAACTGATTCTTGCAGCACACTCTGCTCACAAACCTCCAGTCTGAAAAATATCCCTCTTCCTTCAAGCCGATTGTGACTAGCTTCCTCAGTATCCCATGTGACCGAACCTTACTCATTTGTCTACTAATCAGAATGAAATACTTGCTAAGAAGAGGGGCTCAGTAGGTTCCGTTTATTTTCACTGGAAAAAAGGAGATTAAGGGGGGACTTGATTGAGGTTTACAAAATCATGAAGCGTATAGACAGGGTGGATAGAGAGGGGCTTTTTCCTAGGGTGAAGGATTCAGTAACAAGAAGTCGTGCTTTCAAGATGAGAGGTGGAATGTTTAAGGGGGATACACACGGTAAGTACTTCACGCAGATGGTGGTGGGCATTTGGAACGTGTTGCCAGCAGAGGTGGTAGAGGCAGGATAGGTAGATTCATTTAAGATGAGTCTGGACAGATGCAGGAGTAGGTGGGGAGCAGAGGGATAGAGATGCTTAGGAATTGACCGACAGATTTAGACAGTACATTTGGATTAGCTCAGGCTTGGAGGGTTGTAAATTTTCTTTGCTCTTTGTTCTTTAAATGAACACCTTGCTGAGATCCATATAGACAATGTCAACCAAACTCTCTTCATCAATCTTCTTTGTCACCTCTTCAAAAAACTCAGCCGAATTAATGAGACATGATTTCCCATGCAGAAAGCCACGTTCACTAACCCGATCAGCCCTTGTCTTCCCAAATGTATGTAAATGCTATCCCTCAGAATCCCCTCCAACAACTTACCCACCAATGACATCAGGCTCACCGGTCTATAGTTCCACGGCTTTTTGGGGTCACTGCTTCCTTTCCTAGTCCCACTCCTCCACTGCTCACAACAACTGTCAAATGTATCCAGGTCGGTGATATGGCCGAAGATATCAGTCTCAGACTGGGTCAGGGTCAGTTTTAGCATCAAGTCAGGCTAGTTTCTTTAATCTGCTAAAACAACATGTTTACGATCAAGAGCAATGTTACTCAAACTATGGTGGAAAGATGAATGGCAAACTGTTTGGGTATTGCAAATATATAATCAATAGCTTGGAAAGGATGGACGCTAAGAAATTGTTTCCGTTAGGAGAGGAGACTAGGACCCATGGACACAGCCTTCGAATTAGAGGGGGTAAATTCAGAACAGAAATGCGGAAACATTTCTTCAGCCAGAGAGTGGTGGGGCCTGTGGAATTCATTGCCGCGGAGTGCAGTGGAGGCCGGGACACTCAATGTCTTCAAGGCAGAGATTGATAAATTCTTGATGTCACAAGGAATGAAGGGCTACAGGGAGAATGCAGGTAAGTGGAGTTGAAATGCCCATCAGCAATGATTAAATGGCAGAGTGGACTCGATGGGCCGAATGGCCTTACTTCCACTCCTAATTCTCATGGTCTTATGGTCTAATACTACCCTTTCTAAACACACACACACACACACACACACACGTACACACACATAAACACACACACACGCACAAACACACAAACAAACGCACACATACACATACACATACACATGCACACACACAAACACACACACAGATTAACAAAATTTCTGCAATGTTAATTTGAAAGAACTTTGTCCAGATATTAATGGAACTCATGACAAAAGTAAAAATTGAGATAGTCCAAAACGTTATTCTGCTCCTGAAGATATTGTACTCACACAGCTGCTATCAATAGGATTTCATCCTGGGAGAGTTGGATTTGGCTGAATTCCCTTTGCTTGAAGCAGAGAGTAGATTCTAATGAATTCTGGTTCTGGAGCATCCAAAGGGTAGCACGGTGGTTAGCACTGCTACCACACAGCACCAGGGATTTCGGTTCGATTCCAGCCCTGGGTGACTGTCTCTGTGGAGTTTGCACATTCTCCATTTTCCTGTGTGAGCTTCTAATGGGTGATCCAGTTTACTACCACAGCTCAGACTGTGTAGGTTTGGTGGATTGGTCATGCAAAATTGTCAGTAGTATTCAGGGAATTCTAGGTTAGGTGCATGAGTCAGGAGTAAATATAGGGGAATGGATTGGGAAGGTTGGTATGGACTTGTTGGGCCGAAGGGCCTGTTTCAACACTGCAGGGATTCCATAAAAATAAGAACGGTAATGATGACTGTAGAGTTTGTTTTAGCTTTCACACATTGCTGTGATGAGGCACAATGAAGGAGGGAAAGTACAATAGGCCATTCCTTCTCAGGAAGATTGCATTTTCTCCCTCTCTGAGTTGAATCACACAATAATATCATCCTTTCCCAAACTGGACCATGTGAGGTCTCCTTGTACATTGTCCAAACTATGTCTCCATCACATTCCCTATTCCATGTAGGTGCATCATTGCTGCTGTCATACACAGAGCCATAGCCTTAGCAGAAAATGGTCTCGGCCGATTTGAAATATGTTTTCATGGCCCTGCGTCATTAAAAAAATGAAATATTTAATGAATTCAGAATGCCTGTGTTAAAATGAATGCATTTTTAACAAATACAGAAATTGCTGGAAAAGCTCGGCAGGTCTGACAGTACCCAGATGCCTTTTACATGCTGCAGTTGTACCAGCCTCCACCACTTCCTCTGGCAGCTCATTCCAGACGCACACCACTCTCTGCGTCAAATGGTGCCCTTTGGGCCTCATCAAAATTTTTCCCCTCTCACTTTCCACCAATGCCCTCTAGTTTTCACTGGAGAGGATGAGATTAAGGGGTAACTTTACAGAGGTTTATAAAATCATGAGGGGTACAGATAAGCTGAAGGGCTGATGTCTTTCCCCTAGAGTTGGGGATTCAAAACAGAGGGATATTTGAAGATGCGAGGAAAACGATGTACAAAAGTCATGAGAGGTAATTATTTTAGACAGAAGCAGGCTTGTGTGTGGAATGAACTTCCAGAGGAAGTGGTGAAATCAGGGACAGATACAATGTTTAAAGGACATTTAGATCAGTCCATGGATAAGACATCAGTTTGGATGGTGCTGTGAGCAGCTGCCCTCTCCCTCCCCCTCTCTGAATGAATCCCTGTTGGTGTTCACTCTCTGCCAATGTCTGTGCAGTGGCGTGTGGAGTCCTGCAGAGGATGGCATCGCATCACTTTAAGCACCACAGAGACTGTCAGACCTGCCACACACAGAGACAGATACACACGGGAATGGTAAGGCCACTGCGTGAAGCTCAACTGGTAACTTCAACTAAACATAAAGAAATGCTCAATTCGCCTCGTAAACCGTTAAAATATGAGTGACAGATCTACCAAATCCCACTGTTTAAATAAAAACATCAATTTATTTTTTAACTCTGAAAGTGAACATTTTACATTAACTATTCACAACTCTGGGACCCTGTTTCTCTTAACAGCTTATTTCCCGACTCCAGCTCTATAGCAATATATTGTTTCTGGGTCTGCCATCCTCTCATATCACAGGTGCTTGTAAGCTCTCAGTTCAGAACAGCATTCACCCTCACTTAAAGGTACAGTACACACTTTCAACTTCATCACATTATACCCTGATGAATATCGATTAGTGGGACCTATCCAGATTTGTCTTGCTCTGTGGTTTGTCAATATTTCATCTACTCTCTCTCGTCTGTGTCTGGATTTTTGTTGCCCCATTGACAGCAGGTCATTATTCGACTGTGTCTGTGGGAATATATCAGTATTTCACTTGCTCACACTAGTGTGCGGGGCAGGATTTCAGTTGTTTCATGGGGACTGTGATGCTATGACAATCTCAGTGTTTGTAGATGGCACCGAACCTGGAATTTTTGTAAAATCTATGGAAGACAGTGTGGAACTCTGACAGGACAGTGACACGTTGGAGTAGTGTTCAGGTGGAAGGCAGATGGGGATCAGCGCAGAGCAGTGTACTTTGGTAGGAAGGACATTGAAAGGCAGTTTAATACAGGTCGTACCGTTATAAAGGGGGTGCACGAGCAGAGGGCGCTGTGTGTATATGTGCATAGATTGTTGAAGATGTCAGGACAAGTGAGGAGATCAGTAACTATCACAGATTTGGTTCAGTATCTGAGCTGTTTACAGGAGGAGGTGGAGGATGGAGTCTCCATGCTCCCTTCCTGGGACGTACAAAGTTAAAAATCACACAACACCAGGTTATAGTCCAACAGGTTTAATTGGAAGCATGCTAGCTTTCGGAGAGACGCTCCTTCATCAGGTGATTGTGGAGGGCTCAATCGTAACACAGAATTTATAGCAAAAATTTGCAGTCTGATGTAACTGAAATTATACATTGAAGAATTGATTGTCTGTTAAGCCTTTTGTCTGTTGGAATACAGTGATAGTTTCTCTTCTTCCATGTGTAAATCACTAAACCCTTTTTATGAAGTTGCATTCTCGGGTTAGCTGTTAACAATGATGATGATTAGACAATATGTTGAAGGTACTGGATTAGTGGTGCTGGAAGAGCACAGCAGTTCAGGCAGCATCCAACGAGCAGCGAAATCAACGTTTCGGACGGGCTTTTGCCCAAAACGTTGATTTCGCTGTTCGTTGGATGCTGCCTGAACTGCTGTGCTCTTCCAGCACCACTAATCCAGTATTTGATTTTCAGCATCTGCAGTCATTGTTTTTACCAATATGTTGAAGGTGTTAGCCCCTGTGTTCTCTGTCTATGACCTGGTGTTTAGATTGATTTCAATCTAAAATGTGAGATAACAGAGTTTTACATAAATTCATGCAGTTTTTGAGCTCAGAATTCTACATGAATGTATGTAGGTTTTGAGCAAACTACATGTCGTATATGTGTGCATGTGGGTCTTTGTCTGTGTGTGTGTCTGTCTGGGATGGGGGTTGTGAGTGTGAGAAAGTGTGTGTGTGTTTGTGTAGTGAGTGCAGTGTGTCCTAAGTCTGTGAAGGGATGCATGCGTGGGAGTGTGTGTGTCTATAAGGGTGTGTGTGGGTGTCTGTGTGCGCGTCTGTGTGTACCTGTGTCCGTGTGTTTGTGAGTGTGTGTGTGTGTGTGTGTGTGTAGGAATATCTGTGTGTGTGTGTGTAGTGTAATGGTGATCACCTGTAATGTGACATGAACCCACGGTCCCAGTTGAGACCCTCCCTATGGGTACCGAACTTAGCTATCAGCCTCTGCTCGGCCACTTTCCTCTGCTGCCTCTCGCGAAGTCCACCTTGGAGGATGGTCACCCGAATCATTGGGAGGTGGTGGTGACGATGTGTTGTGAGCCCACCGAGACAGTGGGGAGTCCATGTGTACCAGCTCGACACAAAAGGGGGATGGCATCAGGGCCACGGCTTCTACGTTGTGCCGGGAGGAAACGGAGCTGTCAGTGGGTTTAAAGTGAGAATTGCCCTTCACTGAACATTGCTCCTTACTCAGTCGGTGGGACGTGGATGTTTCAGAATCTCCACACGAGGCGTCCCGGTCCTCTCCGACTCCTACCAGGGTCTTCCCACATGGCGGGGTGGGGGGGTGTGAGGGAACGGATATCGGGCACTCCATCACCCCGGCTTGGCCCTTTCTGTCCTATTCCAGGCTGTTTCTCCTGGAATGGGAGAAAGGGAAGGAGGGAGGGTGGGAGTGGGTGGCCCTGTTGTTAGTGCTGGTGTAGGTGGGGGATGGGGTCATGCTGAGGAATCCGGTGGGAGTCAGTCCACAGTGTTGTATCCATGCAGTGCTATTGGTGTAGGGGGATAAAGTGGAGAGAGGGAGGGAGGGAGAGAGAGGGAGAGAAAGGTTGAGAGAGCAGGAGAGAGAGAGAGAGAGAGAGAGAGAGCACGGCGGGAGGGGAAAGGTGCTACAACAGATATACAGTGAGTGTGAGGGAGCAGAGACAATACAGTGACCCTTATCCGGACAGAGCAGGGAAGGTTATTGATCCTTGTCCTGTTTTGCAAGACATTTCTTCAGACTGCAGATACGGCACTGAGCTGGGTGGGGAGCTCAGACCATGCTCGGTGGGTCTGGTGGTGTGACCCCCTCTGGGAAGAGAATGGTCCCCCTCTGTACTAGCCCATACATCAGGAACTCCATCCCCCAGTCGACAAATCGTGGTGTAATTACCCCTTATCCCCCATGCTCCGGGTAAACTGTGCAGGGAACTCCAAACTGAGAAAGCTCAACCTTGTGCCCATTGACCTTTTAAAGATGGCACCAGTGTCAGCGAACAATGAATATCCCGGGGCATCCGGGCAATGGTGAGTACCTCCAGCAATGATGGGTGGGAGAATCGGGCTGGTATTGACTGAGAGGGACACCATGGGGTGGGGTGAGTCGTTAATGAGGTGAGTTTGATACGATAGCACCAAGAAACTATCTCAGCCTCGTGCAGATAATCCTTCTGTCACACTCAATGAAAATGTCACTGAGAAAAATTATTGTTAGAATCTGCCCAATGAGTCATAGATTCTGTTGAAACCACTCCCATTTACAAAGCTGTAGATCAAATGCTCAAATATTTCTTTTTCCCATCTTTCCTGGGAAGACTGGCTCATGTTACAGGATGCTATCGAAGTGTCTACATTTCAGCATTCTGAAACCTGGGAACACATCCTTCCATGACACTATCTCTCAGTCTCCCCCTCTCTGTCTATTTCCCAAACCCCTCCCATGTGGTGATAATTAAATTGATTCTCCCGCCACCTCTCTGTGGCAGTGATGTTCGCACCCACAGCATGCCCTTATCATGGCACAATGGAAATATGGAGCTGGAAATGGATGGGAGCTGCACATCCTGTCACTTCCACCATGGGCTGCACGTTTCCCCACGCTGGGCAGTGATCGAACATAGTGTTACAGAGCAATGCACTGGGGTGCTGTACACAGTCCTAAATCCTGGGATGGTAACTGCTCCTGGTTTACAGATCAATGCACTGAGGTGATGTACACAGTCCGACATGCTGAGAGGGTAAGTACTCCTGGTTTACAGATCAATGCATTGGGGTCGTGTACGTAGTCCTACATGCTGGGGGTGGGGGAGGTGTGTGGCTGCATCTGCTCCTAGTTTACAGATCAATGCACTGGAGTGTGGTACACAGTCCTAGATGCTGGGAGGGTAGCTGCTGCTGGGTTACAGATCAATGCACTGGGTGGTGTACACAGTCTTAAATGCGGGGAGGGTAACTGCTCCAGTTTTACACATCAATGCACTAAGGTGCTGTACACAACTCTATATGCAGGGAGCGTAACTGCTCCTAGTTTACAGATCAACGCACTGGGGTGGTGTACACAGTTCTACATGCTGGGAGAGTAACTGCTCCTGGTTTACAGATCAATGCACTGGAGTGGGGTACAGCTCTACATGCAGGGAGTGTAGCTGTTGCTGGGTTACAGATCAATGCACTGCGGAGATGTACACAGTCCTAGATGCTCGCAGGGTAACTGCTCCTGCCTTACAAATCAATGCACTGTGGTGGTGTATACAGTCCTACCTGCGGAGAGGGTAACTGCTCCTGGTTTACAGATCAATGCACTGGGGTGGTGTACACAGCCTTACATGCTGGGAGGGTAACTGTTCCTGGTTTACAGATCAATGAACTGGGGTGGGGTACACTTTCCTATATGTTGAGAGGGTAACTGCTCCTGGCGTATAGATCAATGAACTGGGTTGGTGTACACAGTCCTTCATGCTGGGATGTTAACTGCCCCTGGTTTACAGATCAATGCACTGGGGTGGGGTACACAGTCCTACATGATGGGAGGGTAACTGCTCCCTGTTTGCAGATCAATGCACTGGGGTGGTGTACACAGTCCTACATGCTGGGTGGTTATCTGCTCCTGATTTACAGATCAATACACTAGGGTGGGTTACCACAGTCCTACATGCAGGGAGTGTAATTTCTCCCTTTTTACAGATCAATGCACTGGGGTAGGGTACACAGTCCTACATGATGGGAGGGTAACTGCTCCTTGTTTACAGATCAATGTACTGTGGTGGGCTATACAGTCCTACATGCAGTGAGTGTAACTGCTCCCTGTTTACAGATCAATGCACTGGGGTGGGGTACACAGTCCTACATGCTGGGAGGGTAACTGCTCCTGGGTTACAGATCAATGCTCTGGGGCGGTGTTCACAGTCCTTCATGCTGGGAGGCTAGCTGCTGCTTGGTTACAGATCAATGCACTGGGGTGTTGTACACAGTCTTAAATGCGGGGAGGGTAACTGCTCCAGTTTTACAGATCAATGCACTAAGGTGCGGTACACAGCTCTATATGCAGGAAGCGCAACTGCTCCTGGTTTACAGATCAACGCACTGGGGTGGGGTACACACTCATACATGCTGGGAGAGTAACTGCTCCTGGATTACAGATCAATGCACAGACGTAGGGTACACAGATCTACATGCTGGGAGGGTAACTGCTCCCGGCTTACAGATCAACGCACTGAGGTAGTGTACACAGCTCTACATGCTGGGAGGGTGACTGCTCCTGGTTTACAGATCAATGCACTGGAGTGGGGTACACATCTCTACTTGCAGGGAGTGTAGCTGTTGCTGGGTTACAGATCAATGCACTGCAGAGATGTACACAGTCCTAGATGCTCGCAGGGTAACTGCTCCTGCCTTCCAAATCAATGAACTGTGGTGGTGTACACAGTCCTACCTGCGGGAAGGGTAACTGCTCCTGGTTTACAGATCAATGCACTGAGGTTGTGTACACACTGCTACATGCTGGGAGGGTAACTGCTCCTGTTTTACAGATCAATGCATTGGTGTTGGTGTACACAGTCCTTCAAGCTGGGGTGGGTTATCTGCTCCTGGTTGACAGATCAATGCACTGGGGTGGTGTACACAGTCCTACATGCTGACAGGGTAACTGCTCCTGGTTTACAGATCGATGAACTGGGGTGGGGTGCACAGTCCTACATGCTGGGAGGGTAACTGCTCCTGGTTTACTGATCAATGCACTGTTGTGGTGTACACAGTCCTACATGTTGGGAGGGTAACTGCTCCTGGCTTACAGATCAATGCACTGAGGTAGTGTACACAGTCCTACATGCTGGGAGGGTAACTGCTCCTGGGTTACAGATCAATGCACTGGGGTGGTGTACACAGTCCTACATGCTGACAGGGTAACTGCTCCTGGTTTACAGATCGATGAACTGGGGTGGGGTGCACAGTCCTACATGCTGGGAGGGTAACTACTCCTGGGTTACAGATCAATGCACTGTGGTGGTGTACACAGTCCGACCTGCGGGGAGGGTAACTGCTCCTGGTTTACAGATCAATGCACTGGGGCGGTGTACACTGTCCTACATGCTGGGGTCGTTACTGCTCCTGGCATAAGATCAATGCACTGGTATTGGTTTCATAGGTCTACTTGCTGGGAGGGTAACTGCTCCTGGTTTACAGATCAATGAACTGGGGTGGGGTGCACAGTCATACATGCTGGGAGGATAACTGCTCCTGGTTTACAGATCGATGAACTGGGGTGGGGTGCACAGTCCTACATGCTGGGAGGGTAACTGCTCCTGGTTTACTGATCAATGCACTGGGGCGGTGTACACGGTCCTACATGCTGGGGTCGTTACTGCTCCTGGCATAAGATCAATGCACTGGTATTGGTTTCACAGCTCTACTTGCTGGGAGAGTAACTGCTCCTGGTTTACAGATCGATGAACTGGGGTGGGGTACACAGTCCTACATGCTGGGAGGGTAACTGCTCCTGGTTTACTGATCAATGCACTGGGGCGGTGTACACTGTCCTACATGCTGGGGTCGTTACTGCTCCTGGCATAAGATCAATGCACTGGTATTGGTTTCACAGCTCCACTTACTGGGAGAGTAACTGCTCCTGGTTTACAGATCGATGAACCGGGGTGGGGTGCACGGTCCTACATGCTGGGAGGGTAACTGCTCCTGGTTTACTGATCAATGCACTGGGGTGGTATACACAGTCCTAAATGCTGGGAGGGTAACTGCTCCTGGTTTACAAATCAATGGACTGTGGTGGGGTACACAGCATTGCATGCTGGGAGGGTAGCTGCTCCTGGTTTTCAAATCAATGCACTGCGTTGTTGTACACAGTCCGATATGCTGGGTGGGTAACTGCTGCTGCGGTACAGATCAATGCACTGCGGTCACGCACACAGTCCTACATGCGGGGAGGGTAACTGCTCCTGGTTTACAGATCAATGCTCAGGGGTGAGGTGCACATTCCTAAATGCTGGTTGTGTAACTGCTCCTGTTTTACAGATCAATGCACTGGGGTGGTGTACACAGTCTACATGCTGTGAGGGTAACTGTTCCTAGTTTAAAGATCAATGCACTTGTGTGGTGTATACAGTCCTACATGCTGGGATGGTAATTGCTCCTGGTTAACAGATCAATGCAATGGGTAGGTGTACACAGTCCTACTTGCTGGGAGGGTAATTGCTCCTGGTTTACAGATCAATGCACTGGGGTGGTGTACACCGTCCCACATGCTGGGAGAGTATCTGCTCCTGGGTTACAGATCAATGCACTGGGGTGTGGTACACAGTCCTAGATGCTGGAAGGGTAACTGTTCCTGGTTTACACATCAATGCACTGGCGTGGTGTACGCAGTCCTACATGCTGGGAGGGTAACTGCTCCCCTTTTACAGATTAATTCACTGCTCGCTGTGCTGGTCAGACTAATTGGTTGAGGTTCATAGATAATGCAATGGAGTAGTCCGTGCAGCTCCACATACAGGATGGATATTTCTTTAAGGTTCACGCATTAGTGCCCTGTGGAATTCTGCACAGCTCCCTGTCCTGGACGGATATTTGGTCTGGGTTTACAGATCAATGCACTGCTGTATTCTGCACAGCTCCCAGTGCTGGACAGATATCTAGTCTGGGTTTATCGATTAATGCACTGCTGAATTCTGCACAGCTCCCGGGGATGAACAGATATCTAGTCCGGGTTTATAGATCAATGCACAGCTGAATTCTACACAGCTCCCAGTGCTGGTCAGATATCTAGTCCGGGTTTATAGATCAATGCACTGCTGTGGTCTGCACAGATCCCCGTCCTGGACAGATATCTAATCTGGGTTTATAGATCAATACACTGCTGTGGTCTACACAGCTCCCCGTATTCCTGTTTAGCAGCTTTGAAAGGCTGAATGTGGGCCTGTGGAGACAGTCCTGGTGATGGACATTGAAGTCCCACACCCAGAGGACTGTCTGTGTCCTTGTCCATTTCCTGTGTAACAGGTATGAGAGATTAAAAGATCTGCTCCAATCGCTGAGTAACAGCCTCCAATGGCCGAATGGCCTCATTCTGCTCGTGCTTAAAACTCTTGATGGGCTGAATAGCCTGCTTCAGTATCGTTGCAGTTATCAGTAGTGTTGGATATTTTGAAACCATCAGTGAATAGGCCAATTCTGACATTATGATGGAGGGAAGGCCATTGATGCTGCAGCTGTTACTAGCCCACAGTGCCTCATGGATGGCCAGTTTCCATGTGCTCAGTCCTTTAGAAATATGTCCTACTTCACAGGAGGGAGTGCCACATCACACAGTGAGCAGTACGCCTAATATGATTTATCTCTCCATCCCGGAGGCTCTCAGCCTCATTCATGATGGAGGTCTGCTGCCCGAAACGGTGATTTTCCTGCTCCTTGGATGCTGCCTGACCTGCTGTGCTTTTCCAGGAACACACGAATCTTGAGTATGTCAAGTATGAGGCTGAGACTTTCCCTCCACCAGGACTGTGTGCTAGCTGCTCCTACAGATACTGTCAGGGACAGATCCCTCTGGGAAAAGGAGTTTTGTGAGAATGTTTCCCCGAGTCTGGCTGTTGTGCATTGAAGCCTGTCGATGTTCAGGCAGCGGTGGGCCTGTGGAGACAGTCCTGGTGATGGACATTGAAGTCCCACACCCAGAGGACTGCCTGTGTCCTTGTCACCCTCAGTGCCTCCTCTGATTTGTTTCCAACATCGATGGGAACTGAGTTATCACTGACAGGAGAGATGGGGGGCAGAAAAGAACCACCCTCAGGCGATTTCTTTGACCATGAGATTTCCTGGGTTCTGGAATCAATGTTGGGGAATTGCAGGGTAACTCCTTCCCTGACTGTATCCCAGGGAGTACCCACCACTGGTGGGTCTGTCCTGCCAGTGGGACAGGATTACCCAGGGATGGTGATTGGGCTTAATGAAACATTATGGCTGAGCACTGTGGCACAGTGGTTAGTACTGTTGCCTCACAGTGCCAGAGACCCGGGTTCAATTCCCGCCTCAGGTGATTGACTGTCTGGAGTTTGCACATTCTCCCCATGTCTGCATGGCTTTCCTCCGGGCGCTCCCTCAATCCAAAGACGTGCAGGTTAGGTGAATTGGCCATGGGAAATTGTCCCTAGTGTTAGGTGAAGGGGTAAATGTAGGGGAATAGGTCTGTGTGGGTTGCACATCATCGGATCGGTGTGGAATTGTTGGGCTGAAGTGCCTGTTTCCACACTGTAAGTAATCTAATCTAATCTAAATTACCAGTCAGGCCTGATCCTGTGAGTACGACGGTGTTGAACTGTTTCCTGACTGGGAGTGTGGTGCTGGAAAAGCACAGAAGGTCAGGCAGCATCCGAGGAGCAGGGGAATGAATGTTTTAGGCTTAATCCCTTCATCAGGAATGAGGCTGGTGGGCCGGGGAGCTGAGAGATAAATGGGAGGGGGCTGGGGCTGGGGCTGGTGCAGGAGCTGAGGCTGGGGTAAGGGAGCTGGGAAAGTGATCGGGAGACGGAGGTGGGGGAGAGGTGATAGGTCAGAGAGGATGGGGGAAGGTCATGGGCAGGTCACGGAGTTCCCCGGAACGTTCTGTCCCTGATATTCTATAACTGACATTCCCTGGAACGTTCTGCCCCCGACATTCTATAACTGTCATTCCCCGGAACGTTCTGTCCCCGAAATTCTATAACTGCCATTCCCCGGAAGGTTCTGTCCCTGACATTCTATAACTGCCATTCCCCGGAACGTTCTGTCCCTGACATTATTTGTGAACGGCCGGACACGAGTGAATTGAACAAATGATAAGATCCCGAGGGAAGAGATCCCGTTCCAGGGAGAAGGAGACACTGTTCCGAAGGTCCCTCAGGCAGTTAAAGGGGTGAACACGTTTTCCCTGCGTTTACATTTCTTCACGACACAGAATCGACCACAATTTAGACCAAAATACAGAAATTCCCAAACTCCGTTTGGCGTCAGGAAACTGGGAGAGAATCCTTCAGGACAGCAACGTTTCCACCCTCCGTATTAGGAACTGGGAAGGAATGACCTGTGTCTGCTCTCGAGTGATCGAGTGTGTGGGAATGTTCTGGAAACCATCTGTCCTTATGGATGTGCCTCTGTGTGTTTAGGGAGGGAGGGTTTCTTGTGGATAATGGCCCCTTTTTTTCAGTAATTCCGACTTTCCCATTTGTTATTCCAGATCCTAATAAATCCCTGAATACAGGGACACATTTGAAAATCTCACTGGGTCCCCGATCAAACGGGTCTCTTTGCCTCCAGGCTGTTGGATAATGGGTTTGTTTTCCTTCCTCACAGTTAACGTAGTGACCATCTACGTCCTGCTTTATAAAGATTGTGGATTGTCTCCATGTGTCAGACATTACCTGGGGGCCATGGCAGCGGCGGATCTCCTGGTCATTATCCTCGACCTGATCCTGAGACACATTCCCATTGTTTATCGGGAACAGTTTTATTTCCTGTACTCTGTCCCCGTTTGTAATATCCACGCCGTCCTGCTTTATGCAGCCACTGACTGCTCTGTCTGGTTCACTGTCACTTTCACCTTTGATCGGTTTGTGGCCATTTCTTGCCAGAAGCTGAAAAGTAAATATTGCAGTGAGAAAACGGCGGCTGTGGTTCTGGGAGCAGTGACTGTGCTGAGCTGTTTAAAGAACATTTTCTGGTATTTTATGCTCACGGCTCGGTTTTTGCTGGTGAACCGCCCCTGGTTTTGTGATGTAACAGGCGCTGTTCGAATCTCCAGTGTCTGGGTCACAATCGAGTTCCTCCACAACATTCTAACCCCGTGTGTCCCATTTCTCCTGATTCTGCTGCTCAATGTTCTCACCGTCAGACACATTTTAGTGACCAGCAGAGCCCGCAGGAGACTCCGCGCTCACACCAATGGGGACGCTCAGACTGACACAGAAATGAGAAACCGAAAAAAATCCATCATTTTACTGTTTATGATCTCGGCCAATTTCATCCTGTTATGGTCAACGTTAATGCTGTATTCTATATGGTACCGAATGGGTGATATTGTGTATATTCGGGTGTATCTTCATCGCTTTGTGCTGGATTTGGGCTTCATGCTGCAGCTCCTCAGTTGCTGCACAAACACCGCGATTTATGCCATGACCCAGACTAAGTTCAGGCAGCAGCTGAAGAATGTGCCGAAATATCCCTTCACCCAAATCCATCCATCCATCAAATTCCCTCATTAATCAATCCATCCGGGATTTTCTCATTTCAGTTCAGTGTTTCAGCAATGGAGCAGCCTGTCGCTATGGTAACAGACTGAGGGTAGCGCTGGTTTGTCCATCCTTATCCCACAAGGGGGTTACAGGGACACATTTCAATGTTTCTCACAACTCAGGGGCCAGTGAGAAAAGGCACCATCCCACTGACAGTATCCATCACTTCCATTCGTGAACAATAAAAATGTTGATTAAAGCGTGCCGAGCAGTGGAGTGACCGATGTTGTTGTGTGTCTTTGTGTTGGAGAAGCTGAGCTGGAGAGAGACAGACTCAGCCCCGAGTCCTGGTCCTCAGGGAAGGGGAGGACACCGGGCCCTGAGATCAGGAGCTGAGTTTAACTCCCTCGGACCCCCCCCGCCCCCAACTGCAACCTGGCCTCCCCATTTCCTCACCCCCACTTTTCCTCCTCAATTCTCTCCGTCTCTCTTTCTGCACACTGTCTCTTTCTCACCACCCCTCTCTTTCACTATCTCTGGTCCCCTCTCAGACAGCCCCCAACCCCGGTTTCTCAACCTGCCTCCACTATTCTTTCTGCCTCACTCACCCCCCTCTCTCACACCCCAAACATGAGTTTCTCCACCTGCCTCTATTCTTCTATCTCCACCTCACCCTCACGCTCTCTCTCTCTCCTGCCGTCTCTGTCTCCGTCCCGCAATTCCGTCTCTACCCCATTTTCCCCACTTCCCACTTCCCCCATCTCTTGATCATCTCACCCCCACCCCACCACACGCAGCCTCACCACCAACCCCCCAGTCTCTGGGTCAGAGGTAGAGGGAAGGAGCAGGGAGACAATGTGTGTCAGAGAGAGAGGGAGGGATGGACAGGAAGGAGAGATTCAGTCAGAGAGAAACGGAGGGAGGTGGGGAAAGAGAGACCAAGGTAGGGGGATCAAGAGTGAGAGAAGATGGAGAGAGAGCAAAGGAGCAGGGAGAGACAGAGGGAGATAGAGAGGAGAGAGATAAGGTGAGGGAGGGAGAGAAATAGGGGAGGACATTAGATTAGATTACTTACAGTGTGGAAACAGGCCCTTCGGCCCAACAAGTCCACACCACTCCGCCGAAGCGTAACCCACCCATTCCCCTACATTTACCCCTTACCTAACACTACGGGCAATTTATCATGGCCAATTCACCTGACCTGCACATCTTTGGACTGTGGGAGGAAACCGGAGCACCCGGAGTAAACCCACGCAGACACGGGGAGAATGTGCAAACTCCACACTGTCAGTCGCCTGAGGCGGGAATTGAACCCGAGTCTCCGGCGCTGTGAGGCAGCAGTGCTAACCACTGTGCCACCGATAATGAGAGAGGGATCAGAGACAGCGGGGACAGAGAGAGGGGGACAGAGAGATGGGGGAGATAGAGGGTGTCAGAGAGAGGGCAACAGAGATAGAGGGGTCAGAGAGTGAGGGGGACAGCAGAGAGAGAGGGGACAGAGAGTGGGGTAGATAGAGGGGTTCAGAGACAAGGGGTCAGAGAGAGACGGGGACAAAGAGAGGGGGTACAGAGAGAGGTGGGCAGAGAGAGGGGGACAGAGAGAGGAGAGAAAGAGAGAGAGGGGGACAGAGAGAGTGCGACTGAGAGAGGGGGACAGAGAGTGGGGGAGATAGAGGGATCAGAGAGAGAGGGGGTCAGAGAGAGCAGAACAGAGAGAGAGGGCGACAGAGAAATTGTGACAGAGAGAGGATAACGGATAGAGAGGGGGACAGAGAGAGGGCGACAGAGAGGGGGGGTACAGAGAGAGAGGGGGACAGAGAGAGGGGGAGTCAGAGAGAGGAAGATAGAGAGAGGACAAAGAGAGGGGGCAGAGAGAGGGGGACAAAGAGAGGGAGGGCAGAGAGAGCGGCACAGAGAGTGGGGGAGATAGAGGGAGTCAGAGAGAGGGGGACAGAAAGAGGGGGAGATATGGGGGTCCGAGAGAGGGAGAGAGAGAAAGGGGGAGATATAGGGGGTCAGAGGGAGGGGGACAAGGGTGGGGCAGAGAGAGTGGGGGAGAAAGAGCGGATCAGAGAGAGGGGACAAAAAGAGGGGAGGTAGAGGGGGTCAGAGAGAGGGAGACAGAGAGAGGGGAACAGAGAGAGTGGGACAGTGAGAGGGGGGCAGAGAGAGAGGGGGACAGAGACAGGATGGAATAGAGAGGGGGCAGAGAGAGAGCGACAGTGAGAGGGGCACTGAGAGTGGTGGAAATAGAGGTGTTAAGAGAGAAGGGGACAGAGGGAAGAGGAGATAGAGGGGACAGAGAGAGAGGGGGGACAGAGAGAGAGGGGGACAGATAGGGGCAGAGAGAGACGGGGTAGAGAGAGGGTGACGGGGGGACAGAGAGCGAGGGAGAGAGAGAGGACAGAGGGAGGGAGACAGAGAGAGGAGGATAGAGTGAAGGGGCAGAGAGAGAGAGGGGGAAAGAGGGGGGGAAGAGATAATGGGGCAGAGAGAGGGCGACAGAGAGGGGGGCAGAGAGCGTGGCAGAGAGATGGGGACAGAAATAGGGGGACAGAGAGGGGGGACAGAGAGAGTGGGCAGAGAGAAAGGGGTACAGAGAGAGAGGCGAGTTGGAGAGAGACGGGGACACAGAGACGTGGAAAAAGAGCGGGGGAGATAGAGGGGCTCAGAGGGAGGGGACAGAGAAAGGGGCACAGAGAATGGGGGAGATAGAGGGGACAGAGAGAGGGGGGCAGAAAGAGGGGGTAGAGGGGGTCCGAGAGAGGGAGACAGAGAAAGGGGGGATAGAGGGGGTCAGAGGGAGGGGGACAGAGAGAGGGGCACAGAGAGTGGGGGAGATAGAGGGGTCAGAGAGAGGGGTACAGAAAGAGGGGGGTAGAGGGGGTCCGAGAGAGGGAGACAGAGAAAGGGGTGGATAGAGGGGGTCAGAGGGAGGGGACAGAGAAAGGGGCACAGAGAATGGGGGAGATAGAGGGGACAGAGAGATAAGGGAAAGAGAGTGGGGGGACGGTGAGAGAGGGGGACAAAGTGAGAGGGGTAGAAAGAGATTGGGGACAGAGAGAGGGGGGAAAGCGAGAGGTTGGTGGGGGGCAGAGAGAGGGGCACAGAAGAGTGGGGGAGATAGAGGGGATCAGAGAGAGAGGGGCCAGAGAGAGAGTGGAACAGAGCAAGAGGAGGACAGAGAGAGAGGGGCAGAGAGAGATGGGGGCAGAGAGATGGGGACAGAGTGGGGATGGCAGAGAGAGGGTGGGACAGAGAGAGAGGGACAGAGAGAGGGGGACAGAGAGAGAGGGGGGACGAGAGGCGGGTGGGAGGGGGCGGGGGCAGAGAGAGAGTGACAGAGAGAAGGGGACAGAGAGAGGAGGGCAGAGTGTGGGCGACTGAGAGAGGGGGACAGAGAGTGGGGGAGATAGACGGAGTCAGAGAGAGGGGGACAGAAAAAGTGGGTGATAAAGGGTGTCCGAGAGAGGGAGACAGAGAAAGGGGAAATAGAGGGGGTCAGAGTGTAGGGTCAGAGAGAGGGGTACAGAGAGTTGGGTACAGAGAGAGGGGGACAGGGAGAGAGAGGGGGTCAGAGAGAGGTGGGTGGGAGAGAGACGGGGACACAGAGAGGAGGACAGAGAGGGGGGAGATAGAGGGGGACAGAGAGTGAGGGGAAAGAGAGAGAGAGGGGGCCAGTGAGAGAGGCGGACAAAGAGAGAGGGGCAGAAAGAGGTGGGGACAGAGAGAGGGGTACAGAGATAGGTTGGTGGGAGGGAGAGGGGGCAGAGAGAGGGCGATAGAGAGAGGGGCACAGAGAGTGGGGGAGATAGAGGGGGTTAGAAGCGGGGGACAGAGAGAGGGGGAGATAGAGGCAGAAGGAGAGAGGGGACAGAGAGTGGGGGTCAGAGAGAGGGGTACAGAGAGAGGGGTACAGAGAGGGGGGACAGAGAGAGGGCGCAGAGAGAGAGGGGGCAGAGGGGGGACAGAGAGAGAGGCGGGTGGGAGAGGGAGGGGGACACAGAGAGGGGGAGATAGAAGGAGTAAGAGGGAGGGGGACAGATAGAGGGGCACACAGAGTGGGGGAGATAGAGAGGGTCAGAGAGAGCGGGACAGAGAGAGGGGGGCACAGAGAGTGGGGGAGTTAGAGGGGGACTGAGAGAGATGGGAAAGAGAGAGAGGGGCAGTGAGAGAGGGGGACAAATAGAGAAGGGCAGAAAGAGATGGGGCAGAGAGATGGGGACAGAGAGAGGGACACAGAGAGGAATGGGGGCAGAGAGAGGGGTCAGAGAGAGGGGGACAGAGAGAGGGGGAGATAGAAGTGGAGAGAGACAGGTGGACAGAGAGTGGGGGTCAGAGAGAGGGGTACACAGAGAGGGGGGACAGAGAGGGGGGACAGAGAGAGGGGGCAGAGAGAGAGGGGGACAGAGAGCAGGGAACAGAGAGAGAGGCGGGTGGGAGAAAGAGGGGGACACAGAGAGGGAGACAGTGAGTGGGGGAGATAGAGGGGGTCAGATGGAGGGGGACAAAGAGAGGGGCACAGAGAGTGGGTGAGATAGAGGGGGACAGAGAGAGAGTGTAAAGTGAGAGAGGGGGACAGTGAGGGGTTGACAAAGAGAGGGGGGAGAGAGAGAGATTGGTGGGAGGGAGAGGGGGCAGAGAGAGACGACAGATAGAGGGGGACAGAGAGTGGGGGTCAGAGAGTGGGGTACAGAGAGAGGTGGGACAGAGAGGGGGCAGAGAGAGACGGGGCAGAGAGAGGAGGGTCAGAGAGAGGCGGGTGGGAGAGAGAGGGGGGCAGAGAGATGGGGATCAGAGAGAGCGGGACAGAGAGGGAGGGGGACAGAGAGGGGCAGAGAGAGAGGGGATAGAGAGAGGGTGGGGGGGGCAGAGCGCGGGGGAGAGAGAGGGGACAGAGGGAGGGGGACAGAGAGATGAGGGGAAAAGAGAGGGAGCAGAGAGAAGGGGGAGAGAGAGGGCGACAGAGAGGGGTGCAGAGAGCGGGGGAGAGAGATAGGGGACAGAGAGAGGGGACAGAGAGAGGGGGCAGAAAGAGAGGGGTATAGAGAGAGAGTGAGCGACAGAGAGAGGCGGGTGGGAGAGAGCGCGGGTCAGAGAGAGGCGGGTGGGAGAGAGAAGGGGACACAGAGTGGGGGAAAGAGAGTGGGAGAGATAGAGGGGGTCAGAGGGAGGGGGACAGAGAGAGGGGCACAGAGAGTGGGGGAGATAGAGGGGATCAGAGAGAGGGGACAGAAAGAGGAGAGTAAGAGGGGTTCAGAGAGAGGGGGACAGAGAGAGAGGCACAGAGAGTTGGGGAGATAGAGGGGGAGAGAGAGAGAGGGGGGGGACAGAGAGAGAGTGGAACAGAGGGAGAGCGGACAGAGAGAGAGGGGGGCAGAGAGAGATGGGGGCAGAGAGAGGGGGACAGAGTAAGGAGGGCAGAGAGAGAGGGGACAGAGAGCGAGGGATGAAGAGAGGCGGGTGGGGGGGAGAGGGGGGCAGAGAGAGTGCGACAGAGAGAGGGGGACAGAGAGTGGGGGTACAGAGAGAGGTGGGACAGACAGGGGGCAGAGAGAGACGGGGCAGAGAGAGGGGTCAGAGAGAGGGCGACAGAGAGGGGTCAGAGATCGGAGGAGAGACTGAGGGGACAGAGAGTGTGGGACAGAGAGAGGGGGCAGAGAGAGGAGGGTCAGAGAGAGGCGGGTGGGAGAGAGAGGGCGGCAGAGAGATGGGGATCAGAGAGAGCGGGACAGAGAGAGGGGGACAGAGAGGGGCAGAGAGAGAGTGGATAGAGAGAGGGTGGGGGGGCAGAGAGCGGGGGAGAGAGAGGGGACAGAGGGAGGGGGACAGAGAGATGAGGGTTGACTGAGGGGGCAGAGAGAGAGGAGGAAAGAGAGGGGACAGAGAGAAGGGGAAGAGAGAGGGCGACAGAGAGGGGTGCTGAGAGCGGGGGAGAGAGATAGGGGACAGAGAGAGAGGGACAGAGAGAGGGGGCAGAAAGAAAGGCGTACAGAGAGAGAGAGGGACAGAGAGAGAGGCGGGTGGGAGAGAGAAGGGGACACAGAGTGGGGGAAAGAGAGTGGGAGAGATAGAGGGGGTCAGAGGGAGGGGGACAGAGAGAGGGGCACAGAGAGTGGGGGAGATAGAGGGGGTCAGAGAGAGAGGGACAGAAAGCGGGGGGTAGAATGGGTCCGAGAGAGGGAGACAGAGAAAGGGGGGGGGATAGAGGGGGTCAGAGGGAGGGGTATAGAGACAGGGGCACAGAGAGTGGGGGAGATATCGGGGGTCAGAGAGAGGGGACAGAAAGAGGGGAGTAAGAGGGGTTCAGAGAGAGGGGGACAGAGAGAGGGGCACAGAGAGTTGGGGAGATAGAGGGGGAGAGAGCGAGAGGGGACAGAGAGAGAGTGGAACAGAGGGAGAGGGGACAGAGAGAGCGGGGCAGAGAGAGATGGGGGCAGAGAGAGGGGGACAAAGTGAGGAGGGCAGAGAGAGAGGGGACAGAGAGAGAGGGGTGAAGAGAGGCGGGTGGGAGGGAGAGGGGGCAGAGAGAGAGAGCGACAGAGAGAAGGGGGCAGAGAGAGCAGGTCAGAGATAGAGGGACAAAGAGAGGGGGACAGACAGTGGGGGAGATAGAGGGGGTCAGAGAGAGAGGGACAGAGAGAGAGGGGGACAGAGAGAGGGGCCAGAGAGAGAGGTACAGAGATAGAGGGTCAGAGACGGGGGGCCTGAGAGAGGGCGACGGAGAGTCGTCAGAGATCGGGGGTAAGACAGAGGGGACAGAGAGAGTGGGACAGAGAGAGAGGGCAGAGAGAGAAGGGGAGAGAGAGAGGCGGGTGGGAGAGAGAGGGGGGCAGAGAGATGGGGAACAGAGAGAGCGGGACAGAGAGAGTGGGGGACAGAGGGAGGGGGGACAAAAAGGGGGGATAGAGAGTGGCGGGTGGGATAGATAGGGGGACAGAGAGAGGGACACATAGAGTGGGAGAGATAGAGGGGGTCCGAGAGAGGGGGACAGAAAGAATGAGAGGTAGAGGGGGTCAGAGAGAGGTGCACAGAGAGTGGGGGAGATAGAGGGGTTCAGAGAGAGGGGTAGAGAGAGGGGGACAGAGT
Source organism: Chiloscyllium punctatum (assembly GCF_047496795.1). NCBI lineage: Eukaryota > Metazoa > Chordata > Chondrichthyes > Orectolobiformes > Hemiscylliidae > Chiloscyllium > Chiloscyllium punctatum. The sequence continues at coordinate 67,902,858 of NC_092776.1, read as the reverse complement.
GAGGGGGTCAGAGAGGGGGTACAGAGAGAGGGGGACAGAGAGAGAAGGACAGGGAGAGGGGGCAGAGAGAGGCGGAAAGAGAGAGGCAGGTGGGAGGGAGAGGGAGCAGAGAGAGGGCGGCAGAGAGAGTGGCACAGAGAGTGGGGGAGGTGGAGGGGTACAGAGAGGGTGGACAGAGAGTCGGGGTCAAAGAGAGGGGTACAGAGTGGGGGAGAGAGAGGGTGTCAGAGAGAGGTTTAAAGAGAGAGAGAGAAAGATAGAGGCGGGTGGGAGGGAGAGGGGGGCAGAGAGAGGGCGATAGAGGGAGTGGCACAGAGAGTGGGCAAGATGAGAGCGACAGAGAGGGGGGCAGATAGCAGGAGAGAGAGAGAGAGTGGACAGAGAGAGGGGGAGAGAGAGGGGGGGACAGATAGTGGGGGGCAGAGAGAGATAGGGACAGAGAGAGGGGGACAGAGAGAGGGGGTCAGAGAGAGAGTCGGGTGGGAGAGAGATGGTGTCAGAATGAGACGGGTGGGAGAGAGAGGGGGTCAATGAGAGGGCGACAGTGAGAAGGAGACAGAGAGTGGAGGTTAGAGAGAGAGTGACAGAGAAAGGGGAAAAACAGTGGGGGAGATAGAGGGCCACAGAGAGAATGGCAAAGAGAGGGAGGGGGACAGATAGAGGAGGCAGAGAGAGGAGGACAGAGAGAGTGGGACAGAGAGAGGGGGACAGAGAGAGAGGGACAGAGACCGGAGGAAATAGAGGCAGTCAGAGAGAGGGGAAAGAGAGAGGGGGAACAGATAAAAAGGGGGACAGAGAGAGGGCGACAGAGAGAGGGGGACAGAGAGTGGAGGTCAGAGAGTGGAGGACAGAGAGTGGGTGGTATAGAGGGGCTCAGAGAGGGGGAAAAGAGAGAGGGGGGCGAATAGAGGGGGCAGAGAGAGGGCGAAAGAGAGAGGGGACAGAGAGAGGTCGACAGAGACAGGGGGACAGAGAGATAGGGACAGAGAGATAGGGACAGAGAGAAAGAGGGCAGAGAGAGGGGGACAGAGAGAGGGGGTTAGTCAGAGGGCGACAGAGAGAGAGGGACAGAGAGTGGGGGAGATAGAGTCAGTCAGAGAGAAGGGGACATAGAGAGAGGGGGACAGAGAGGGAAGGGGTCAGAGAGATGGCGACAGAGAAAGGGGGACAAAGAGAGGGGGCAGAGAGCGAGGGAGAGAGAGTGGCAGGTGGGACAGAGAGTGGAGATCAGAGAGAGAGCAACAGAGAGAGGGGGACAGAAAAGGGTGAGATAGAGGGGCTCAGAGAAAGGGGGACAGAGAGAGAGGGGAGAGAGAGGGGGGCAGAGAGAAGGCGACAGAGATAGGGGACAGAAAAGGGTGAGATAGAGGGGCTCAGAGAAAGGGGGACAGAGAGAGAGGGGAGGGAGAGGGGGCAGAGAGAAGGCGACAGAGATAAGGGGACAGAGAGTGGAGACAGAGAGAGCGGGACAAAGAGAGAGAGGGACAGAGAGAGAGGGACAGAGAGAGAGTGACAGAGAGATAAGGGGAAGAGAGAGGGCGACAGAGAGGGGGGACAGAGAGAGGGTGACAGAGAGTGGGGGACAGAGAGAAGGGGACAGAGAGAGAGGGGGTCAGAGAGAGGGTGACAGAGAGAGGGGGAAAAGAGAGGGGGACAGAGAGAGGGGCACAGAGAGTGGGAGAGATAGAGGAGGTCAGAGAGGGTGGACAGAAAGAAGGGGAGGTAGAGGGGGTCCGGGAGAGGGAGACAGAGAGAGGGGGAGATAGAGGGGTTCAGAGGGAGGGGGACAGAGAGAGGGGCACAAAGAGTGGGGGAGATAGAGGGGGTCAGAGAGAGGGGGACACAATGAGGGGGAGGTAGAGGGGTTCAGAGAGAGGGGACAGAAAGAGGGGCACGGAGACTGCCGGAGATAGAGGGGGACAAAGAGAGAGGGGACAGAGAGAGTGGGACAGAGAGAGAGGGGGACAGAAACAGAGGGGCAGAGAGAGATGGGGGCAGAGAGAGGGGGACCGAGTGATGGGGTCAGAGAGAGAGGGGAACCGAGAGAGGGGGACAGAGGCAGAGAGGGTCAGAGAGAGGGCGACAAAGAGAGGGGGACAGAGTGAAGGGGACAGTGAGAGAGGGGGTCAGAGAGAGAGCGACAGAAAGAGGGGGAGGTAGAGGAGGTCCGGGAGAGGGGCACAGAGAGTGGGGGAGATGGAGGTGGTCAGAGAGAGGGGGACAGAAAGAGGAGGTGGTAGAGGGGGTCAGAGAGAGGTGGCAGAGAAGGGGCACAGAGAGTGGGGGAGATAGATTGAGACAGAGAAGAAGGGGACAGAGAGACAGGGGGACAGAGAGAGAGGGGGGCTGAGAGAGAGGGGCAGAGAGAGATGGGGCAGAGAGAGAGGGACAGAGAGAGAGGGAGACAGAGGGAGGGGGAAGAGAGAGGCGGGTGGGAGGGAGAGGGCGACAGAGAGAGGGGCACTGAGAGTGGGGGAGATAGAGGGGGTCAGAGAGATGAGAACAGAGAGGGGGGAGATAAAGGGGGACAGAGAGTGGGGGACAGAGAGAGGGGTACAGAGTAGGGGAGAGAGATGGTGTCAGAGCGATGGGGACAGAGAGAGAAGCAGAGAGAGAGGTGGACAGAGAGTGGGGTACAGAGAGAGCGGGACAGAGAGAGAGAGGTGACAGAGAGAGGGGGGAAAAAGAGTGGGGATAGAGAGAAGTGGGTGGGAGAGAGGGGGGACAGAGCGGGGGACAGAGAGAGGGCGACAGAGTGTGGCGGCAGAGAGCGGGGGAGAGAGAGAGGTGTGTGGGAGAGAGAAGGTGTCAGAGAGAGGGGGACAGAGAGTGTGGGAGATAGAGGGGGTCACAGAGAGGTGGACAGTGAGAGAGGGGGACAGAGAGAGGACAGAGAGAGAGCGGGGGCAGAGAGAGGGGGACAGAGAGAGGGGGACAGAGAGAGAGGGTCAGAGAGTGGGGCAGATAGAGGGGAAAGAGAGAGGGCGACAGAGGGGGACAAAGAGAGGGGAGACAGAGAGAGGGGTACAGAGAGTGTGGGAGATAGAGGGTGTCAGAGAGAGCAGGACAGGAAGAGGGGGAGGTAGAGGAGGTCAGAGATGGGGGGACAGAGAGAGGGCACAGAGAGTGGGGGAGATAGAGGGGGTCAGAGAGAGAGGGACAGAAAGAGGGGGAGGTAGCGGGGGTTAGGGAGAGGGGGACAGAGAGGGGGCACAGAGAGTGGGTGAGATAGAAGGGGGGAGAGAAAGAGGGGGAGGTAGAGGGGGTCAGAGAGAGATGGACAGAGAGAGGGGCACCAAGACTAGGGGAGAGAGAGGGGGACAGAGAGAGGGGACAGAGCGAGAGGGGGACAGAGAGAGAGGGGACAGAGAGAGTGGGACAGATTGAGGGGTTCAGAGAGAGGGGGGCAGAGAGAGCGGGGGAAGAGAGGGGGGCAGAGAGAGGGTGAAAGAGAGAGGCGGGTGGGAGGGAGAGTGGGCAGAGAGAGGGCGACAGGGAGAGGGGTACAGAGAGTGGGGGAGATAGAGGGGGTCAGAGAGTGGGGGACAGAGAGAGGGGTACAGATTTGGGTGAGAGAGGGTGTCAGAGAGAGGGGGACAGAGAGTGGGGGGGTGGAGAGAGTGAGGGACAGAGAGTGGGGGATGGAGAGAGTGGGGCACAGAGAGAGAGGGGGACAGAGAGCGAGGGGCCGAGAGAGAGGGGGACAAAGAGGGGGATAGAGAAAAGCGAGTGGGATAGAGAGAAGCGAGTGGGAGAGAGAGGGGGACAGAGAGGGGGACAGAGAGAGGGCGACAGAGAGATGGGGCAGAGAGTGGGGGAGAGAGAATGGCGGGTGGGAGAGAGAGGGTTTCAGAGAGAGGGGGAAAGAGAGTGGGGGTCATAGAGAGGGCGACAGCGAGAGGGGGACAGAGAGTGGGGGAGATAGAGGGGGTCAGAGGGAGGGGGACAGAGAGAGAGGACAGAGAGAGGGGGTCAGAGATAGGGGGACAGAGAGAGAGGGGCAGAGAGAGAGGGTCAGAGAGAGGGCGACAGAGGGGGAAAAAGAGTGGGGGGATATAGAGGGGGGCACAGAGATTGGGGGAGATAGAAGGAATCAGAGAGAGGGGGACAGAAAGAGGGGGAGGTAGAGGGTATCAGAGAGAGGGGGACAGAGAGAGAGGGAGTATTTGGGGGTCAGAGAGAGGGAAACAGAGAGAGGGGAACAGAGTCGCGGTGAGAAAGGGGGTCAGAGAGAGGGGTTCAGAGAGACAAGGGGCAGAGAGAGGGTTACAAAGGGAGGTTAGAGAGAAGCGGGTGGACGAGATAGTGTGACAGAGAGGGGGACAGAGAGAGGGGGACAGACAGAGGGGGCTGAAAGCGGGGGAGAAAGAGAGGCGTGTGGGAGAGAGAGGGTGTCGGGAAGAGGGCGACAGAGAGAGGGGGAGAGAGAGTGGTGGTCAGAGAGAGGGCGACAGAGAGAGGGGAACAGAGAGTGGGGCAGATAGAGGGAGTCATAGAGAGGGGGACAGATAAAGGGTGAGGTAGAGGGGGGTCAGAGAGAGGGGGACAGAGAGAGGGCCACAGAGAGTGGAGGTGATAGAGGGGTGACAGAGAGAGAGGGGACAGAGAGAGAGAGGGGGACAGAGAGAGAGGGGACATAGAGATGGGGGACAGAGAGAGAGGGGCAGAGAGGGATGGCAAAGAGAGATGGGGACAGAGTGAGGCGGTCAGAGAGAGAGGGGGACAGAGAGAGGGGCAAGAGAGAGGGGGGCAGAGAGACGGGTGCAAAGAGAGGGTGGGACAGAGAGAGGGGGAAAGAGAGAGGCGGGTGGTAGGGAGAGGTGGCAGAGAGAAGGCGACAGAGAGAGGGGCACAGAGCGTGGGGGAGATAGAGGGGGTCAGAGAGAGTGAGACCGAGAGTGGGGGACAGAGAGAGGGGTACAGAGTCGGGGTGAGAGAGGGGGTCAGAGAGAGGGGGACAGAGAATGGGGATATGTAGAGTGTGCGGTACAGAGAGAGAGGGGGAAGAGGGAGGGCGACAGAGAGGGGACAGAGCGCGGGGGACAGAGAGAAGAGGACAGACTAAGGGGGCAGAGAGAGAGGGGGGGACAGAGAGAGGAGGACAGAGAGAGAGAGGCGGGTGGGAGAGAGAGCGGGGCAGACAGAGATGGACAGAGAGAGGTGGACAAAAAGGATATATAGAGGGACGCGGATGGGAGAGAGAGGGGGGCAGAGAGAGAGGGACAGAGAGTGGATCAGATCGAGGGGGGCAGAGAGAGGGGTCAGAGAGAGAGGGGGCAGAGAGAGGGGGACAGAGAGAGGGGAACAGAGAGAGGGTGAGATTGAGGGGGTCAGAGAGAGTGGTACGGAGTGAGGGGGCAGAGAGAGAGAGGGGGACAGAGAGAGTTGGACAGAGAGAGAGGCGGGTTGGAGAGATAGGGGGTCAGAGAGAGGCGGATGTGAGAGAGATCCGGACAGATAGAGAGGGGGACTGAGAGAGAGGGCGACAAATAGGGGGGATAGAGGGCGGTGGGTGGGTGAGAGAGGGAGGCAGATAGAGGGGGGCAGAGAGCTGGGGTGAGAGAGAGGCGTGTGGGAGAGAGAGGATGTCAGAGAGAGGTGGACAGAGAGGGACAGAGAGAGGGTCACATAGAGGGTGTCAGAGAGGGGACAGAGAGAGAGGGATGGAGAGAGAAGGGGTCAGAGAGAGTGAGTAAGAGAGAGGGGGACAGAGAGAGGGGAGACAGAGAGTGGGCGAGGTAGAGGAGGACAGAGAGAGGGAGGACAGAGAGAAAGGGCGACAGAGAGAAAGGTGGACAGAGAGAGAGGGGGTCAGAGAGAGGGGGGACAGAGAGAGGGGAGCAGAGAGAGGGGGGACATAGAGAGGACGACAGAGAGAGGGCGAGAGAGAGGGGGACAGAGAGAGGGTTGGATAGAGGGGGTCAGGGAGAGGGTGACGGGATGAGGGAGCAGAGAGAGGGGGGACAGAGAGAGAGAGGGGACAGAGAAGGTGCACAGATAGAGGTGGTACAAAGAGGTGGAACACAGAGAGAGGGCGACAGAGTGAGGGGACAGACAGTAGGGGAGATAGAGGTGGTCAGAGAGAGGGGGACAGAGCGAGAGGGACAGAGAGATGGAGGGGGACAGAAGAGAGGGTGGCAGAGTGAGGGGCAGATAGAGGGGTAGAGAGAGTGGGACAGAGAGAGATAGACAGTGAGGGGGGACAGAGAGAGAGGGGACAGAGAGAGAAGGGACAGGGAGAGGGAGACAGAGAGAGCGGTCAGAGACCAGGGTAGACAGAGAGACGGGTGGGAGAGAGGGGGGGCAGAGAGTGGGGGAGATAGAGGGGTCAAAAAGAGTGGGCCAGAGAGAGAGAGGGGACAGAGAGAGAGGGGGCTGAGAGAGGGCGACACAGATAGGAGGCCAGAGAGGGGGACAGAGAGTGAGGAGATAGAAGGGGTCAGAGAGAGGGGACAGAGAGAGGGGGACAGAGAGAGGGCGACAGAGAGAGAGGGGACAGAGAGTGGGGGGACTGAGAGAGGGGGACAGAGGGAATGGGACAGAGAGAGACGGTGACAGAGCGGGGGCAGAGAGTAGGGGACAGAGAGAGGGGAGATAGAGAGCGGTGGAGAGAGAAGGTGGGGTCAGAGGGAGGGGGACAGATCGATGGTGACAGAGAGGGGGCAGACAGAGAGCGACAAAGAGAGGGGACAGTGAGGGGGGACAGAGAGAGAGGGGGACAGGGAGGGGGACAGCGAGAGAGGGGACAGAGAGAGGGGAACAGGGAGACGGGGACAGAGAGGGGGGAACAGAGAGACGGGGACAGAGGGGGGGTAGAGAGACGGGGCAGACAGAGGGGGAAAGAGGGAGGGGGGAAACAGGGACGGGGGCCAGAGAGAGGGGAGACAGAGAGAGGGGGACAGAGAGACGGTAAGAGAGAGGGGGGACAGAGAGAGGGACAGAGAGGGGGAACAGAGAGACAGGGGACAGAGAGTGGGGTACAGAGAGAGGGGGACAGAGAGAGGAGGCCAGAGAGAGAGGAGACAGAGACTGGGGGTAGATAGAGGAGGTCAGATCGAGGGGGAGAGAGGGGGGGATCTAGTTTGGGTCAGTGGGAGGGTGAACAGAGAGTGAGGGACAGAGAGAAGTTTACAGAGTGGGGGAGAGAGATGCGGACAAAGAGAGGGGGACAGAGAGAGGGCGGCCGAGAGAGATGGGACAGAGAGGCTGGATAGTTAGAGGCAGAACAGAGAGGGGTGACAGAGAGAGAGAGGGGACAGAGAAGATGGATAGATAGAGGCGGGACAGAGATGAGGGCAGAGAGAGGGTGAAAGAAAGAGAGGTCAGAGAGTGGGGGAGATAGAGGTGTTCAGAGAGAGGGGGACAGAGCGAGAGGGACAGAGAGAGAGGGGGACAGAGAGAGAGAGGGGGCAGAGAGTGGGGCAGATAGAGGGGGCAGATAGAGGGGGCAGAGAGAATGGACAGAGAGAGGGGGACAGTGTGAGGGGACAGAGAGAGAGGGGACAGAGAGAGAGGGGACAGGGAGAGGGCGACAGAGAGAGCGGGGCAGAGACCAGGGTATAGAGAGAGATGGGTGGGAGAGAGAGGGGGGCAGAGAGACGGGGACGCGGGGTTCAGAGAGACGGGGACAAAGGGAGGGGGACAGAGGGAGGGGGACAGAGGGAGCGTGGACAGAGAGACGGTGACACAGAGGGGGCAGAGAGAGAGCGACAGAAAGAGGGGGACAGAGAAAGGGGAAACACAGTGATGGAGGACAGAGAGAGGGGAGACAGAGAGGGGGAGCAGAGAGAGAGGGGGCAGAGAGATTGGATAGAGCCGGGAGACAGAGGGAGAGGGGGCAGAGAAAGGAGGAACACAGAGATGGGGGACAGAGAGAGAGGAGACAGAGAGAGAGGGGGCTGAGAGAGGGCGACAGAGATAGGAGGCCAGAGAGGGGAAAAGAGAGTGGGGAGATAGAGGGGGACACAGAGAGGGGGACAGAGAGAGGGCGACAGAGAGGGTGGACAGAGAGTGTGGACAGATAGAGGCAGGACAGAGAGGGGGGACAGAGAGAGGAGGGCAGAGAAAGGGTGACAGAGAGAGAGGACAGAGAGTTGCGGAGATAGAGGGGTCAGAGAGAGGGGGACAGAGAGAGAGAGGAGGACAGAGAGAGAGAGGGGGGACAGAGAGAGGAGGGTAGTGAGAGGGTGAAAAGGAGAGTGGGCAGAGAGTGGGGGAGATAGAGGGGGACAGAGAGAGGGGGACCGAGAGAGTGGGGGACAGAAAGAGAGGGGGCAGAGAGAGGAGGGACAGAGAGAGGGGGAGAGAGAGGGTGGAAAAGTAGAGGCGGGACAGAGAGGGGGGACAGAGAGAGAGGGCGATAGAGAGGGGGCACAGACAGTGGGGGAGATAGATGTGGTCAGAGAGAGGGGAAACAGAGTGGAGGGGCAGAGAGAGAGCGGGGCAGAGTGAGGATGGAAAAAAGAGGGGGTCAGAGAGGGGGCAGAGAGAAGGTGACAGAAGGAGGGGTTAGAGAAAGGGGGAACACAGAGAGGGAGGACAGAGAAAGGGGAGACAGTGAGGGGGAGCAGAGAGAGAGGGGGCAGAGAGATTGGATAGAGCCAGGGGGAGAGAGGGAGAGGGGGCAGAGAAAGGAGGAACACAGAGATGGGGGACACAGAGAGGGAGACAGAGAGAGATGGGACAGAGCGAGAAGGGACAGGGAGAGGGCGACAGAGAGAGCGGGGCAGAGACCAGGGTAGAGAGAGAGACGGGTGGGAGGGAGAGGGGGGCAGAGAGTGAGGAAGGTAGAGGGGGCCAGACAGAGGGGGCCAGAGAGAGAAGCGAGAGAGAGAGAGGGGGTTGAGAGAGGGCGACAGAGATGGGGGCCAGAGAGGGGGACAGAAAGTGAGGAGATAGAGGGGGTCAAGAGAGAGGGGACAGACAGAGAGAGGGCGACAGAGAGAGGGCGACAGAGAGGGTGGACAGAGAGAGTGGACAGATAGAGGCAGGACAGAGAGGGGGTTCAGAGAGAGGAGGGCACAGAAAGGGTGACAGAGAGAGAGGACAGAGAGTTGCGGAGATAGAGGGGTCAGATCGAGAAGGAAAGAGAGAGAGAGGAAGACAGAGAGAGGGTGAAAAGGGACAGAGAGAGTGGAGGACAGAGAGAGGAGCAGAGAGAGGAGGGACAGAGAGAGGGGAGAGAGAGGGTGGACAAATAGAGGCGGGACAGATAGGGGGGACAGAGAAAGAGGGCGACAGAGAGAGGGGACAGACAGTGGGGGAGATAGATGTGGTCAGAGAGAGGGGGGAAAGAGAGACGGGGACAGAGAGGGTGGACAGGTGGAGGCGGGACAGAGAGGGGGGACAGAGAGAGGACGGACAGAGAGAGAGCGGGCAGAGTGAGGAGGGACAGAGAGAGGGGGACAAAGAGCGGTGGAGAGAGGGCGACAGAGAGACGGGGACGGGTGGTTCAGAGAGAGGGGGTTAAAGGGATGGGGACAGAGGGAGGAGGACAGAGGGAGGGGGGACAGAGAGAGGGGGACAGAGAGGGGGCAGAGAGAGGGCGACAGAAAGAGGGGGACAGAGAAAGGGGGAACACAGAGAGGGAGGACAGAGAGAGGGGAGACAGAGAGGGGGAGCAGAGAGAGAGGGGGCAGAGAGATTGGATAGAGCCGGGGGACAGAGGGAGAGGGGGCAGAGAAAGGAGGAACACAGAGATGGGGGAACAGAGAGAGGGGGGCAGAGAGAGGACGACAGAGAGAGGGGACAGAGTGAGTGGACAGAGCGAGGGGGTCAGACACGGGGGACAGAGAGCGGGTGACAGAGAGAGGGGAGACAGAGAGGGGGAGCAGAGAGAGAGGGGGCAGATTGATTGGATAGAGCCAGGGGGACAGAGGGAGAGGGGGCAGAGAGAGAGGGGGTCAGAGAGAGGGCGACAGAGAGAGGAGACAGAGTGAGGGGAAAGAGCGAGGGGGTCAGTGAAAGGGGGGACAGAGAGCGGTCGACACAGAGAGGGGGGACAGAGAGAGTGGTGACAGAGAGAGAGGGATAGAGAGGGGTGTCAGAGAGAGAGCGACAGAGAGAGGGGGAGATAGAGGGGGACAGAGAGAGAGGGGACAGAGAGAGACGGGACAGAGAGCGCGGACAGAGAGTGGGGCAGGAAGAGGGGGCAGAGAGAGAGGGGACAGAGAGAGGGGGCAGAGAGAGAGGGGGGCAGAGAGGGGTTCGGAGAGAAAGGGGGACAGAGAGAGAGAGGGGGACAGAGAGAGAGTGGACAGAGAGAGGGGGTGCAGAGGGAGAGGGGACAGAGAGAGGGTGACAGGGAGAGGGGTCAGAGAGAGATGGGGATAGAGAGTGGTGGACAGAGGGGGGACAGAGAGAGGGAGGACAGAGATAGAGGGGGATAGAGAGAGGGGGTCAGAGAGTGGGCAACAGAGAAAGGGGGACAGATAGCGGGCTAGAGAGAGGGGGCAGAGAGAGTGGGACAGAGAGAGGGGGGACAGAGAGAGGGGGACAGAGAGAGGGGGGTAACAGAGAGAGGGGGGACAGAGAGACGGGGACAGAGAGAGACGGCGACAGTGGGAGGAGGACAGAGAGAGGGGGCAGAGAGAGACGGGACAGAGAGAGGGGACAAAGAGTGGGGCAGATAGAGGGGGCAGAGAGAGGGGGTACAGAGAGAGGGGGCTGAGAGAGAGGGGGACAGAGCGGGGGTCGGAGAGAGAGGGGGACAGAGAGAGGGTGGACAGAGGGGGGACAGAGAGTGGCGGGTGGGAGGGAGAGGTGGCAGAGAGAGGGCGACAGAGAGAGGGGCACACACAATGAGGGAGATAGAGGGGGTCAGAGAGAGGGGGACGGAAAGTAGGGGAAGGAGAGAGGATCAAAGAGAGCGGGACAGAGAGAGAGGGAGATGGAGGAAGACAGAGGAAGGGGGGACAGAAACTGGGGGACAGAGAGAGAGGTACAGTGTGGGAGACAGAGAGGGTGACAGAGAGAGGGCAACAGAGAGAAGAGGACAAAGGGCGGGGGAAAGTGAGGGGGCTGAGAGAGGGACAGAGAGAGAGAGGGTGACAGAGAGAGGTGGGCAGAGAGAGAGGGACAGAGAGAGGAGGAAAGAGAGACAGGGGGACAGAGAGACGGTGACAAAGAGGGGGCAGAGAGGGTCGACCGGGAGGGGAGACAGAGAGTGGGGGAGAGAGAAGGCTCAGAGAGAGATGGGACAGAGAGGGGTGTGACAGAGGGAGCGGTACAGAGAGGTTGGACAGATTGAGGCGGGACAGAGAGAGGGGGACAGAGGGAGGGGAGACAGAGGGACAGTGACAGAGAGGGGGCAGAGAGAAGGGGACAGAGAAAGAGGGGGACAGAGAGATGGGGAGCAGAGAGAGGGGGAGAGAGAGAGAGAGGGGACAGAGAGAGGGGGACAGAGGGACGGCGACAGATAGGAGGCAAAAAGTTGGTGACAGAGAGAGAGGGGGATAGAGACAGGGGCTGATAGAGAGGGGGCAGAGAGAGGCCGTGACAGAGAGGGTGAAAGGTAGAGCGGGACAGAGGGAGAAGGAGCAGAGAAAGGGGGACAGAGAGAGGGGGAACAGAGAGACGGTGACAGAGATGGGGCAGAGAGAGGGGGACAGAGACAGAGGGGACAGAGAGTGGGGGGACTGAGAGAGGGGGACAGAGGGAATGGGACTGAGAGAGACGGTGACAGAGCGGGGGCAGAGAGTAGGGGACAGAGAGAGGGGAGATAGAGAGCGGTGGAGAGAGAAGGAGGGGTCAGAAGGAGAGGGCAGATCGACGGTGACAGAGAGGGGGCAGACAGAGAGCGACTAAGAGAGGGGACAGTGAGGGGGGACAGAGAGAGGGAGACAGCGAGGGGGGACAGCGAGAGCGGGGACAGAGAGAGGGGAACAGAGAGACGGGGACAGAGAGGGGGGAACAGAGAGAGGGGGGCAGAAAGACGGGGCAGACAGAGGGGGAAGGAGCGAGGGGGGAAACAGGGACGGGGGCCAGAGAGAGGGGAGACCGAGAGGGGACAGAGAGACGGGAACAGAGAGGGGGGGACAGAGAGACAGGGGACAGAAAGTGGGGTACAGAGAGAGGGGGACAGAGAGAGGAGGCCAGAGAGAGAGGAGACAGAGACTGGGGGTAGATAGAGGGGGTCAGATCGAGGGGGAGAGAGAGGGGGGATCGAGAGTGGGTCAGTGGGAGGGTGAACAGTGAGTGAGGGACAGAGAGAAGGTTACAGAGTGGGGGAGAGAGATGCGGACAAAGATAGGGGGACATATAGAGGGCGGCAGAGAGAGATGGGACATAGAGGCTGGATAGTTAGAGTCGGGACAGAGAGGGGTGACAGAGAGAGATGGGACAGAGAAGGTGGACAAATAGAGGCCGGACAGAGAGGCGGGACAGAGATGAGGGCAGAGAGAGGGTGACAGAAAGAGGTCAGAGAGTGGGGGAGATAGAGGTGGCCAGAGAGAAGGGGACAGAGCGAGAGGGACAGAGCGAGAGGGGGACAGAGAGAGAGGGGGGCAGAGAGTGGGGCAGATAGAGGGGGCAGATAGAGGGGGTCAGACTGAGGGTAAACAGAGAGTGAGGGACAGACAGAAGGTTACAGAGTGGGGGATAGAGATGTGGACAAAGAGAGGGGGACAGAGAGAGTGCGGCCGAGAGAGACGGGACAGAGAGGCTGGATAGTTAGAGGCGGGACGGAGAGGGGTGACAGAGAGAGAGAGGGGACAGAGAAGATGGACAGATAGAGGCGGGACAGAGATGAGGGCAGAGAGAGGGTGAAAGAAAGAGAGGTCAGAGAGTGGGGGAGATAGTGGTGTTCAGAGAGAGGGGGACAGAGCGAGAGGGACAGAAAGAGAGAGGGGGACAGAGAGAAGAGGGGGCAGAGAGTGGTGCAGATAGATAGGGCAGATAGAGGGGGCAGAGAGAGGGGGACAGAGAGAGGGGGACAGTGTGAGGGGACAGAGAGAGAGGGGACAGAGAGAGAGGGGACAGGGAGAGGGCGACAGAGAGAGCGGGGCAGAGACCAGGGTATAGAGAGATACGGTGGAAGAGAGAGTGGGGCAGAAAGTGGGGGAGATAGAGGGGGTCAAAAAGAGGGGGCCAGAGAGAGAGGGTACAGAGAGAGAGCGGGCTGAGAGAGGGCGACAGAGATAGGGGGCCAGAGAGCGGTCAGAGAGTGGGGAGATAGAGGGGGTCAGATAGAAGGGACAGAGAGAGAGGGACAGAGAGAGGGTGGACAGAGAGGGTGGAGAGATAGAGGCAGGAGAGAGAGGATGGATAGAGAGAGGAGGGCAGAGAAAGGGTGACAGAGAGGACAGAGAGTTGCGGAGATAGAGGGGTCAGAGAGAGAGGGACAGAGAGAGAGAGACAGGAGGACAGAGAGAGAGAGAGGGGGGACAGAGAGAGGAGGGCAGTGAGAGGGTGAAAAGGGGAGAGGGCAGAGAGTGGGGGAGATGGAAGGGGACAGAGAGAGAGGGTGACAGAGAGAGTGGGGGACAGAGAGAGAGGGGGCAGAGAGAGGAGGGACAGAGAGAGGGGGAGAGAGAGGGTTGACAAATAGAGGCGGGACAGTGAGGGGGATAGAGAGAGAGGGCGACAGAGAGAGGGGACAGACAGTGGGGGAGATAGATGTGGTCAGAGTGCGGGGGGACAGAGAGAGGGAGACAGAGAGAGTGGACAGATAGAGGTGGGACTGAGAGGGGGAACAGAGAGAAGAGGGACAGAGAGAGGGGGAGAGAGAGAGGGTGGAACGATAGTGGCGGGACAGAGACGGGGGACAGAGAGAGGATTGCACAGAGAGAGGGTGACGGAGAGAGAGGACAGAGAGTGGGGGAGAGAGTGGTGGACAGAGAGAGAGGGGGGCATAGAGAGGAGGGACAGAGAGAGGGGTCAGAGAGCGTTGGAGAGTGAGGGCGACAGAGAGACGGGGATGGGGGGGTCAGAGAGAGGGGGACAAAGGGAGGGGGACAGATGGAGGGGGACAGAGGAAGGGGGAGAGTGAGACGATGACAGAGTGGAGGCAGAGGGAGGGCGACAGAAAGAGGGGGACAGAGAAAGGGGGAACAAAGAGAGGGAGGACAGAGAGAGGGGAGACAGAGAGGGGAAGAAGAGAGAGAGGGGGCAGAGAGAGGGGATAGAGCCAGGGGGACAGAAGGAGAGAGGGCAGAGAAAGGGGGAACACAGAGATGGGGAACAGAGAGATGGGGACAGAGGGAGGGGGGAAAGAGCGAGGGGCACCGAGAGAGAGAGGGGCAGAGAGAAGGGGGCCGACAGCGGGGTAGAGAAAGGGGTGGCTGGGAGAGAGAGAGAGGATCAGAGAGTGGGGGCGATAGAGGCGGTCAGAGAGAGGGGCCAGAGAGAGGGGACAGAGAGAGAGGGGGCAGAGAGAGAGGGGGCAGAGAGAGAGAGGGGACAGAGAGAGGAGGGACAGAGAGGGTGGACAGAGAGAGTGGACAGATAGAGGCAGGACGGAGAGGGGAGTCAGAGAGAGGAGGGCACAGAAAGAGTGACAGAGAGAGAGGACAGAGAGTTGCGGAGATAGAGGGGTCAGATCGAGAAGGAAAGAGAGAGAGAGAGAAGGACAGAGAGAGAGTGGGGACAGAGAGAGGAGGGCAGTGAGAGGTTGAAAAGGTACAGAGAGTGTGGAGGACAGAGAGAGGGGCAGAGAGAGGAGGGACAGAGAGAGGGGAGAGAGAGGGTGGACAAATAGAGGCGGGACAGATAGGGGGGATAGAGAGAGAGGGCGACAGAGATAGGGGACAGACAGTGGGGGAGATAGATGCGGTCAGAGAGAGGGGGGACAGAGAGACGGGGACAGAGAGGGTGGACAGGTGGAGGCGGGACAGAGAGGGGGGACAGAGAGAGGATGGACAGAGAGAGAGGGGGCAGAGTGAGGAGGGACAGAGAGCGGGGGACAAAGAGCGGTGGAGAGAGGGCGACAGGGAGACGGGGATGGGTGGTTCAGAGAGAGGGGGTTAAAGGGATGGGGACAGAGGGAGGGGGACAGAGGGAGGGGGGACAGAGAGAGGGGGACAGAGAGGGGGCAGAGAGAGGGCGACAGAAAGAGGGGGACAGAGAAAGGGGAAACACAGTCAGCGAGGACAGAGAGAGGGGAAACAGAGAGGGGGAGCAGAGAGAGAGGGGGCAGAGAGATTGGATAGAGCCGGGGGACAGAGGGAGAGGGGGCAGAGAAAGGAGGAACACAGAGATGGGGGACAGTGAGAGAGGAGACAGAGAGAGAGGGGGCTGAGAGAGGACGACTGAGATAGGAGGCCAGAGAGGGGGACAGAGAGTGGGGAGATAGAGGGGGACACAGAGAGGGGGACAGAGAGAGGGCGACAGAGAGGGTGGACAGAGAGTGTGGTCAGATAGAGGCAGGACAGAGAGGGGGGACAGAGAGAGGAGGGCAGAGAAAGGGTGACAGAGAGAGAGGACAGAGAGTTACGGAGATAGAGGGGTCAGAGAGAGGGGGACAGAGAGAGAGAGGAGGACAGAGAGAGAGGGGGGACCGAGAGAGGAGGGTAGTGAGAGGGTGAAAAGGGGAGTGGGCAGAGAGTGGGGGAGATAGAGGGGGAGAGAGAGGGTGGAAAAGTAGAGGCGGGACAGAGAGGGGGGAACAGAGAGAGAGGGCGATAGAGAGAGGGCACAGACAGTGGGGGAGATAGATGTGGTCAGAGAGAGGGGAAACAGAGTGAGGAGGGGGGAGAGAGAGAGGGGGGCAGAGTGAGGAGGGACAGAGAGGGGGGACAGAGAGGGGGCAGAGAGAGGGGAGACAGAGAGGGGGAGCAGAGAGAGAGGGGGCAGAGAGATTGGATAGAGCCAGGGGGAGAGAGGGAGAGGGGGCAGAGAAAGGAGGAACACTGAGATGGGGGACACAGAGAGGGAGACAGAGAGAGAGGGGACAGAGAGAGAAGGGACAGGGAGAGGGCGACAGAGAGTGCGGGGCAGAGACCAGGGTAGAGAGAGAGACGGGTGGGAGGGAGAGGGGGGCAGAGAGTGAGGAAGGCAGAGGGGGCCAGACAGAGGGGGCCAGAGAGAGAAGCGAGAGAGAGAGAGGGGGTTGAGAGAGGGCGACAGAGATGGGGGCCAGAGAGGGGGACAGAAAGTGAGGAGATAGAGGGGGTCAGAGAGAGGGGACAGAGAGAGGGCGACAGAGAGAGGGCGACAGAGAGGGTGGACAGAGAGAGTGGACAGATTGAAGGCAGGACAGAGAGGGAGGTCAGAGAGAGGAGGGCACAGAAAGGGTGACAGAGAGAGAGGACAGAGAGTTGCGGAGATAGAGGGGTCAGATCGAGAAGGAAAGAGAGAGAGAGGAGGACATAGAGAGAGAAGGAACAGAGAGAGGAGGGCAGTAAGAGGGTGAAAAGGGACAGAGAGAGTGGAGGACAGAGAGAGGGGCAGAGAGAGGAGGGACAGAGAGAGGGAAGAGAGAGGGTGGACAAATAGAGGCGGGACAGATAGGGGGGACAGAGAGAGAGGGCGACAGAGAGAGGGGACAGACAGTGGGGGAGATAGATGTGGTCAGAGAGAGGGGGTGCAGAGGGAGAGGGGACAGAGAGAGGGTGACAGGTGGGGGCGGAAATGAGAGGGGGGACAGAGAGGAGGGACAGTGGGTGGGGGGACAGAGAGAGGGGGACAGAGAGGGGGCAGAGAGAGGGCGACAGAAAGAGGGGGACAGAGAAAGGGGGAACACAGAGAGGGAGGACAGAGCGAGGGGAGAGAGCGGGGGGAGTAGAGAGAGAGGGTGCAGAGAGATTGAATAGCCAGGGGAACAGAGGTAGAGGGGGCAGAGAAAGGAGGAACAGAGAGATGGGGGACAGAGAGAGGGGGAAAGAGGGAGAGGGGGCAGAGAGAGAGGGGGCAGAGGGAGGTCGACAGAGAGAGGGGACAGAGTGAGTGGACAGAGCGAGGGGGTCAGAGAGGGGGGACAGAGAGCGGGTGACAGACAGAGGGGAGACAGAGAGGGGGAGCAGAGAGAGAGGGGGCAGAGTGATTGGATAGAGCCAGGGGGACAGAGGGAGAGGGGGCAGAGAAAGGAGGAACGCAGAGATGAGGGACAGAGAGAGGGGGACAGAGGGAGAGGGGGCAGAGAGAGAGGGTGTCAGAGAGAGGGCGACAGAGAGAGGCGACAGAGTGAGGGGAAAGAGCGAGGGGGTCAGAGAAAGGGTGGACAGAGAGCGGTCGAAAGAGAGAGGGGGGACAGAGAGAGTGGTGACAGAGAGAGGGGGATAGAGAGGGGTGTCAGAGAGAGAGCGACAGAGAGAGGGGGAGATAGAGGGGGACAGAGAGAGAGGGGACAGAGAGAGGAGGTGCAGAGGGAGAGGGGACAGAGAGAGGGTGACAGGGAGAGTGGTCAGAGAGAGTTGGGGATAGAGAGTGGTGGACAGAGGGTGGGACAGAGAGAGGGGGGACAGAGATAGAGGGGGATAGAGAGAGGGGGTCAGAGAGTGGGCAACAGAGAAAGGGGGACAGAGAGCGGGCTAGAGAGAGGGGGCAGAGAGAGTGGGACAGAGAGAGGGGGACAGGGAGAGTTTTCAGAGAGAGAGGGGGATAGAGAGATGTGGAAATACGAGGGGACAGTGAGAGGGGGGACAGAGATAGAGAGGGATAGAGAGGGGGGCCAGAAAGTGGGCAACAGAGAAATGGGGACAGAGAGCGGGCTAGAGAGAGGGGGCAGAGAGAGTGGGACAGAGAGAGGGGGGTAACAGAGAGAGGGGGGACAGAGAGATGGGGACAGAGAGAGACGGCGAAAGTGACAGGAGGACAGAGAGAAGGGGCAGAGGGAGACGGGACAGAGAGAGGGGAGAAAGAGTGGGGCAGATAGAGGGGGCAGAGAGAGAGGGTACAGAGAGAGGGGGCAGAGAGAGGGGGGATAGAGAGGGGGTCGGAGAGAGTGGGGGACAGAGAGAGGGTGGACAGAGGGGGGACAGAGAGTGGCGGGTGGGAGGGAGAGGGGGCAGACAGAGGGCGACAGAGAGAGGGGCACAGACAATGAGGGAGAAAGAGGGGGTCAGAGAGAGGGGGACGGAAAGTAGGGGAGGGAGAGAGGATCAAAGAGAGCGGGACAGAGAGGGAGGGAGATGGAGGAAGTCAGAGGAAGGGGGGACAGAAACTGGGGGACAGAGAGAGAGGTACAGTGTGGGAGACAGAGAAGGTGGCAGAGAGAGGGCAACAGAGAGAAGAGGACAAAGGGCGGGGGAAAGTGAGGGGGCTGAGAGAGGGACAGAGAGAGAGGGTGACAGGAGAGGTGGGCAGAGAGAGAGTGACAGAGAGAGGAGGAAAGAGAGACAGGGGGATAGAGAGACGGTGACAAAGAGGGGGCAGAGAGGGTCGACAGGGAGGGGAGACAGAGCGTGGGGGAGAGAGAAGGCTCAGAGAGAGATGGGACAGAGAGGGGTGTGACAGAGGGAGCGGTACAGAGAGGGTGGACAGATTGAGGCGGGACAGAGAGAGGGGGACAGAGGGAGGGGAGACAGAGGCTCGGTGAAAGAGATGGGGCAGAGAGAAGGGGACAGAGAAAGAGGGGGACAGAGAGATGGGGAGCAGAGAGAAGGGGACAGAGAGAGAGAGGACAGAGAGAGGGGGACAGAGGGACGGCGACAGATAGGAGGCAAAAAGTTGGTGACAGAGAGAGAGGGGGACAGAGAGAGGGGCTAATAGAGAGGGGGCAGAGAGAGGCGGTGACAGAGAGGGTGAAAGGTAGAGCGGGAAAGAGGGAGAAGGAGCAGAGAGAGGGGGACAGAGAGAGGGGGAACAGAGAGACGGTGACAGAGATGGGGCAGAGAGAGGGGGACAGAGAGAGAGGGCACAGAGAGTGGGGGGACTGAGAGAGGGGGACAGAGGGAATGGGACATAGAAAGACGGTGACAGAGCGGGGGCAGAGAGAGGGGGACAGTGAGAGAGGGGACAGAGAGTGGGGGGACTGAGAGAGGGGGACCGAGGGAATGGGACATAGAAAGACGGTGACAGAGCGGGGGCAGAGAGTAGGGGACAGAGAGAGGGGAGATAGAGAGCGGTGGATAGAGAAGGAGGGGTCAGAGGGATGGGGACAGATCGACGGTGACAGAGAGGGGGCAGACAGAGAGCGACAAAGAGAGGGGACAGTGAGGGGGGACAGAGAGAGGGAGACAGGGAGGGGGGACAGCGAGAGCGGGGACAGAGAGAGGGGAACAGAGAGAGGGGGGCTGAGGGGGGCAGAAAGACGGGGCAGACAGAGGGGGAAGGAGGGAGGGGGAAACAGGGACGGGGGCCAGAGAGAGGGGAGACAGAGAGAGGAGGACAGAGAGACAGGGGACAGAGAGTGGGGTACAGAGAGAGGGGGACAGAGAGAGGAGGCCAAAGAGAGAGGAGACAGAGACTGGGGGTAGATAGAGGGGGTCAGATCGAGGGGGAGAGAGAGGGGGGGGATCTAGAGTGGGTCAGTGGGAGGGTGAACAGAGAGTGAGGGACAGAGAGAAGGTTACAGAGTGGGGAAGAGAGATGCAGACAAAGAGAGGGGGACAGATAGAGGGCGGCATGGAGAGATGGGACATAGAGGCTGGATAGTTAGAGTCGGGACAGAGAGGGGTGAAAGAGAGAGAGGGGACAGAGAAGGTGGACAGATAGAGGCCGGACAGAGAGGCGGGACAGAGATGAGGGCAGAGAGAGGGTGACAGAAAGAGGTCAGAGAGTGGGGGAGATAGAGGTGGTCAGAGAGAAGGGGACAGAGCTAGAGGGACAGAGAGAGTGGGGGACAGATAGAGAGGGGGGCAGATGGTGGGGCAGATAGAGGGGGCAGAGAGAGGGGGTCAGACTGAGGGTGAACAGAGAGTGAGGGACAGAGAGAAGGTTACAGAGTGGGGGATAGAGATGTGGACAAAGAGAGGGGGACAGAGAGAGGGCGGCCGAGAGAGATGGGACAGAGAGGCTGGATAGTTAGAGGCGGGATGGAGAGGGGTGACAGAAAGAGAGAGGGGACAGAGAAGATGGACAGATAGAGGCGGGACAGAGATGAGGGCAGAGAGAGGGTGAAAGAAAGAGAGGTCAGAGAGTGGGGGAGATAGAGGTGTTCAGAGAGAGGGGGACAGAGCGAGAGGGACAGAGAGAGGGCGACAGAGAGGGTGGACAGAGAGGGTAGACAGATAGAGGCAGGTCAGAGAGGAGGGACAGAGAGAGGAGGGCAGAGAAAGGGTGACAGAGAGAGAGGACAGAGAGTTGCGGAGATAGAGGGGTCAGAGAGAGAGGGACAGAGAGAGAGAGACAGGAGGACAGAGAGAGGGGGGGACAGAGAGAGGAGGGCAGTGAGAGGGTGAAAAGGGGAGAGGGCAGAGAGTGGGGGAGATAGAAGGGGACAGAGAGAGGGTGACAGAGAGAGTGGGGGACAGAGAGAGAGGGGGCAGAGAGAGGAGGGACAGGGAGAGGGGGAGAGAGAGGGTTGACAAATAGAGGCGGGACAGAGAGGGGGGATAGAGAGAGAGGGCGACAGAGAGAGGGGACAGACAGTGGGGGAGATAGATGTGGTCAGAGTGCGGGGAGACAGAGAGAGTGAGACAGAGAGGGTGGACAGATAGAGGTGGGACTGAGAGGGGGAACTGAGAGAAGAGGGACAGAGAGAGGGGGAGAGAGAGAGGGTGGAAAGATAGTGGCGGGACAGAGACGGGGGACAGAGAGAGCATTGCACAGCGAGAGGGTGACGGAGAGAGAGGACAGGGAGTGGGGGAGAGAGTGGTGGACAGAGGGAGAGGGGGGCAGAGAGAGGAGGGACAGAGAGAGGGGGACAGAGTGCGTTGGAGAGTGAGGGCGACAGAGAGACGGGGACTGAGGGGTCAGAGAGAGAGGGGGACAAAGGGAGGGGGACAGATGGAGGGGGACAGAGGGAGGGGGAGAGAGAGACGATGACAGAGTGGGGGCAGAGGGAGGGCGACAGAAAGAGAGGGGACAGAGAAAGGGGGAACACAGAGAGGGAGGACAGAGAGAGGAGAGACAGAGAGGGGGAGAAGAGAGAGAGGGAGCAGAGAGAGGGGGAACACAGAGATGGGGAACAGAGAGATGGGGACAGAGGGAGGGGGGAAAGAGCGAGGGGCACCGAGAGAGAGAGGGGCAGAGAGAAGGGGGCCGACAGCGGGGTAGAGAAAGGGGTGGCTGGGAGAGAGAGAGGATCAGAGAGTGGGGGCGATAGAGGCGGTCAGAGAGTGGGGCCAGAGAGAAGGGACAGAGAGACAGGGGGCAGAGAGAGAGGGGACAGAGAGAAAGGGGACAGAGAGAAGAGGGACAGAGGCAGAGGGGACAGGGAGAGGGGGACAGAGAGAGAGAGGCAGACAGAGAGAGGGGGCAGAGGGATGAGGGCAGAGAGAGGGTGACAGAGAGAGAGGACAGACAGTGGGGGTGATAGAGGGGGTCAGAGAGAAGGGACAGAGAGAGAGGAAACAGAGAGAGGAGGGACAGAGGGAGAGTGGACAGAGAGAGAAGGACAGGGAGAGAGGCAGACAGAGAGAGAGGGGGCAGAGAGATGAGGGCAGAGAGAGGGTGACAGAGAGAGAGGACAGAGAGTGGGGGAGACAGAGGGTGTCAGAGAGAAGGGGACACCGAGAGAGGGGACAGAGAGAGTGGGGCAGGGAGAGAAGCAGACAGAGAGAGAGGGGGCAGAGGCAGGTCGACAGAGAGAGTAGGACGGAGAGATGGGGACAGAGAGAGAGAGGAGGGACAGAGACAGGAGAGACAGAGAGTGGGGGAACGAGAGAGAGGTGACAGAGAGTGGACAGATAGAGGGGGACAGGGAGAGAGGTGGACAGAGAGAGATGTGGCAGAGAGAAGGCGACAGAGAGAGAAGGACAGCAAGAGGGGGAGAGAGAGAGGGGGGACAGAGAGACAGCGGGATAGTGGGGCAGAGAGAGGGCGAAAGTAGAGCGGGACAGAGAGAGAGGGGGCAGAGAGAGACGGGGACAGAGATGGGGTCGGAGAGAGATGGGGACAGAGAGAGAGGGGGACAGAGAGAGAGGGGCAGAGAGAGAGGGGACAGAGAGGGGGGGCAGAGAGAGAGGGGGACAGAGAGGGGGTCGGAGAGAAAGGGGGACAGAGAGAGAGGGGGACAGAGAGAGAGGGGACAGAGAGAGGGGGACAGAGTGAGAGGGGACAGGGAGAGGGGGACAGAGAGAGGGGGACAGAGATAGAGGGGGATAGAGAGAGGTGGACAGAGGGTGGGACAGAGAGAGGGGGGACAGAGATAGAGGGGGATAGAGAGAGAGGGACAGAGAGAGGGCAACAGAGAGAGAGGGACAGAGAGCGGGCTAGTGATAGGGGGCAGAGAGAGGGGGACAGAGAGAGCGGGTGACAGAGATAGGGGGGACAGAGAGAGAGGGACAGAGAGAGAGGGCGACAGTGAGAGGAGGACAGAGACAGAGGGGGCAGAGAGAGACGGGACAGAGAGAGGGGACAAAGAGTGGGGCAGATAGGGGGGCAGAGAGAGAGGGAACAGAGAGAGGGGCAGAGAGGGAGGGAGACAGAGAGGGGCTCGGAGAAAGTGGGGCACAGAGAGAGGGTGGACAGAGGGGGGACAGAGAGTGGCGGGTGGGAGGGAGAGGGGACAGAGAGAGGGCGACAGAGAGAGGAGCACAGAGAATGAGGGAGATAGAGGGGGTCAGAGAGAGGGGAACGGAAAGTAGGGGAGGGAGAGGGGATCAAAGAGAGGGGGACAGAGAGAGAGGGAGATAGAGGAAGTCAGAGGGAGGAGAGACAGAGACTGGGGGACAGAGAGAGATGTAAAGTGTGGGAGAGAGAGAGAGGGTGGCAGAGAGAGGCCAACAGAGAGAGGAGGACAAAGGGCGGGGGAGAGTGAGGGGGCTGAGAGAGGGGGATAGAGAGAGAGGGTGACAGAGAGAGGTGGGCAGAGAGAGAGGGACAGAGAGGGTAGACAGAGAGCGGGGGAGAGAGAAGGCTCAGATAGTGGGGTGACAGAGATAGGGGACAGAGAGAGTGGACAGATTGAGGCGGGACATAGAGAGGGGGACAGAGGGAGGGAGGACAGAGGGACGGTGACAGAGAGGGGGCAGAGAGAGGGTGACAGAAAGAGGTCAGAGAGTGGGGGAGATAGAGGTGGTCAGAGAGAAGGGGACAGAGCTAGAGGGACAGAGAGAGTGGGGGACAGATAGAGAGGGGGGCAGATGGTGGGGCAGATAGAGGGGGCAGAGAGAGGGGGTCAGACTGAGGGTGAACAGAGAGTGAGGGACAGAGAGAAGGTTACAGAGTGGGGGATAGAGATGTGGACAAAGAGAGGGGGACAGAGAGAGGGCGGCCGAGAGAGATGGGACAGAGAGGCTGGATAGTTAGAGGCGGGATGGAGAGGGGTGACAGAAAGAGAGAGGGGACAGAGAAGATGGACAGATAGAGGCGGGACAGAGATGAGGGCAGAGAGAGGGTGAAAGAAAGAGAGGTCAGAGAGTGGGGGAGATAGAGGTGTTCAGAGAGAGGGGGACAGAGCGAGAGGGACAGAGAGAGGGCGACAGAGAGGGTGGACAGAGAGGGTAGACAGATAGAGGCAGGTCAGAGAGGAGGGACAGAGAGAGGAGGGCAGAGAAAGGGTGACAGAGAGAGAGGACAGAGAGTTGCGGAGATAGAGGGGTCAGAGAGAGAGGGACAGAGAGAGAGAGACAGGAGGACAGAGAGAGGGGGGGACAGAGAGAGGAGGGCAGTGAGAGGGTGAAAAGGGGAGAGGGCAGAGAGTGGGGGAGATAGAAGGGGACAGAGAGAGGGTGACAGAGAGAGTGGGGGACAGAGAGAGAGGGGGCAGAGAGAGGAGGGACAGGGAGAGGGGGAGAGAGAGGGTTGACAAATAGAGGCGGGACAGAGAGGGGGGATAGAGAGAGAGGGCGACAGAGAGAGGGGACAGACAGTAGGGGAGATAGATGTGGTCAGAGTGCGGGGAGACAGAGAGAGTGAGACAGAGAGGGTGGACAGATAGAGGTGGGACTGAGAGGGGGAACTGAGAGAAGAGGGACAGAGAGAGGGGGAGAGAGGGAGGGTGGAAAGATAGTGGCGGGACAGAGACGGGGGACAGAGAGAGGATTGCACAGCGAGAGGGTGACGGAGAGAGAGGACAGGGAGTGGGGGAGAGAGTGGTGGACAGAGGGAGAGGGGGGCAGAGAGAGGAGGGACAGAGAGAGGGGGACAGAGTGCGTTGGAGAGTGAGGGCGACAGAGAGACGGGGACTGAGGGGTCAGAGAGAGAGGGGGACAAAGGGAGGGGGACAGATGGAGGGGGACAGAGGGAGGGGGAGAGAGAGACGATGACAGAGTGGGGGCAGAGGGAGGGCGACAGAAAGAGAGGGGACAGAGAAAGGGGGAACACAGAGAGGGAGGACAGAGAGAGGAGAGACAGAGAGGGGGAGAAGAGAGAGAGGGGGCAGAGAGAGGGGGAACACAGAGATGGGGAACAGAGAGATGGGGACAGAGGGAGGGGGGAAAGAGCGAGGGGCACCGAGAGAGAGAGGGGCAGAGAGAAGGGGGCCGACAGCGGGGTAGAGAAAGGGGTGGCTGGGAGAGAGAGAGGATCAGAGAGTGGGGGCGATAGAGGCGGTCAGAGAGTGGGGCCAGAGAGAAGGGACAGAGAGACAGGGGGCAGAGAGAGAGGGGACAGAGAGAAAGGGGACAGAGAGAAGAGGGACAGAGGCAGAGGGGACAGGGAGAGGGGGACAGAGAGAGAGAGGCAGACAGAGAGAGGGGGCAGAGGGATGAGGGCAGAGAGAGGGTGACAGAGAGAGAGGACAGACAGTGGGGGTGATAGAGGGGGTCAGAGAGAAGGGACAGAGAGAGAGGAAACAGAGAGAGGAGGGACAGAGGGAGAGTGGACAGAGAGAGAAGGACAGGGAGAGAGGCAGACAGAGAGAGAGGGGGCAGAGAGATGAGGGCAGAGAGAGGGTGACAGAGAGAGAGGACAGAGAGTGGGGGAGACAGAGGGTGTCAGAGAGAAGGGGACACCGAGAGAGGGGACAGAGAGAGTGGGGCAGGGAGAGAAGCAGACAGAGAGAGAGGGGGCAGAGGCAGGTCGACAGAGAGAGTAGGACGGAGAGATGGGGACAGAGAGAGAGAGGAGGGACAGAGACAGGAGAGACAGAGAGTGGGGGAACGAGAGAGAGGTGACAGAGAGTGGACAGATAGAGGGGGACAGGGAGAGAGGTGGACAGAGAGAGATGTGGCAGAGAGAAGGCGACAGAGAGAGAAGGACAGCGAGAGGGGGAGAGAGAGAGGGGGGACAGAGGGACAGCGGGATAGTGGGGCAGAGAGAGGGCGAAAGTAGAGCGGGACAGAGAGAGAGGGGGCAGAGAGGGACGGGGACAGAGATGGGGTCGGAGAGAGATGGGGACAGAGAGAGAGGGGGACAGAGAGAGAGGGGCAGAGAGAGAGGGGACAGAGAGGGGGGGCAGAGAGAGAGGGGGACAGAGAGGGGGTCGGAGAGAAAGGGGGACAGAGAGAGAGGGGGACAGAGAGAGAGGGGACAGAGAGAGGGGGACAGAGTGAGAGGGGACAGGGAGAGGGGGACAGAGAGAGGGGGACAGAGATAGAGGGGGATAGAGAGAGGTGGACAGAGGGTGGGACAGAGAGAGGGGGGACAGAGATAGAGGGGGATAGAGAGAGAGGGACAGAGAGAGGGCAACAGAGAGAGAGGGACAGAGAGCGGGCTAGTGATAGGGGGCAGAGAGAGGGGGACAGAGAGAGCGGGTGACAGAGAGAGGGGGGACAGAGAGAGAGGGACAGAGAGAGAGGGCGACAGTGAGAGGAGGACAGAGACAGAGGGGGCAGAGAGAGACGGGACAGAGAGAGGGGACAAAGAGTGGGGCAGATAGGGGGGCAGAGAGAGAGGGAACAGAGAGAGGGGCAGAGAGGGAGGGAGACAGAGAGGGGCTCGGAGAAAGTGGGGCACAGAGAGAGGGTGGACAGAGGGGGGACAGAGAGTGGCGGGTGGGAGGGAGAGGGGACAGAGAGAGGGCGACAGAGAGAGGAGCACAGAGAATGAGGGAGATAGAGGGGGTCAGAGAGAGGGGAACGGAAAGTAGGGGAGGGAGAGGGGATCAAAGAGAGGGGGACAGAGAGAGAGGGAGATAGAGGAAGTCAGAGGGAGGAGAGACAGAGACTGGGGGACAGAGAGAGATGTAAAGTGTGGGAGAGAGAGAGAGGGTGGCAGAGAGAGGCCAACAGAGAGAGGAGGACAAAGGGCGGGGGAGAGTGAGGGGGCTGAGAGAGGGGGATAGAGAGAGAGGGTGACAGAGAGAGGTGGGCAGAGAGAGAGGGACAGAGAGGGTAGACAGAGAGCGGGGGAGAGAGAAGGCTCAGATAGTGGGGTGACAGAGATAGGGGACAGAGAGAGTGGACAGATTGAGGCGGGACATAGAGAGGGGGACAGAGGGAGGGAGGACAGAGGGACGGTGACAGAGAGGGGGCAGAGAGAGGGTGACAGAAAGAGGTCAGAGAGTGGGGGAGATAGAGGTGGTCAGAGAGAAGGGGACAGAGCTAGAGGGACAGAGAGAGTGGGGGACAGATAGAGAGGGGGGCAGATGGTGGGGCAGATAGAGGGGGCAGAGAGAGGGGGTCAGACTGAGGGTGAACAGAGAGTGAGGGACAGAGAGAAGGTTACAGAGTGGGGGATAGAGATGTGGACAAAGAGAGGGGGACAGAGAGAGGGCGGCCGAGAGAGATGGGACAGAGAGGCTGGATAGTTAGAGGCGGGATGGAGAGGGGTGACAGAAAGAGAGAGGGGACAGAGAAGATGGACAGATAGAGGCGGGACAGAGATGAGGGCAGAGAGAGGGTGAAAGAAAGAGAGGTCAGAGAGTGGGGGAGATAGAGGTGTTCAGAGAGAGGGGGACAGAGCGAGAGGGACAGAGAGAGGGCGACAGAGAGGGTGGACAGAGAGGGTAGACAGATAGAGGCAGGTCAGAGAGGAGGGACAGAGAGAGGAGGGCAGAGAAAGGGTGACAGAGAGAGAGGACAGAGAGTTGCGGAGATAGAGGGGTCAGAGAGAGAGGGACAGAGAGAGAGAGACAGGAGGACAGAGAGAGGGGGGGACAGAGAGAGGAGGGCAGTGAGAGGGTGAAAAGGGGAGAGGGCAGAGAGTGGGGGAGATAGAAGGGGACAGAGAGAGGGTGACAGAGAGAGTGGGGGACAGAGAGAGAGGGGGCAGAGAGAGGAGGGACAGGGAGAGGGGGAGAGAGAGGGTTGACAAATAGAGGCGGGACAGAGAGGGGGGATAGAGAGAGAGGGCGACAGAGAGAGGGGACAGACAGTGGGGGAGATAGATGTGGTCAGAGTGCGGGGAGACAGAGAGAGTGAGACAGAGAGGGTGGACAGATAGAGGTGGGACTGAGAGGGGGAACTGAGAGAAGAGGGACAGAGAGAGGGGGAGAGAGGGAGGGTGGAAAGATAGTGGCGGGACAGAGACGGGGGACAGAGAGAGGATTGCACAGCGAGAGGGTGACGGAGAGAGAGGACAGGGAGTGGGGGAGAGAGTGGTGGACAGAGGGAGAGGGGGGCAGAGAGAGGAGGGACAGAGAGAGGGGGACAGAGTGCGTTGGAGAGTGAGGGCGACAGAGAGACGGGGACTGAGGGGTCAGAGAGAGAGGGGGACAAAGGGAGGGGGACAGATGGAGGGGGACAGAGGGAGGGGGAGAGAGAGACGATGACAGAGTGGGGGCAGAGGGAGGGCGACAGAAAGAGAGGGGACAGAGAAAGGGGGAACACAGAGAGGGAGGACAGAGAGAGGAGAGACAGAGAGGGGGAGAAGAGAGAGAGGGGGCAGAGAGAGGGGGAACACAGAGATGGGGAACAGAGAGATGGGGACAGAGGGAGGGGGGAAAGAGCGAGGGGCACCGAGAGAGAGAGGGGCAGAGAGAAGGGGGCCGACAGCGGGGTAGAGAAAGGGGTGGCTGGGAGAGAGAGAGGATCAGAGAGTGGGGGCGATAGAGGCGGTCAGAGAGTGGGGCCAGAGAGAAGGGACAGAGAGACAGGGGGCAGAGAGAGAGGGGACAGAGAGAAAGGGGACAGAGAGAAGAGGGACAGAGGCAGAGGGGACAGGGAGAGGGGGACAGAGAGAGAGAGGCAGACAGAGAGAGGGGGCAGAGGGATGAGGGCAGAGAGAGGGTGACAGAGAGAGAGGACAGACAGTGGGGGTGATAGAGGGGGTCAGAGAGAAGGGACAGAGAGAGAGGAAACAGAGAGAGGAGGGACAGAGGGAGAGTGGACAGAGAGAGAAGGACAGGGAGAGAGGCAGACAGAGAGAGAGGGGGCAGAGAGATGAGGGCAGAGAGAGGGTGACAGAGAGAGAGGACAGAGAGTGGGGGAGACAGAGGGTGTCAGAGAGAAGGGGACACCGAGAGAGGGGACAGAGAGAGTGGGGCAGGGAGA
Source organism: Chiloscyllium punctatum (assembly GCF_047496795.1). Taxonomy (NCBI): domain Eukaryota; kingdom Metazoa; phylum Chordata; class Chondrichthyes; order Orectolobiformes; family Hemiscylliidae; genus Chiloscyllium; species Chiloscyllium punctatum. Next base: position 67,874,503 of record NC_092776.1, on the reverse strand, counting down.
GAAGCAGACAGAGAGAGAGGGGGCAGAGGCAGGTCGACAGAGAGAGTAGGACGGAGAGATGGGGACAGAGAGAGAGAGGAGGGACAGAGACAGGAGAGACAGAGAGTGGGGGAACGAGAGAGAGGTGACAGAGAGTGGACAGATAGAGGGGGGACAGGGAGAGAGGTGGACAGAGAGAGATGTGGCAGAGAGAAGGCGACAGAGAGAGAAGGACAGCGAGAGGGGGAGAGAGAGAGGGGGGACAGAGGGACAGCGGGATAGTTGGGCAGAGAGAGGGCGAAAGTAGAGCGGGACAGAGAGAGAGGGGGCAGAGAGAGACGGGGACAGAGATGGGGTCGGAGAGAGATGGGGACAGAGAGAGAGGGGGACAGAGAGAGAGGGGCAGAGAGAGAGGGGACAGAGAGAGGGGGCAGAGAGAGAGGGGGACAGAGAGGGGGTCGGAGAGAAAGGGGGACAGAGAGAGAGGGGGACAGAGAGAGAGGGGACAGAGAGAGGGGGACAGAGTGAGAGGGGACAGGGAGAGGGGGACAGAGAGAGGGGGACAGAGATAGAGGGGGATAGAGAGAGGTGGACAGAGGGTGGGACAGAGAGAGGGGGGACAGAGATAGAGGGGGATAGAGAGAGAGGGACAGAGAGAGGGCAACAGAGAGAGAGGGACAGAGAGCGGGCTAGTGATAGGGGGCAGAGAGAGGGGGACAGAGAGAGCGGGTGACAGAGATAGGGGGGACAGAGAGAGAGGGACAGAGAGAGAGGGCGACAGTGAGAGGAGGACAGAGACAGAGGGGGCAGAGAGAGACGGGACAGAGAGAGGGGACAAAGAGTGGGGCAGATAGGGGGGCAGAGAGAGAGGGAACGGAGAGAGGGGCAGAGAGGGAGGGAGACAGAGAGGGGGTCGGAGAAAGTGGGGCACAGAGAGAGGGTGGACAGAGGGGGGACAGAGAGTGGCGGGTGGGATGGAGAGGGGACAGAGAGAGGGCGACAGAGAGAGGAGCACAGAGAATGAGGGAGATAGAGGGGGTCAGAGAGAGGGGAACGGAAAGTAGGGGAGGGAGAGGGGATCAAAGAGAGGGGGACAGAGAGAGAGGGAGATAGAGGAAGTCAGAGGGAGGAGAGACAGAGACTGGGGGACAGAGAGAGATGTAAAGTGTGGGAGAGAGAGAGAGGGTGGCAGAGAGAGGCCAACAGAGAGAGGAGGACAAAGGGCGGGGGAGAGTGAGGGGGCTGAGAGAGGGGGATAGAGAGAGAGGGTGACAGAGAGAGGTGGGCAGAGAGAGAGGGACAGAGAGGGTAGACAGAGAGCGGGGGAGAGAGAAGGCTCAGATAGTGGGGTGACAGAGATAGGGGACAGAGAGAGTGGACAGATTGAGGCGGGACATAGAGAGGGGGACAGAGGGAGGGAGGACAGAGGGACGGTGACAGAGAGGGGGCAGAGAGAAGGGGATAGAGAAGGAGGGGGACAGAGAGAGGGGGAGCCGAGAGAGGGGGACAGAGAGAGGGGGACAGAGAGAGGGGGGACAGAGAGAGAAGGAACAGAGAGACGGCGACAGAGAGGAGGCAAAAAGATAGTGACAGAGAGAGGGGGACAGAGAGAGGGGCTGATAGAGAGGGAGGCAGAGAGAGGGGGCGACAGGGAGGGGGCAGAGAGAGGTTGAAAGAGAGAGCGCGACAGAGGGAGAGGGAGCAGAGAGAGGGGAACAGAGAGATGGGGAACAGAGAGACGGTGACAGAGATGGGGCAGAGAGAGCGGGACAGAGAGGGGGGGACAGCGAGTCGGGGACTGAGAGAGGAGGACAGAGGGAGGCGGAGAGAGAGAGACGTTGACAGACCGGGGGCAGAGAGTGGGGGACAGAGAGAGGGGAGATAGAGAGCGGTGGAGAGAGAAGGAAGGGTTAGATGGAGGGGGGGGGGGGGGGAACAGAGCGATGGTGACAGAGAGGGGGCAGAGAAAGAGCGACAAAGATAGGGGACAGTGAGGGGGGACAGAGAGAGGGGGACAGGGATGGGGGACAGCGAGAGGGGGGTACAGAGAGAGCAGAACAGAGAGACGGGGACAGACAGTGGGGGAACAGAGAGAGAGGGAACAGAGAGACGGGGACAGAGAGGGGGGTGGCAGAGAGACGGGAACAGAGAGATGGGTGACAGAGAGAGGGACAGAGAGGGGTAACAGAGAGAGTGGGGACAGAGAGCGGGGGCACAGAGAGAGGGGCGGGACAGAGAGAGGGGGAGATAGAGGGGGTCTGAGATGGGGGAACAGAGAGAGAGGGGACAGAGAGTGGGGTACAGAGAGAGGGGGACAGAGAGAGGAGGCCAGAGAAAGAGGGGACAGAGAGTGGGGTTAGATAGAGGGGGTCAGATCGAGGGGGAGAGAGAGGGGGATATAGAGGGGGGCAGAGGGAGGGTGAGCAGAGAGTGAGGGACAGAGAGAAGGTTACAGAGTTGGGGAGAGAGATGCGGACAAAGAGAAGGGGACAGAGAGAGGGCGGCAGAGAGAGATGGGACAGAGAGGTGGGGACAGAGAGGGGGGACAGAGAGAGAGGGGACAGAGAGAGGGGGACTGAGAGAGGGTGGCAGAGAGAGGGGGATCGTGAGTGGGGGACGGAGAGTGGGGGACAGAGAGAGGGTGACAGAGAGAGGGGCACAGAGTGGGGGAGAGTGAGGACGAGAGAGAGGGCTACAGAGAGAGGGGGACAGAGAGAGGGGGACAGAGGGAGGGGACAGAGAGAGGGGACAGAGAGAGGGGGTCAGAGAGAGGGGCACAGAGTGGGGGAGAGTGAGGACGAGAGAGAGGGCTACAGAGAGAGGGGGACAGAGAGAGGGGGACAGAGGGAGGGGACAGAGAGTAAAAAACAGAGAGGGGGGAAAGAGAGAGGGGTGTCAGAGGGAGTGGGTACAGAGAGTGGGGGACAGAGGGAGAGGTACAGAGTTGGGGGAAAGAGAGGGTGTCAGAGGGAGGGGGACAGAGTTGGGGGAGAGAGGGGGAGAAAGGGGGGACAGAGAGTGGGCAGAGAGAGAGCAACAGAGAGAGGGACACAGAGAGCGAGGGAGAGAGGGGGCAGAGAGAGGGCGACAGAGAGAGGGGGGTAAAGAGAGAGCGGAACAGAGAGAGAGTGGAACAGAGAGATGGGGCAGAGAGAGAGAGGGGGACAGAGAGGGGGACAGAGAGAGAGAGAGACAGAGAGACAGTGAAACAGAGAGAGGGGGACAGAGAGAGTGGGAAGTGAGAGAGGAGGACAGATAGAGATGGGGACAGAGAGGGGGACAGAGAAAGGCGGGTGGGAGGGAGAGGGGGGCAGAGAGAAGGCGACAGAGAGTGCGGCACAGAGAGTGATGGAGATAAAGGGGGTCCAAGAGAGGGTACGGAAAGACGGGGGAGGTAGAGGAGTTAGAGGAAGGGGGGACAGAGAGTAGGGGACAGAGTGAGGGGTAGAGAGTGGGAGATAGAGAGGGGGCAGAGAGAGGGGGTCAGAGAGTGGGCAGAGAGAGGGCAACAGAGAGAGGGGGACAGAGAGCGGTGCAGAGAGAGGGCGACAGAGAGACGGGGGACAGAGGGGTGGGACAGAGAGAGCGGGACAGAGGGAAGGGGGACAGAGAGACGGTGACAGAGAGGGGGCAGAGAGACCGCGACAGAAAGAGGGGATAGAGAATGGGGAAAACAGAGAAGGGGGACAGAGAGCGGGGAGACAGAGAGAGGGGGAGAGAGAGAGAGGGGGAATGGGGGGGGAGAGAGAGGGGCACAGAGAGGGCAAAAGAGCCAGGGGGACAGAGGGAGAGGGGGCAGAGAGAGGGGGAAAGGGGGGTGCAGAGAGGTGGAGGGGACAGAGAGACAGTGACAGAGAGGGGGGAGAGAGAGGGCGACAGAGAGGGGGGACAGAGAGAGATGGACAAAGAGAGGAGGACAGAGAGGGGGGACAGAGAGAGGTGGACAGAGAGATGTGGACAGAGAGAGTGGGGAGAGAGAGGGGACAGAGAGATGGGCAAAGAGAAGGGGGCCGGGAGCGGGGGAGAGAGAGGGTCGGGTGGGAGAGAGAGGAGTTCAGAGAGTGGGGGAGATAGAGGTGGTCAGAGAGAGCGGACCAGAGAGAGAGGGGACAGAGAGAGAGAGGGGGCAGAGAAAGGGCGACAGAGAGAGGGAGACAGAGATGGGGACAGAGAGAGGGGATAGAGAGAGGGGTACAGAGAGAGCGGGAGAGAGAGAGGCGGGACAGAGAGGGGGGACCGAGAGAGGAGGACAGAGAGATGGTGAAAGAGAGAGGCGGGACAGAGAGAGAAGGGCAGAGAGAGGGTGACAGAGATAAGTGGACAGAGAGAGAGGGGTACAGAGAGAGGGGGACAGATAGAGGAGGGCAGAGAGAGGGGGGACAGAGAGAGAGGGGTCAGAGAGAGGACGGACTGAGAGAAGGGACAGAGAGAGAGGGGACAGAGAGAGGAGGGACAGAGAGAGGTCGACAGGGAGTGGGGGACAGAGAGAGGGTGACAGAGAGAGGGGGACAGAGAGGGGGGAAGAGAGAGAGGGGAGCGAGAGAGAGGGGACAGAGGGAGGGTGACAGGACGAGAGGCAGACAGAGAGAGAGGGGGCAGAGAGAGGTCGACAGGGAGAGGGGGATGGAGAGAGGGGACAGAGAGAGAGGGAGACAGAGAGAGAGGTAGGCAGAGAGAGGGGTACAGAGAGGGATGCGGCAGAGAGAGAGAGGGGGACAGAGAGGGGGCAGAGAGAGGGGGAAAAAGAGAGAGGGGGACAGAGAGAAAGGGGCCAAAGAGAGGGGGATAGAGAGTGGGGACAGAGAGAGGGGAGAGAGAGAGGGGGCAGAGGGAGAGGGGACAGAGAGAGGGGGCAGAGGGAGAGGGGGACGGGGGGGGCAGAGAGAGAGGGACAGATAGAGGGGGGAACAGAGAGAGCGGGACAGAGAGAGAGGGGAACAGAGAGAGAGGACACAGAGAGGGGGGAAAGAGACGGGGACAGAGAGAGAGGGACAGAGAGAGTGAGACAGAGATATGGGACAGAGTGAGGGGGCTGAGAGTGGGGGCAGAGAGAGAGGGGGACAGCGAGGGGGACAGAGAAAGGCGGGGGCGAGGGAGGGGGGCAGAGAGAAGGCGACAGACAGAGGGGCACAGAGAATGAGGGAGATAGAGGGGGTCAGAGCGAGGGGACGGAAAGACAGGGGAGGTAGAGGAATTAGAGGGGTGGACAGAGAGTGGGGGACAGAGAGAGGGGTACAGAGTGGGAGAGAAAGAGGGGGACAGAGAGATTGGGAGAGAGAGAGGCGGCAGATATAGAGGGGACAGAGAGAGGGGGAAGAGAGGGGAAAAAAGAGAGGCGGGTATGAGGGCGAGGGGGCAGAGAGAGGCCGACAGAGAGAGAGAGGGGCACAGAGAGTGAGGGAGATAGAGTGGGTCAGAGAGAGGGGGACGGAAAGTGAGAGAGGGAGAGGGGGTCAAAGAGAGCGGGACAGAGAGAGAGGGACTTAGAGGAAGTCAGAGGGAGGGGGGACAGAGACTGGGGGACAGAGAGAAGGGTACAGAGTGGGAGTGAGAGGGGGACAGAGAGCCAGGGAAAGAAAGGGGGACAGAGAGAGAGGGGGACAGAGAAAGAAGTTGTCAGAGAGAGGGGGACAGAGAGAGGGGGACAGAAGGAGGGGGACAGGGAGGGGGGGACAGAGAGGGGGACAGAGGGAGGGAATCAGAGAGACGGTGACAGAGAGGGGGAAAAAGAGGGTGACAGAGATAGGGGGACAGAGAGAGGGGGTGATAGAGAGGGGAGGGTGCACATAGAGGGGGTGACAGATGGGGTCAGAGAGAGGGTGAAAGAAAGAGCGGTACAGAGGAAGAGCGGGACAGAGAGAGGGGGCAAGTGAGGGGGGAACAGAGAGACGGTGAAAGAGAGGGGGCAGATGGGAACAGCGAGAGGGGGAACAGAGAGTGGGAGGACAGAGAGAGTGGACAGAGGGAGGGGGACAGAGAGAGGGGGACAGAGAGGCGGTGACAGAGCGGGCACAGAGAGTGGGGGACAGAGAGAGGGGGATAGAGAGCGTGGGAGAGAGAAGGAGGGGGCAGAGGGAGGGAGGACAGAGCGATGGTGACATAGAGGGGGCAGAGAGCGAGCGACAAAAAGAGGGGACAGTGAAGGGGAAAACAGAGAGGGGGAGAGAGAGGGGGCGCAGCGAGAGGGGTGGAAGAGAGAGGCGGGACAGAGAGAGGGGACAGAGAAAAGGGGGGCCAGAGATCGAGGGGGACAGAGAGAGGGCGACAGAGAGTGGGCAAAAGAGAGAGGGGACAGAGAGCAGGGAGCGAGAGGGGGCAGAAATTGGAGGACAGAGAAAGGGGGTGACAGAGAGAGGGGGACAGAGAGAGCGGGACAGAGAGAGGTGGCAGAGAGAGAGGACAGAGAGAGGGGGACAGAGGATGGGACAGACAGAGGCGGGTGTGAGGGAGAGGGGGCATAGAGAGGGCGACAGAAACAGGGGCACAGAGAGTGAGGGAGATAAAGGGTGTCAGAGAGAGGCCGACGGAAAGTGGGGGAGGGAGAGGGGATCAAAGAGAGCGGGACAGAGAGAGAGTGAGATCGAGGAGGTCAAAGGGAGGGGGGACAGAGACTGAGGGACAGAGAGACGTGTACAGAGTGGGAGAGAGAGAGTGGCGCAGAGAGAGGGCAACAGAGAGAGGGAGACAGAGAGCGGGGGAGAGAGAGTGAGGGCAGAGAGAGGAGGACAGAGAGAGAGGGGACAGAGAGACGGTGACAGAGACGGGGCAGAAAGAGGGTGACAGAGAGAAGGGAGACAGAGAGATTGGTACAGAGAGAGAGAACAGATTGAGGTGGTACAGAGAGAGGGGGATAGAGGGAGAGGGGACAGAGAGATGGTGTCAGAGAGGGCGCAGAGAGAGGGGGGACAGAGAGAGGGTGACAGAGGGAGGGGGGGCATAGCGACTGTGACAGAGAGGGGGCAGAGAGAGGGCGACAGAAAGGGGGGAAACAGAGAGAGGTGGACAGAGAGAGTGGGGGCAGAGAGAGGGACACAGAGAGAGAGGGAGATAGAGGGGGTCAGAGCGAGGGGACGGAAAGACGGGGGAGGTAGAGGAGTTAGTGGGGGGGACAGAGAGTGGGGGACAGAGAGAGGGGTACAGAGTGGGAGAGAGAGGGGGGCAGAGAGAAGGGGTCAGAGAGAGGGGGACAGAGAGAGGGGGACAAAGAGAGGGGGACAGAGAGATTGGGACTGAGAGATGCGGCAGATATAGAGGGGACAGAGAGAGGGGGTAGAGAGGGGTACAGAGAGAGGGGGTTGGGAGGGCGAGGGGACAGAGGGAGGCCGACAGAGAGAGGGGCACAGAGAGTGAGGTAGATAGAGTGGGTCAGAGAGAGGGGGACGGAAAGTGGGAGAGGGAGAGGGGGTCAAAGAGAGCAGGACAGAGAGAGAGGGACTTAGAGGAAGTCAGAGGGAGGGGGGACAGAGACTGGGGGACAGAGAGAAGGATACAGAGTGGGAGTGAGAGGGGGGCAGAGAGAGGGCAACAGAGAGTGGGGGACAGAGAGCCAGGGAAAGAGAGGGGGACAGAGAGAGGGGGGGACAGAGAGGGGGGGACAGAAGGAGGGGGACAGGGAGAGGGGGGACAGATAGGAGGACAGAGGGAGGGGATCAGAGAGACGGTGACAGAGAGGGGGAAAAAGAGGGTGACAGAGATAGGGGGACAGAGAGGGGGGGACAGAAGGAGGGGGACAGGGAGAGGGGGGACAGAGAGGGGGACAGAGGGAGGGGATCAGAGAGACGGTGACAGAGAGGGGGAAAAAGAGGGTGACAGAGATAGGGGGACAGAGAGAGGGGGTCATAGAGAGGGGTGGGTGCATATAGAGGGGGTGACAGATGGGGGTCAGAGAGAGGGTGAAAGAAAGAGCGGTACAGAGGAAGATCGGGACAGTGAGAGGGGGAGAAGTGAGGGGGGAACAGAGAGACGGTGAAAGAGAGGGGGCAGAGAGATGGGAACAGCGAGAGGGGGAACAGAGAGTGGGAGGACAGAGAGACTGGACAGAGGGAGGGGGACAGAGAGAGGGAACAGAGAGGCGGTGACAGAGCGGGCACAGAGAGTGGGGGACAGAGAGAGGGGGATAGAGAGCGTGGGAGAGAGAAGGAGGGGGACAGAGGGAGGGAGGACAGAGCGATGGTGACATAGAGGGGGCAGAGAGCGAGCGATAAAAATTGGGGCCAGTGAGGGGGGAAAACAGAAAGGGGGACAGAGAAGAGAAGGGACAGAGATCGAGGGGGACAGAGAGAGGGCGAAAGAGAGAGGGGGGACAGAGAGAGGGGGACAGAGAGAGGGGGGGGACAGAGAGAGGTGGCAGAGAGAGAGGGGACTGCGAGAGGGGGGACAGAGGATGGGACAGAGAGAGGCGTGTGGGAGGGAGTGGAGTCAGAGAGAGGGTGATAGAGAGAGAGGGGGACAGAGAGAGGGGGAGCAGAGAGAGGGGCACAGAGAGAGGGGGAGCAGAGAGAGTGGGCCAGAGAGAGTGGGGCAGAGAGCGGGGGGACAGAGAGAGGGGGGCAGAGAGACGGTGACAGAGGGGGTACAAAAAGAGGGTGCATAGCGAGTGGGACTGAGAGAGGTGGTGATGGGGCGGAAAGAGAGAGGGGGACAGAGAGAGAGAGGAGACAGAGAGTGGGGGTAGATAGAGGCGGTCAGAGAGAGGTGGACAGAGAGAGAGGGGATCTAGAGGGTGTCAGAGGGTGGGTGAACGAGAGTGGGGGACATAGAGAGGGGTACAGATTCGGGGAGAGAGATGCGGACAGAGAGAGGGAGACAGAGAGAGGGTGACAGAGAGAGATGGGACAGAGAGGTGGGGATAGAGAGGGGGGACAGAGAGAGGGGAGGACAGAGAGAGGGGGGGACAGAGAGAGAGGGACAGTGAGTGGGAAACAGAGAGAGCGGGCGCAGAGAGTGGGGGACAGGGAGAAGGGGGATAGAGAGCGTTGGAGAGAGAAGGAGGGGGACAGAGAGAGGGTGGACAGAGCAACGGTGTCAGATAGGGGGCTGAGAGAGAGCGACAACGAGAGGGGACAGTGAGGGGGGAACAGAGAAAGGGGGACAGAGAGAGTTGGGACAGGGAGAGTGGGGACAGAGAGAGGGGGACATAGAGAGGGGACAGAGAAGAGAGGGGACAGAGATCGAGGGGGACAGAGAGAGGGCGACAGCGAGTGGCAACAGCGAGAGGGGGACAGAGAGAGGGGGCATAAAGAGGTGGACAGAGAGAGGGGTGACAGAGAGAGTGGGGACAGAGGGAGGGGGAGAGAGAGAGAGGGGGGCAGAGAGAGGTGGCAGAGAGAGAGGGGACAGGGAGAGGGGGGACAGAGGGTGGGACAGAGAGAGGCGTGTGGGAGGGAGGGAAGGCAGAGAGAGGGCGGCAGAGAGAGAACGACAGAGAGAGAGGGGGACAGAGCGAGGGGGAGTAGAGAGAGGGGGACAGAGAGAGTGGGACAGAGAGAGGGGGGACAGAGAGAGGGGGAAGAGAGACGGTGACTGAGAGGGGACCAAAAGAGGTGCATGGCGAGTGGGACAGAGAGAGGTGGTGATAGACAATAGATAATAGACAATAGATGCAGGAGTAGGCCATTCAAAACTTCGAGCCTACACCGCCATTCAATATGATCATGGCTGATCATTCCCAATCAGTATCCTGTTCCAGCCTTATCTCCATAACCCTTGACTCCACTATCTTTAAGAGCTCTATCCAATTCTTTCTTAAATGAATCCGGAGACTGAGCCTCCACTGCCCTCTGGGGCAGAGCATTCCACACAGCCAACACTCTCTGGGTGAAGTAGTTTCTCCTCATCTCTGTCCTAAATGGTCTCCCCCGTGTTTTTAAGTTGTGTCCTCTGGTTCGGCACTCCCCCATCAGCGGAAATATGTTTCCTCCTGCCAGAGTGTCCAATCCTTTCATAATCCTATACGTTTCAATCAGATCCCCTCTCAGTCTTCTAAACTCAAGGGTATACAAGCCCAGTCGCTTCAGTCTTTCCGTGTAAGGCAATCCTGCCATTCCCGGAATTGACCTCGTGAACCTACGCTGCACTCCCTCAATAGCCAGAATGTCTTTCCTCAAATTTGGAGACCAGAACTGTACACAGTACTCCAGGTGTGGTCTCACCAGGGCCCTGTACAGCTGCAGAAGCACCTCTTTGCTTCTATACTCAATTCCTCTTGTTATGAAGGCCAGCATGCTATTAGCCTTCTTCACAACCTGCTGTACCTGCATGCTTGCCTTCATTGACTGGTGGACAAGAACACCCAGATCTCTCTGAACAGCCCCTTTACCGAATTTGATACCACTGAGGTAGTAATCTGCCTACCTGTTCTTGCCACCAAAGTGGATAACCAGACATTTATCCACATTAAACTGCATCTGCCATGCATCTGCCCACTCACCTAACTTGTCCAGGTCACCCTGTAATCTCCTAACATCCTCATCACATTTCACCCTACCACCCAGCTTTGTATCATCAGCAAATTTGATAATGTTATTGCTGATAGCATCTTCTATATCATTTACATATATTGTGATGGGGGGGAAAGAGAGAGAGGGACAGAGAGAGAGAGGAGACAGAGTGTGGGCGTAGATAGAGGTGGTCAGAGAGAGGGGGACAGAGAGAGGGGGATCTAGAGGGTGTCAGAGGGTGGGTGAACAGAGAGTGGGGGACATAGAGAGGGGTACAGAGTCGGGGAGAGAGATGCGGACAGAGAGAAGGAGACAGAGAGAGGGTGACAGAGAGAGATAAGAGACAGAGAGGTGGGGATAGAGAGGGGGGACAGAGAGAGGGGAGGACAGAGAGAGAGGGGGACAGAGATGGAGGGACAATGAGTGCGAAACAGAGAGAGCGGGCGCAGAGAGTGGGGGACAGGGAGAAGGGGGATAGAGAGCATTGGAGAGAGAAGGAGGGGGCAGAGAGAGGGTGGACAGAGCGACGGTGTCAGAGAGGGGGCAGAGAGAGAGCGACAATGAGAGGGGACAGTGAGGGGGGAACAGAGAGAGGGGGACAGAGAGAGTGGGGACAGGGAGAGTGGGGACAGAGATAGCGGGACATAGAGAGGGGACAGAGAAGAGAGTGGACAGAGATCGAGGTGGAACAGAGAGAGGGCGACAGAGAGTGGGCAACAGAGAGAGGGGGCAGGGAGCGGGGGGAGAGAGGGGGCATAAAGAGGGTGACAGAGAGAAAGGTGACAGAGAGAGGTTGGACAGAGAGAGGAGGACAGAGAGAGGAGGACAGAGAGGGGTGGCAGAGAGTGAGTGTACAGCGAGAGGGGGGACAGAGGGTGGGACAGAGAGAGGCGTGTGGGAGGGAGGGGAGGCAGAGACAGGGCGACAGAGAGAGTGGGGGACAGCGAGAGCGGGGCAGGGAGAGGTGGCAGAGAGAGAGGGGACAGAGACAGCGGGCAGAGGGTGTGAGAGAGAGAGGCCAGTGAGAGGGAGAGGGGGCAGAGAGAGTGAGGGAGATAGAGGGGGTCAGAGAGAGGGGGATAGAAAGTGGGGGAGGGAGAGGCGGTCAAAGAGAGCGGGACAGAGAGAGAGGGAGATAGAGAAGGTCAGAGGGAGGGGGGCAGAGACGGGGGGACAGAGAGAGGTGTAAAGAGTGGGAGAGAGAGAGCGGGGCGTAGAGAGAGGGCAAGGGAGGGGGGGACAGATAGAGGGGGCAGAGAGAGATTGACAGA